>NW_008239110.1:21721672-21726879 GCF_000691975.1 Corvus brachyrhynchos
CCGCAGGTGCCGGGGTGGCAAAGAAGGCCAAGGGCATCCTGGCCTGAATCAGGAATAGTGTGGCCAGCAGGAGCAAGGTAGCAATTGTCCCCCCTGTACTCAGCCCTGGTGAGGCTGCACCTTGAGTGCTGTGTCCAGTTCTGGGCCTCTCACTACAAGAAGGACATTGAGGTGCTGGGTTGTGTCCAGAGAAGGGCGACCGAGCTGGTGAAGGGTCTTGAGCACAAATCCTGTGAGGAGCAGCTGAGGGAGCTGGGGGAGTTTATCCTGGAGAAAGGGAGGCTCAGGGGAGACCTCTACAACTCCCTGAAAGGAGGGTGTAACCAGGTGAGGGTTGGTCTCTTCTGCCCGGGAACCAGCAGCAGGACAGGAGGAAAAGCCTCAAACTGCACTGGGGATGTTCAGGTTGAAGAAGAAATTCTTGAAGAAAGAATTCTTTCACTGAAAGGGTGGTTAGGCATTGGAATGGGCTGCCCAGGGAGGTGGTGAAGTCACTACCCCTGGAGATGTTCAAGAAATGACTGGACATGCACTTAATGCTGTGGTCTAGTTGACAAGGTGGTGTTCGGTCAAAGGTTAGGTTCAACAATCTTGGAGGTCTTTTTCAACCTTAATGATTTTATTCTGTGAAAGCACCAAGGTTCAAGCCATTGGAAATGAAGCAGATAAAGAGCCCTTCCACTGTCCTCCACCCCTGTGGCCAACATGACTCAGTGACATTACCACACACGTCCTTTGACACTTCAAGCAGGGCTTGGAGCTCCCCAATCCCACTGCTACTCCTACACGTTTGTTCCACCACTATAAACAACTACTGAAACCCAAAAAACTTTTTATGTGAGGCTTTGGGCTTAGCTGCACTGCAACAATCTTTTCACATTCAAGTACTAAAAGTTCCAACAGTTTCTGTTATAGAGGAATTCCCTGTCTTCTCAAAAAAAAGGATGGAGGGGAACAAAGGTGAATGGTTACAGAAAGAGTGAAAAATAACAAGTGATTAGATAAGAGATAAGATGTGATTAGACAAGCAAGTGGCACAGATTCCCGCTTTGCTTCACATGTTTTTTCCAAGAGCCGGCACCACTTCTGTGCTGAAAAGTTCAAAGGACCTTTGAAACTTAGGAAAGCACCATATCTCTTGAGGAGCTCTCCATAGCTTCCCAGGCAGTCTCTGCTTACCAGGCCACCCATCCACCTGGTCTTACAATCTCATCTCTCTAAGAAGCTCTACATGTTTTCTTCAGTGTCACCACTTAAAAGAAGTTCCCTTGCTCTGCTACAGCCTGCTATAACATCTGTAACCACATCTGTAACTTCCCTGGTGCTTCTCACAGCCAGAAACTACCAAAGCACCCTTTGGGTGTTCTTGCTTCTCTTAGTCCTTAGCACAGTACCCCTCCACCTGCCCTGTGCCATCTCCCTGCTGCCAGGGTACACCCTGAGCTTTGTCCCAAATACCTACATCAACGTTGTTCCTGAGGCTGACTCAGAAACAGTACATGCAAGCCACTTTCCCAAAGCTGGAAATTACAGCAGGACTCTGCTAGGGAGGTTACAGGTGGTGCACAAGGCTGAGAAGCCTCGTGCAAGCCTTCACAGCACCAGCAGCATCTCCAGAACTAACGCAAGCTCCCTTTGGCTTGCAAGACAATGCAACATTCTTAGTGAATAAGGTATGTGTGCCAATTTCATCCTCAGCTTTCTAGAGAGCTCGACCCAAGACTGCTACATAAGAAGTGTGGATAATCTGGGTGTCCCAAGAGGGTGCAGAGAGAAAGTATTTGCACCTTCAATAACAAGCTGAAGAAATTTGATGTCATAGATTATTATTTTCTCTTACTTATTTAATTACATCCCAGATTTTGAGATGAAATAAAAGTGGCATTTTTATTCAGTGCTCAAACTGTGTCAGAATAAAGGTAAAGTGGAAAAGAGACAAGAACAGAGACAATGTCAAGAGAGGTCTCCATGAGGAATTCTGCCATTCCACAGTCTGGGCACATCCTGAAGGAAGATTTGCACAGCTTCATTGTATGAAGTATTTCTCAACTCCTTGTCCTTCCATACACTTTTCTCTTTGCTTTTTGAACTTTTTAAATCTTCCCTGAGAGTGATACATATTTACTCCTAGCTTCTACTAACGGCACAATTAAACAGCCTTGATGCCATTTCCAACAGCTCCTATTTTTCTCTCAACACACATTTTCACATCATTTAGGGCTACTTTTTAAAGTTACTTTACTTGGTTTCTTAACTACCAGATTGATGCTGAATTGGAAGTCGCTGAATTGGTTCCTACATTTGTTTCCCTTAATGAGATATATGATGCTTTCTCTGCATTCCTTTTGACCTCTAACATAAAATAAAAATTTTATCCATTATGTTTTTGGATTTTTTTGATAAACACTTCCTACTAAACAATCCTTTTAACTGAAAAGTTTTTGTCCATCCTCAAAAGGAAAATCCCTATATATTAAGTACTGATGTTAGTTTTCTCAGAAATCCTGAGCAAGAAGATTAACAGAAATAACAAAAAACAACAATAACTATTTTGCCCCAAAGCCAAGGCAGGGGCCAGGGAGGCTGCAGGAGGCACCAGGACACTGCTGCCCCACGCTCTGGGGCTGGTGACGCCTGGCAGGAGAGTACGGCAGTCGGGTTCTGCTGGGAAGCAGCACCATGCCCCAGCCATGTGCAGAATATCTGCTCATCTCTCCTGCTAGGAAAACCTACTTGTTTAATAAATACTAGGTGCATGCACACATTAAGCATACATTTGTACAGCAGTGAATTTACAAAAGCCTTTCTTTCCCACCCCTTAGGCTGTCTGCCAGAAACACTCAGCTGTAGGTTTCTCTACAGACTGAGCCCACATTAAAAATCTGAACCGGTATGACCCAGCCTTCTTAGGCCATGGAGTGTTTCACCATTAACTACTTGTTGGATCACAGCAGATTGCTATCAGCAGCACTTTTCCTGGTCCAGCAACTGCGTTAAGGTTGGATGAAGTGCTGGTTTAAAGAGCAGAATGTGACAGCTGGTGGAGTGCCATGCTCCAGCAGAGCTAAGCAGGGATCTAGGCTTGCCTGCAAGACTCAGGATTCAGTGGGATGCTCCTTGGGACTTCTTATCCTCTGAGAGGAGATAAGGAGAGCCTAAAACAATACCTAGTTTCTCTGCATGACTCCCTGAACTCTATCTAACCAAGACATGGTAGAAGTTGGTTATGTGGAACTGCATTCATTTGTGTAAAATGTTAGAGATTACAGATACACAAGGTATTCAAGAAATCACTAGTTATAACCAATTTTTAATCCCACAGACAGTAGTCAAATTAAATATTTAAGTGTCCTTTCCCAATCCTGCCTTATCACATATTTCTCTTCTTTTGGAGAAACTCAAAGGAAGCATTACACATAGCTAAAAAGCTTTTAGGAACTAGGTATGGAGATATTTTAGAAGAAATGCCACATATAAGTCTGACTCTACCAAAATATGTAAGAGATAATAGGTTCATTTCAATGATTATACCCATCAGAGGCTCCCCCTCCTGCAGCTGACTGCTCAACCTTCTGCTGCAGAAGCTGACAGCAGTACAGGCATCTTGTCCCCAAAGACACTGTGCTCTGTACACACACAGTGGAGCAGGCAGTGGAAACACCACAAAACACAAACCCTAAGCCTCTCTTTACACAACTTTTCCATACCACAGCTCAAACCATTTCCCTCCCCCTTCTCCAGTAAGGAAAACTGTGCATTCTAATCTACAAGAATTCGACAAATAAAATTTAGACACTTAACATTTCTGTTACTGCAAAAAGAAAGTGTAATCACTCCAAACAGATCAGAGTGGGCACTAAAAATCTTGAAAGAAAATTTAAACTCATCCTGGACAGAGAAATATCCAGCATATGTTTTTCTCAGGGCTAATTTGCAGACTTAGTTTTTTAATGTTCTTTACTTAATACAGCTCAGCTGAATCCTCTGCAGGCACAGAAACCCCATCAAGCAGAGGTCATTTCAAAGACTGAAAAACTGGTAGTGACCACTGCCATGCACTACTGAGTTATCCACAGCAACTGAATAGTTAGGAGATTGACAGCAGGGAAGATAGTCCAGCTGCAGAAGAGCACTGGTTTCCAATTCAAGGCCTTTCAGTTCCCCCATTTGCTTTGCAGTGCTGAGTGGTTTACCTGTCTCAGTTCCTCAAATCATCCAAGGAAAGCAACGGCTGTTCTCTCCTGCAGATGGAAGTGTTGTGAGGGGCAGATATAAATCCACAAAGCACTAGGGAACTTCTCTCCCCAGATGTGGGGATTGCAGTCCCCAGTCAGCACCCAAAACAAGTACTTGTTATTAAATGCCAAATGAGATCTACCTCAGTAACAGCAGCAATTAGCCTTTCAACACAGGAAATAAAAATATGCAAAGACTGAAATTGCTGACCAAGCTCTCATGATTTTAAGTTAATGAAGCTGATGGCAATGCCATAGCTACAATGACACAAAAGTCAGCTCTCGGAGCAAGAACAGGAGGTACCCTCCCACAGAGACATCTCTGGTCCAGGGGCTCCCAGTGCTCCAGTTCTCACAGAACAGCATTAGTGCCAATACATTCTTGACAGTCATTTTCCTTAGGGTTATGTGCCACATCTGCTTATGATGTCTGACAGCAGAGCCTAAGGAAAGAGAAAAACTTTTTAAACCTACCCATCCTTCTCTTATAGAAAGTCTCCAGCTTCCAGGCATTTACAAAGTAACCTCCTCATTTTTGTTTGCGGAGAAGCCAGATGATGGAGCTGAACCTGCGTGTTCAATTCTAGTTTCATAACATTCCATCTCAAGAAAACTCTTCCTTTTATCCCCATTTAAAAATGTCAGATATTGCTAGATAGTAACGAAGTTTCCTCCACTTACATAATGCTTTCCCTTCTCTTCTTCCCTTATATCCTCCAAGTTGATGAAGCAGAGGACATGGACACAGCTCCAAGAAGACTGCAGTAGGAAGAGCAGTGATTCTTGCTACCTTCTCACCAGTTGTCCTACAGACCTCCCAGATGTAAGTAGGAGATTAAGCGAGCACAAGACTTTCTCCACCATGTGGGGATGCTCCACATCAGTCAACTACACTTCTGCTCAGCAAGTCTCTTCAGAGACAGAAAGAAGAAACAACTCCAAACAAACACAAATGGTGACTTTGCTTTCTTT
>NW_008239110.1:21727035-21794550 GCF_000691975.1 Corvus brachyrhynchos
CTTCCGATCTACTGACACCCCCTTTTCTCACTCTTCAGTTCCAAGAATTGCATTTTACCTGCTGCGCTTACTTCACTCCCAGGAACATCTGGGGCAGAGAAGCAACCAATCATTCAGGGCAGCTACTTTTTCCAAGCCTCCATCAGCCCGGCTGCAGCAGAGTCCGAGTTGCAAGTGTGATGACCAAGTGGGGAGAGAAGCTCCGGGAGTTTGCTCTGGCACAGGCTAAGGGTGGGAGGACTGGAAGAGGACTGATGTAATGAGGCCTATATAAGGCTTTGTGACAACTAGCAGTTGTCTCAGTGGTTTTACAAGTATCAGTTGTATTTACTCTAGCTGAAGTGTTGCTGTCTGCAATAGAAATTCAGACTTCCTATGGCTGCTTCTCAATTCAACATTCATGAAACAGCCAACACCCTTGGTAAGGATCAAGGGCTCATCATGGTAGATACTAGGTAGATAAAGAAGATGACATCATCCCATCCCAAAGACTTGGCAGAGATAAAGAGGGAATAAGATGATGACAAAGTACCTGGAAAGGGAAAAAAGAAATCCAACCATGCCCCCTCTTGGCCTCTATCAAAATAATGATTATGTGTAAAGCCCTGATTGTATGCATGCACATAAGTAAAAATCAAGACTCATACTCAGCACCAGGAAGTTGTTTAGCTGAAGTCTGCAAGCTCCTGCCTGTAATAATCTTCCTGCCTTCTGATTAGAGCCAAGAAAAGGGTTTAGCATTTTTCCTCTTCTCTAATCTAATACTATTTGTAAATGTGTTTTTCCTCTCTCCTATCTTTCCAGTTGGTTTTATTTATGTAGACATGCCAGTGTGGTAAATTTCAGACCCATAATTTGTGGCTTCCTGACTTGGGGATGGTTCTGAAGTAGTTCTTATGTGGCTGTTCTTCCAGCTAAATGTTTACACACATATACAGTGTGCACAGCTTTTACTTATGTGCATGAGCAAGGGTTCTGCATGCTTCACATAACTTTTCAGAGTCTACATGTGTTTTTGATCATGACAACACATTGAAAATATGTGCCTACAAAACACATTTTAAATGTATTTATACAACACAGTATGTGCTTACCCCTGAGGTGTTTTCTATATATAGAAAAGCTGAAGATTAGGCTTCCTGTTCTCATTCTTTCCCTTCAAGTTCTTCTCTTGTTATTCATTCTATCCAGGTTTCCATTACCACTCAGCTATATATTACTTTTCACTGGCATGAAATCAATCAAACCTGAATTCTGATAACACAAATGCACATGACAAAGCATGAGACAATCCCCTAAGGAGATATTTGGACTTTCACATTTCAGTCAATTCAACAGCAGCAATGGTGTGGGAATGGTGTGTCTGCTGAGAGACCACACCTAATAAATTCAATCTTGTTTCTAATGTTTAAACCAGAATGGTTTTAAACAGTGATTTAACTCCAAAGTCCTTTTTTTTAATTTGGTTGGTTTAGCTTGTGGATGAGGCCAAACAATCCATTCTAATTTTCCCCCGGATGTCAAACTTGAAGGCATTGATAAGAATTTTCACACCTGAATCTTGCAATGAGCTACACATGGTATAAAACGTCAGTCACCCTATTGGCCCCAAATAGGAACACAAAGAGAGCCATGGCTAGTTCTTGATTGCCCCATGCTTCTGGAAGTACTCACTCTTACAAGACTTTACAGTATGAAAGTTAAACATTACTTTCTCCACCACGAGCTTCCTTTTCCTAAGGCCAAGATGCAAGAAGTAAGGCAGGCTGGCTGCAGCAGCCCTGGGACCTGCACTCACAACTTGCCAGTTCCCAGTTAACAGCTACAGTCACCTCTGGGGTGGCCTTCCCCCAGTGAGGAAATACAAAATGCATATGACCACAGCCTGATGGTAACACTTTAAACTAGGTGAGTTTAACAAAATGACTATGTATGTTCCATAGCCTTTGGACTAATCTTATAAACTTAAGCAGTCCTAAAAGTCAACAGTGCTACATAAATGTATTTACACACTGATAAATCCCTGCAGGACCAAGACCTAAGTTAAGTAGATTCTACAAACCTCATTATTGTCTGTATTTACAGCATATGATCTGACATATGTATGTTCCCTTTTTGTCATCATTATCTTGAAGGGATTTTTATATATGTGCATGACTAGACAGTCTGTGTTTTGTATGAATACCAGCATTCATCCACAGAGAACAATAAAACATCTTTCTCCCACTGCAAGAGTTTTTCAGGGAGCAGAGACCCACACAGCTCAGCCAGGCAGTCAAATGCCACAAAAAAATCCAAATAGGAAACCATGTAAGCAAACATTTTCCAAAGGACTTGTACATCAGGCTGTGATATATAATCTGCTTGTTGCACTGTTACAAACAAGTCAGTTTGTACCATTCAGAGTATTTTCACAATCTATTTGAGATAAGAAGAAAGAGAGGGCTGAGTGGACTAGAAAATCCAACCAGGGTTAGTCACCACTGACAAGCCCTTAGCAGCCCAAACAGCTGAGTAATTCCTGTGGTGCTCTCCTACAGCAGAGTCACACAGGTAAAGCCTGACAGCACACCAGTCAGACTGCAAGTGCCAGCTGCTCACACAATGATATTTGAAAAAACAGGTTCAATAACACACCAACAAAACATCGTCCAGAAATTCCAGATGAGGGCTAGCCTTTTGCATGGATCTGTTTGATATAAATCTAGAGAATGTGGAATGAGAATATGCTGTATAAATAATACACACTTCAGTAGGAACTGTCTGCATGCTCTCAAAGATGTTCCCAAACTATGAAAAACCATCTTGGCCAAAACCAACAGAGACTGATGTGGGGTCTGGGAGGGTTTCCAAGAGAAGATGCTTCAGTTTGCAGAAAAGCACCAGACCTCTCCAGCTGTACCTTTCACATCCCCATATGCTCTGTGAACAGGGTAAGGAGACTCTAGCAGGCACACACCAAAGAGCATTTCATCCAAGGGAAAGACCTGTCCCAGACAGACCTTCTGACCAGTGCCACAGACACAAATGCCCCAGGGCACCAATGACTTTACTTAGTGCCAGTCTCGAAGGAGTGAGGCTCAGTGGTGGCAACACACTGTGCCTGCTTTCACCTCACACGACGGCAGCGCTGTGTGGATGAGCTCTGCGGATGTCAAACTTCCTCTGGTGTGGGGTATCTTTCCCTTTGCTGTGAAGTACAATCATCCTCAGGGATCTTCAGCAACACCAGTGCTTCTGGCACAGCAGGATAATCAGACAGACACCCCAGCTCCTCCAGTCATGGTACAGCCTTACCCCCGCAAGGAGGAGGCATCATTCCTCCTCCTCCTGCACCCTTTGTGAGAGGGACCTGGAGCTGCTGCTGCCCTTTCCTACAGTGGGAGGACCCCAGTGGAGAAGACAGACAATGGGAGGATAACCAGATCCCCCAGGATCTCTCTTTTATCCCAAAACACACTTGGACTACATTCCATCCCACCCATTAACTTTCTCTTCCTAAAGAGAATGCTGGGTCTGGGACCTGCTGATAGGATCGTCGGGAAGAGTAAATTCTGTTAAACCCAGTCTCTGCTATCACAAATTACATTCAGAATAAGCCACTTTATTTGTTCATTCTGATGATGGTTTTTCAGGAGAATAAATAGATATTTATCGGAAAAGGAATAGAAATAAAACTTTTTTGTAAGAAGGTTAAGTGGCGCCTGATAGTCTACAATCTGGCAAGTTAAGTAAACAAGGAGAAGGGGAAACCCTACCTTGTAAACAAGGCAATTACAAATCTAGTTTCTACACTCTGGAATGAAGCCAAGATCTAAGTGTGAAGGATTGAGAGGAAAATCTGTTGTAAATTCCTTCAAGTGAAAGTCCCTATTTAAAAGGCAGAGAACACATTTTAGAAAGGTCACAAAGTCGCAGCAGTTGTTTGGGGTTTTTTTCAAAGCGCAACTCTAAATGAAATTTGACTTCTTTTTTAAAAAGGCAGAGATAGACACAGCTGTACTTGTAAGCGTAACACTAGAAGGAGAATAGCAATGATTAAAAATAGCTTTTGCACTGAGCTTTTGTAGGTACTTTAAATATCTACTGAGTAGGCATTACAACCTCAATGATTGTCAAAATTTGTTCTTGCATATTCTCAGTTTAAAGAAAAAAAAAAACAAAAAAGAGAAATACACCTCTCACATAGCCATAAAGTGGGAAGTTACACATAAGGTGTTTCACTAAAGCTTTCACTTGAGCCTGGTTTTCTCCTCATTCTAGGTAAGGGGGCTGCATGGATAGGGAAATATGGCAATAGCAGACTCGTGTTCCTTGACTACAGCTTGTAAGTCTAAGCTCTTTGGAAGGTTTTTAACAAAGGTAAAAGAGTGAATATGAAAGACAGAGCTGACAAGTCATGCCATTCCATCTCCAATAAATATTATGGTTGAGTAGTTTAAACAGAATTCAGTGCATGGGTATATACATACACCCACAGGCATACACACATGTAAATACTTTTATACTTACATAAAGCTCAGGCAAATTCCACTGAAACTAGGAAACCAGACTGGAAAATCCACTTACATTACACCTTTGCATTTTAGTCAAATTAAAAAGACTGTGGGTGTTGTGACTAACTGACAGAGAGTAAATTGAGCTACTACGTGGTGTTTACCATGGGGTAAACTGTTGCCTCTCCTGATTTTTAATTGGAGGTTAACTTTGGCACACTCCACTATAAACGAGTCCTGGCACTAAAAACAAAGAGACAAAGAATCATTTCATGGATGTATTCCCATAGTTCATCAAATAGTCATCACTTACATTGCCCATATATATTGTCAAAGGTGATAAACACACACATATCAATAACAATAGCCTGATATTCTGCTCCATTCCTCATTACAGAGGCACCCTATCCTGATTCCAAGGAAAGCAAAAGGGTAGTGTACAACCATATCCAAGAACATGAAAGGTCTGGCTCTAACTCTCAGAAGCCTTCCTGAGCAAGTACAGCATAACAGCACCTTGATCCTGGTCCCCATTTCTATCCACCTCACACATAATTGCACACACATACAAAAGTGACTCTGAAGTAGATATAGCATAACCCAGCAACACTTCACACACCTCCTACATAACACCAGAAGGCCTCGTGGCATACACCCCAGTCACTTGCTGTCACTCCCCGTCAGGATGCTGGCAGATCACACACACACAAAAAAAATTACTGCAAGAAGAAAGGGTCCTGGCAGAAAAGTGATGGCAAATCCTAGAACAAAGCTACTATAGCACTACAGGATATGTGGGTAATCTCAGATGGACCAGCTGGCAAGGCTGCCACATTCCAGGCAGTACGTATTTGAACATCCCCAGCTTACTTGGAGTTGTACTGAGGCTCAAGCAGACATGAAGTGATACGAATACCGCGTTTATAATTTTATGCACACTTTGAAAAACAGAGGTTATTGGTTTTTTAGCTTATCAGGCTGTTATCCTCTTGCATTGCTACTTTGCTAAGTATTTTATCCCCCTCAAAAAATTAAAACCCAGGGCCCTTAATCACAGGTTGTTCCCACTAATAAATTACCTATTTAATATGTTTACATAGGCTCTTTTCCACAGTACGAATCATGTTGAAATTGCCCTAATTAAAATATCTCCATTTATTTGCATGACTAATCAGTACTTATCAGTAACTTTACATCTTCAAAGCTCTTTAACTGCATATAAACAGATTATCTGAAAACTTGCCCAAAAATGTATCTTGAAATCTGATGCAGAGACTCAGCTATTGCTTCCTAAAATAACTACTGGCTTTATGTGCACTTGGAATCGTAGTGAGGGCAATACTGGCAGGTCTGAAGAAGCATGTGCGTTACTTATGGAAAGAGTTAATAGTCCACAGGAGGCAGCAGACCAGACACTGCTCCTTGATGACGTGGAAAAGCAGATGGCTCACTCCTTTGAGTGGTAGTAAAGACAAGGTCTATCCTACTTCCCACCATGCTTTCTGCTGAAGAGAGCTGTCACACTCATGTGCAAATGAAGTCCCACATCCCTAAAACTGCTTGCGAAAGACTTGCCACCATTCTTCCACTTCCTCCTCTTTGGAGCTTTCTACAGGCTTGAATGTCAAAATATTCAGTACATCTGGTGCTGCTTTCTGCAGACTCTGGCCACACAATTTGCACTGCATGAGAAATTAATTTATTGGTATCATGCCACCTGTGTGTCTCCCCATAAATTCATACCCCTGGGCCACCCATTGGTTGAAAGAAGATGAAGGTGGGTACTTTTTTGCTTCACAGCTTGTTTTAACAAGGAACTTATATACAGAAATAAGCCACTTCCATAAGCACAGAGCTACCCTACCTGACCACATGTTATTTTCCTTTTTAAAAATTAAAAATTACATTAGAAATGGCAGGGATGTGGGGATGTGTCTTTCAACTCTATCAGGAAGCAGTATAAAAGAGCAGATTTTGTAGGTCTATTGTCTTGATTTTAAAAGGCCAAACTATATTTTAGACCTATCAATATGCTTTCCCTTGAAAACTCAGAAGTGTAGCACCATTCCTAATACTTTCCTTCTATTAAGAGGAAAAGCTCCATAGCTCTTCAAAACAAATAGCCGTGTTTTTCCAATGTCCTGCAAATGCCTCAACTGAAGGAATGACAGTGGTAATTTTAATTATGATTTTACTCTCGATAAGTACAAAACTGCAAAATTACTGATTCTGAATGTTACTGCTCCCTGTCCCTCTTTCCTGTGGGGTGCCCCTGAACTGAATCTTCTCATGCGTTCATTTGATTGCTTCAGGGTCCTTTAAACCTCCAAATTTCACTAGGGTTATGGTGAAGTGTACATAGTGGCTTTTATCCAGAAGGGCCTGAAAGCACTTGATGAGCTCTACCAGGATGCAATTACATACAGCCTACTCACATCTCTGCAAATTCATAGGGTTGTAGAGACATCAAGAGATCATTAATTCTGTCCCTCCCAGCAGGATCAATTATACTTGGGCTATTTCTGACAGAGGCTGCCTAACCTGTTCTTAAAGACATCAAATAATGGAGGTTCCACAGCTCCCTTCAGCATCTTAAACCAGTCCTTAACTCTCCTTGACATCAGATTTTTCCACCAAATTCAAGCTCTGTGCTGTAATTTAAGCTTATTGTCTCTTGTCCCATAAATTTCTTACATAAAACTTTAATGTTTGTTCTTATGACACCAATGCAGTCATCTTTTCTTAAGACTATGCAACTTAGTTTGATTTAATATTTTCTCAAAGGCCAATGTTTTCTAAGCAAGGGGGACTGTTGCCCCCTCGCTTAAACTACCTGCTGTGGTAAGGACTTCAGGTTATTGCAGGCACTGCCAGCCCTAAAATGACAGTCACCAAAAGGAATGGAGGTGCCCCCCTAGCACAGTTAATGAGAGGCTCTCTTGAAGAATCTGCTGAGAAGCAGAGCCCCAGCCTTTTTTTCTGTTCTGTGTTGGTAGAAACACAAGTAATCTGCCATCAGTTCCCAGGCAGTTCATTACTCTCACTGACAGAGTCACACACTTTGGTTTAGACTCAAAAGATTTGAATGCCTGCTGGTTGTGTCCCTCTTCAGATTTGGCAAAAAGAAAAAACCCAAAGAAAAGTCAGACAAACAAGATCTGCGCAAAGCCTCTCTGCATTGCTTTTTCCATTCTGCTGCTCTTTAGACCCTTTCAACTGTACTAGTAAGTACAATAGAGGACAATTAAATCCCCAACCCAGCACACTCAGGAATTTAAAACTACAAGATATGGCTTGCTAAAAAAAAAAAAAATCATCTTACAATCTAAATAGGTAAGACAGACTGTAATAAAGAGATAGATAATTTAAAAAAAAAAAAGAAAAAAGCTTATTCAGCAATGTCAATATAAAGAAAATATCCACAGAGAAATAGATACATCCTAAATGTGGAAAACTGAGGATGTAGCTGCAGGGACTACATATGGGGTTGTCTGCAAAATTACTGCTCCCCCCAACCCTGTCACGTCTCTGTCCCACTCCTCAGCTGGGAGTTCTTCCAGCACTAAACAGCCCTTCACTACCACTGAGCTTCAATAGGCAAACATGTAAATTCAGTGTTAAGTTTACAACATGGGCAGCACAAGAAAAATTGAGTTACCATTTTTTGCCTGGTGACTGAGGCAACAAATCTCACAGTTCACCTCCTCATTTCAAGAGCAGGAGACACAGGAGCTACCAATCTGAAGGATTCCCAGCCCTAGCACATATCACATGTCTTCCCCCATGAAGAACTGCTTGAAATATAACTTACAATAAACAAATCATGCCTAAAATGTTCATAAAGCTTCAGTACTTTAAAATAAAAACACTTTATAACCTAGTTGCAATATATATTGTCTCTTGAATCCTCTGAATACAGTTTTAACTTACCACAAATTTAGAGAGATCTCAGGAAAACCATAAAGTTTGCACACATGAAGCAATAGAGCTCCCCCCACCCCCGGAGACTCCTTTCTCTCTTCCTTTTCCTCCCCCACCCAAGCCCTGAATACAGGAAGAGAGATCACCAGCTGCCTGCTGAAGAAAACAACTACCAAATAGTGTGCATCATTCAGATGGCTTGGATGATTCAGCTTTTCCATGTGAACTTTAAGTGGCACAAATGGTGCTTTGTGCATTTCTGAATCAAACCTGTATTTAATAGTCCAAGTACATAACAATTTCTACTTGAAGAACAACTTTTCATCTTAAATACAGCAGCGCATCTGTTACCTTACAATGGCTCCAGTTCTCAAACCTATCAATAACTACACCTACCTGTGCTTATGTATTGCAGCATATTCAGCCTTTAAAAATATATTTTGTATTGTTCTCAAAAGTTGGACTGAATAGGGCAATGAAAAGAAGATCTAGTCATGAGCTTATCATTTTGAAAGCCACCTGAGGTGATGTGCATTGGTTTTAGAGTGGGAGGGTTGGGAAGGAACAGAAAAGCCAGGTATTGCAAGCAGTCTGCTCTCCCAAAATACAACAGGACAATAATACAGCAGCAGCTTGATCCTAAGTATCCCACAGCTACGTGCAGGTCATTGTCTAGAAACTTGTAGAATTATATTGTAGGCTGACATTTAAAAAACCCACACAAATGCAAAACACATACACATTTACTTTGTGTATTTTTTGTTTAGCACTGCTCAGATAAAGAATTAATGCCTGGTTTTACTTCTCTAGTTTCTTTGGCCTTTATCATATTGTTCAAACGTTCATTTGAATCCTCTTCATCAACAAGATCCTATTTTCATTTCATCCCCTACAATCATAAATCAGAACAGCCCTAATCAACCACTCAGATTTGACACCAAAGTAGAAGGAACAATCAGACCTAGTGGCTGCATTGGACAGAACCTCTTGCCAGACAAGCCCTGTTTACTTAGCAGAATTTCTTCTTTGTCCTCAAGTACAAATCAGCACAAGAATGTTGAACACAACACTGCCTTCTGCAGGCACACAAGTGTGACAATGCTGAAACTGCCTGAGGTGCTCAGCAAGGGCACCTTGAGCAAAGGGAGAAGGTGGCAAGAAACTGAATAGACTGGTCATCACTGGAAATCACTCAATACCTAGAGAAAAACAACAGAAATGTTGCTTGGCCTGTGCTTTGAACAACAGAAGTGAGCCTTTGGGGTCACCTAGAGTGCTGCCTTCCACTGAGGCAGAACCTGGAATTTTGTCTTAGGGGTGCAAACTAGGCAAGAGTACTGGAAAGCAACCAGAGAACCATGTTTTGACAGCTTCTTCCACTAATGGCTTTTGGATGTTTTTTGGGATTTTATAACTGATTTCCACTTCATTTTAAAATGTAGGCATGTTACGCATATCCAACCCAAAAAGCTTGTATCAAACTAGTCACAGGGATGCAATTCTCACCTTACAGCTCCTGCCCTGAGACAACACTGCCAGAATCACCCTCACTAGCCAAGATGTCTCTCTTCACAGCCAGCTACATGAGCAGCAAACACTGTGTGAGACCAGAGGGTGCCTGAAATCTTCTGCATTTTGAAAACACACCAAATACTTCATTGCAAACTAGATGAAAAATCTGCATTTGCAAGAGTGACCTGTGGGAGAAGTCATGCGCTTTTGAAGTCAAAACTTCAAATTTCTAGTGATGTTTGTTTTCACTCCCTGACATTTCTTGATAGCAAGGACAGCAGGAGTACTTCTCATCACAGCTTTTCATCACAACCTCCCCACCTTTGGTCAACCACTGGGAAAATGAGTCACGATGCCAAAACCAGAGCCTGTTCCACATCCTTCTAAAAAGCCTTATTTCCCACGCAGACCACATCCATTCCAAGCACAACAGCCAGCCACAGTCAGTAGCAGGTCAAATGCATTTCTTGTGGCATAAGCACCCTGGGGTGCTGCCTCACTGCCTCTCCCAGACAGCCCCAGCTCACTTGTTCACTTTGCCTTAATAAAGGCGTCTCTGTGCAGCACTAGGTGAAACATGCCTGTGCCATACCAGGAGCTCATATGCTGCCAAAACTTTTTGGTTTTTAAATAGTGACTCCCTCATATTACCTCTGCACTAACACTGTGTGACACATCATCCCTCCACAATGTTCCCACACTTCTACGGGAAAACAAACTTTGCAAATCGCGTATCTTGTCCCACTAGCCTTTTATTCAGAGGCCTGTCACTCATCTCCTGAGCATGAGGGAGGGAAGAGAGGGGCTGCTGCTTTAGCTGCTGGGTTCCCCTTTCCCTCCTTGTCTCTCCACCCCACGTAGCCACTGCACAGACAGCAGGAGAGAGCAGGCAGGAGGCCGCAGCAGTAGGTCCACACTCATCTCTCCAATGCAGCCTATGAATCCAGCATTACAAAACTCTGAAAGAGGAGAAAAAACAGACCTTTCTTCCTATCCAGTGATAAGAAGCTGATGTGTTTGGACCTAAAGGACCAAGGGCTGCTTGGGGTGGTCTAAGTAACTTCAAAGCAAGAGTCTTATCCAACAGCTTACTAAGCAGAGAGGAATTCTTGCACAAATCAAGAACTTGGAAATATTGTCTTGTGGGCAGCGCTATTTTTGCTGGAAGGCTCTGACCAAAACTATCTCAGACATCAAAACAAACTGATTATGCTATAAATATTAAAGGCTTTATAGCTGTTTGTTTGTGAAATAAATTCTTGGAAAGTCCCTTGGCCTTAATACATGGAGGAAAAGGTCAGAGAGGAAGAAGGGCATAGGAAAAGGGAAATAATTAATTTTGGACATAATTTATTTTGCTTTCATCCTACTCACTTATAGGAACTTATACCAACTTCCCCCCAGAAACAAATGGTCAAGAACTATGCCAGACAATATTCAGACTTCTCTGTGTTCAAAGGAAAGGAAAGAGTTTCAGCTAAAGCTGTGTTACACCTAAGAAAGCCTTTGGTCATGTTCTGTGGAGGCACACTTAAACACCACAGTTGCTCTGCAAGAATCTACAATACCTGAACCACAGCCCTCACTTTCTGCTATCAAGTAATAAAATCAAACAAATCACCCAAGAGGCAGGCACTAAAGTTTGGCTGATCTTTTACCTGGATGTAAATCCCTAGTTTCATTATTATTGCATATCATTCATGACGTACTTATTCACAAGGTAGAAAAAGTGGTTTTTCTTGTGTTTTGGTTATGGAGTTTTGTTTGGTTGAGGTTCTTTTACAGTTTACAGATTTAAATTTTATGGCTCATTTGTGTCTACTTGGCATTATGAACATTTTCACTGGAAATCTGGGACATTTGTACTGAAAACAGCTAATGGGGAATGAAAGAGAAAAATACATTAATAAGTAGCACTGAAAAACATGCAATTAGTGAGGGGGGAAAAAAAAGCATTAAATACACAGTCAAAACATTAAATATCAGTTTAGACTTGTATATTTTATACCTCACAGTAAATATTGCCTAAACTAAAAACCTCTAAGCAAAGGTCACGTGGGTCTGAGGCTCCTCACCTGCAAAGGCACTCCCAGAGCACATCTAAACACATGGTGGCTGAGCACCATTGGCAAGCACAGCCCAGTGCTCCATCAGGATCTTGGCAGGTTTGCTCCACAGGTACATTTCAACAGCTCCTACTCTGGCTCGCTTGGACAGAAGGAGGGCTACACTTACCAAGGAGGGTGTGGGGGGTCAGAACCAACCAACCAACCAACCAAAAAAGTCCAAGCAACTACCCCACTCAGCTGAAGATGGCACAGTAAGCTGGACTGGTTGTCCTGATTCCTTGGCTGCTGTCTAGCTGTCACCATGCATAGAGAGCATTCACCCTCACCAGAGCCCAGAGAACAAACAGCAACCACAAATCATAAACTGACCCCAAGAATTCTCCCAATAACTTGGCGCTCTCTGGCACTTATTTTTTGCTTAATTCCTCTGTCTCCATATACTGTTAATCAATCACATAATTGTCTAAGAAAATATATCTTTCCCCTCTCCCAAAAAAAATATATTGGGTTAACTCCATAACCACTTAAGGGAGAAAGTCAGTGGCTTACATCACCCTGAATAACTGAGGTAACCACACAGGGAGGTTTAAAAAGAAATGTTTACATCCATTCTATGTCATGCTAAAACAAACATTTCTCCCACTGGCAGGAACTGGAGGACACCCAAAGGTCTGGGGTTTTTTCCTCCACCGAGTATGTAATCCTCATTTTTCCTCGCACTGGCAAAGTATGTGCAACAGAAAACTCCTGCCTGTTTCATATTTAGTATGTATAAAAAAGAAATCCCAACTCTAAGTGATATTGGACCAGTAAGATTTTTTTTAAATTTTACTTTCCACTTTTGGACAAAGTCCGGAATAACCCAAACTAAGCTTTTGGCCCACTGCATGAGGCCCTGTGCAAATGACACCATCTGACCAGTAGTTGCTAACTATCACAAAAAAAAGACAAAACTGATGGTTATGGACTTGCATTGTGCAGGTAACAGGATAAAGAGAGGTTACTATTTTAAACTGATGCAGCAGCAGCACAGGCAGAAGAATTTGGTGAAATTACATACTGACAGCAGCTCTTGACTGCTTTTGTCATACATCTTACAGCTCAAGTGTGGTGTGTGGAACTATATATAACTACTTTGAAAGACTGCCCTTCTTTCATATTCCAGCATCATACAAATGTAGCAGTGGAAACAAATGTGCATGCTGCAGTTGTGTGGGGTGTTTTCTTTGCAGTTACTGCCACACAGCTGAAGCAGCATCCAACACAACACAGACCCATGCATTTAGCTTAGCCTGGCCCCTCTTTTTTCATTCTCCAAACTGAGTTTTTTTGGAGTGCTCTTTCTACATTTTAAGTGAATCACAAAATATGCTAAGTTAAGTCAGTGGCTTCCTCAAGAGCTCTTGTCCACTATAAAAACCTTGCAGCCTGCAAGGAGACAAAAGCATTCCTATGTGATGGCCACAAAGAGCACATGCTCCATAACCACAGCATGTGCAAAGTAAAGCTCAGGCTACAGAGAAAAGAGAAGCCACAGTTGTACAGCAGGACAAAGGTTTCTCCAAAGGACACAACACTTCTTTCCAATTGTCCACAAGCATTTCTATCTCACACTTTGAAATGGTGCACTAGGATGTACAGTGGACATTGGGGGAACAATACTTAAGTGCAGAAAACACAAGCAGAAGCCAACTTTCACACTCCTCCGAGATACCAATCCTGCTGGCAAAGGCATTTGTGAGAATGCATGCACATAAAAGCCTTGCTGCCCAGATCATGTGTAAGATATTCCAAAAATTGAACGACGAATGCAGGAAAGCTCCTAGGGAAGTAAATCCTGCAAAAAAAAAAAAAAAGAAAAAAAAAAAAAAAACATTTGAGCTGAATTCATCAAGATCTAAGTTAAAGCCTGATGAGGGGTTTAACTTGATCTATTCAGGATGTGATTGCAGGTACAGAGCACTTTGTGAAGACTACATGCTGGCAGTGTAATAAAACAGGATGTAAGATTTGGACAAAATAAACATTTATGCAAGAAGAAAATTCTTTATCCCCTCCAACTATAAAACCAGTCTTCACCATCTGTTTTTCCTGGTTTGGCTAAGTCTTGGACTTTTATTTTCTCCCCTTTCTGTTCAATGAGCACCAAGAGTATGGAGCATGTCGTTTTTAAAACAAGCCCTGCTTATGAGGAAGAAAAGTTTATCAGCCCATTGATTAGCACAAAATTAGTATAATACTCTCCATACTGTCTCCACCACTGTTGGTCATCCAGAATTCAGACACTGATTAATTTAATTGTCCATAATACTAGAGGAAACACATTGCTTGGAGAATTGCCCTGCACTCTGTCTCTACAAGCCATTAGTATTCATTTTTATGTCTTATTTCCTCTCACACATTACCATCCAAAATAGAATTTTCTTGCAATGGTTATGTAAGGGAAAATTAAAGGTACTGGCTTTCACATATTCTGCAGTCTATAACAGAAGCCTGCTCAATATTTCAAAAGTACACATTCCTTACTATACATATATGCATGAGTACTAAATATTCTTTTCCAATTTTGTGGGGTTTATGATCTTTTCCACTTAACTGTGTTGTTTTGCCCCCGTGACAGAGTATTCAGAGTATTGTGGAGTACTGTACCATGGCAGGATATCTGGAAATGTATGTTGTACTCATTAGGGAAGTCAGCCTAGATATAGTTTTTGATAGGACAGATACATGTACCTTCAACATCAAGAGATGAGCCAAGTTTTAGCATAATAGCAGAATTTTTCTCAGGTTAAGCCAGAAAGATAGCAGCTGTGATTTATTCCTAGATCTGTGGGACCTTTTTGTTTACCCCTAAACTGTAGAGCATCCTCTGTATTCATTATACGGAATAAGAAGTTAAGCATGATGGCCCCCACTTATTTTTAAAGTACAGAAAACACAACATTGAAGATGAACAAAATTTCCATTTTAAAAGTCTTGTTTAAACAACATCTTTAGAACAGCTCAGCCTTTTGGAGGCTGGACTATACTACACCACAAAGCCTACAACATAGCAGTTTCAGCCCTTTTTCTGGAGGCAGGACCAAACAGTTGTAGGGTTCAACTGCACAGCAGCAGTTCTGGTCATGTCTCTAGTATAAACAGCCATCTTGGGGAATGGAGGAGAGTGGCACAAGACAGACACTTTATAACCTGCTTTGATCAGAAAGGTCCAAACCAGCCCTCCCAGTCATCAGTGAGTCACAATCAAATTAATTGAGAAGTGAATCAAACACCCTGTCTCTCTCTGCAGGGCTGTAGCACAGCTTCATAAGCTCATTGCAGCAGAATGGTCACATCTTCACAAACGGGATTACAGTGTGTTTTTAACACTCCTGTTATCACATGTGATTCCTGCCCCAGTCCTAAGTGTAAACTAGCATTTAACTTCCCTCTTTCCCCACCAATTATTAAATATAAATCCTTCTTTTCAGCAAGACCAAAGGAGTAAAGGCTGTTGGCAATGTATCATCTACAAAAATAGTTAGTCTTATAATTATAAGGTAATACAAAATCTTATTTTCTTTTCATTTGACTAAGCTGTGCCCAACACTTCAATACAGGAAGATACAAACTCTATCTATTTAAATGTAAAAATATATACAACTATATTTAACATTTAAATATCTTTAAACACAACTGTTTGAATACTAACAATCTTATATACATTCCTTCTTAAACAATATCTCTTTAATATCCTCCTCTTTTGTTAAACAAGTTTTATTTTCCTCCCAAAATACCCAATGCTACTTTAAAATTCTGGAGGGGTAAAAATTAGAGCTATATAGAAAATAGCAAGATGTCTTACAATTGTAGTGTATGATAGCACATATTTTTCATAAAAAGAACACATCATTCAAAAACTGAACCACTGTAAAAGTTCTCATAAGTCCAACAGGACTGTCTTTAAAAGGTTACTTTGGTTAACAGCAAGTCATTCTTAAACAATTAAGGAAAAAATATATATTCTTTTACCACCTCTACAGATGCATTTCCTTGGCATGTTGTAGCAATCTGTATACCTTTACAGATGAGCACTGCACTGGTTCAGTGCTCCTTATTTGTACTGTGATTTCAATAAAATAGATTATATATAAGGTTGGATTGATTTATAATTAAATTAGTCCAACTTCCTAAAATCTCTGAATAAGAGAACTCTCTTCCTAAGACTTCACAGGAACTCTGGAGATCAGAGAAAGAATGGTAACACTACTACTTCTTCCTCATAATGTTGATCTCATGCAGTACTCGAAACAGCATCACGAAGTTGCACAAAACTGCTGTTTCCCTGCTTATTTTCCCAGTCAGGAGAGTGACAACTTCTGTGAGCTCTGCATACTCTGACACCCAGCCAGTCACACCAGCCTCTGAGCATTCAGGCAACTAAAGTGCCACTGGACTTCACAGTAATGCAGTGCCTTCCTCTGAGTCATTATGCATATTCCAGGTCACGTGTGGCCTCCACCTCACTGAAATTTTACTCATTTCCATGGGAATAAATGCCTTCAGTTTTTGGCCAGGAAGAGGAACTTGATCTTTATCTTTCTTCCCTCCTCACACTACGAAACCCTCTGATCCATCAAAAATGACAAACAAAAAGGCAAAAGTGTAAGATTCTCCAGGAAAAGAAAACCGCATTAGTCACTGTGTGTCAGTTAAGCTGCAAAGCAGAGAAGTCTGACCAACGAGCAAAGGCACTTGGTAACAGCACTGGGGACAAGTCACTGAGTCAACAATTTCAGTCTTGTCATCCAATTGACCAGCAGCGAGGGCTCTGCCGAGGAGGATTTTGTGGACGATGTAACCGATGATTTTTTAGCACTTTCCTCTTGAAAGGGAATTGTTGCACTGTTGTGGAGGTCTGTATTCATAAAACACCTGCTGCCTCGAATATAATCTGTTCCCCTCACCAACTGCTTGTCAGACACTGGCCTGGAGAGGGGGTGCTGCTTGGAGGGGCTTTCCTCAATGATCGGGGGTATCCTTTCATTGCTGAAGTACCTGCAGAGGACATCTTCATCTGTACAAACAGGAGGAGGAAAACCAATTATTGCTGACTTCAAAACCCTCCATTAACATTTTCTATTTCTATAGAAGTATTCTGGTTACACTTCAAATACCTAGATCTGGGGTTTTGTTCATAAAACACCTGGACATACGCAGCTGTCAATAAATTAATGGCTTTTTACATCTTTAATGGTTTTTAAGTAACATAAGTAACAAAATTAATCCATACACAGGGAAGATACCGTTTGACTGTTATATTCTGGATTCACACACACCAAAAATGCTGGTACAGACTACCTTCATGCAAATCATTATCATGGGTGAGATGTAATAAACCTTCTTCTAATGTGTTATTCAAAATCCTGAAGAGACCAGAGTTGAATCCATGTACTTCTCAATGTAACTCATGAGTAACTTAAAAGCTACAAATATTACTCTGGACAAGAGAAATTAATTTTGCAGGTGAAGATGTAAGACCTTCCCTCCCTGGTTTTGACCAGTGATCTGTGATGCTTTCAGTTTTTTTACTCTTCCCTAGGTACCTGACCAAGGCAGCTGCTGCTAAAGACATCCTACTGGACTAGGCAGGCCTTTGGCTCTGATCCAATACAGCTTAAATACAAGCCTGCAGCACTTAGGTACATTTCAAGTATTAAAAAAGACAACACAAACCCAAAAGCCAAACCAAACAAAAAACCATACACACAAAAACCAGCCCTGCCACCTGGTGATTGCTCTGTTACACTCATTACTTAGCTCACTTCTAACATCCCAGGTTGATGCTTCTTGTTATCAACTTCTGGCTTTGCATGAAAATAATAGAATCCAGCTTTGATTTTACCTAGAATTAGACATTAGCTTTCATAACTGATTCCAAGAATAAACTAGTCATCCTTATTTCCCACTCTAACATGACTGAAATAGTCTTTCAGATGCAAAAGAGGGTGGGAAGAGGACAGTGTGGGAGGTAAAAAAAGCCATCCAACTGAACACCCAATGTTATGAGCTTCTGTCTCCCTCACATTCAGTGATGTCTGCAGAATATGTTGCTTTCTAACAGCAGTAGCGGTAAAAAGCAGCTCCTAAAAGGCCCTATATTTTACATTTTGAGAACAAAATTCAGAATGCTTGCTTCTACAACAGCCTCCACAGTAAGCTAAACAAAAAGACTTAGCAAAAAAGTAGTTTCACAATCCATATTAAATGCAGAAGAAAGGATAAGGCTGCGTGCAAGAGCAAAATAGTAAACTTGTGTAAAGTCACAAGTACAGATCTGCCCTAGTCATTCTTGCTAACATCACCCCAAGGAAATCTTGGAGAGGAAGAGAATAGGATGAGGAATGAAACCTAAAACCTTGCCTTTTCTCCCTGATCCTCGTGGCCTAGAGAAGGGTTCTGCAGCTCCTATCCAGCTTCCATCAGCAGGCATTGACAAAGGACGAGGTTTTCCTAGAGACAACATTGGAGGTTATGAGGAATGATATAAAGTTTAGGAAAACAGTTTTTAAACTTTTACTTTTCCCAGTTAAACAAAGGGAGAGATAGGCAATAAGGAGTTCAAATTGCAGAAAAAAAGAATATTTGAAGATACTTTCACTGGTGACATATAAGAAATCAATGTGCTGAGATTGAACAGCCACCCTCTTGCTCATTTAGAGCAGGAGTGGACATAACGTTAATAACCAAAACACACATGGAAATGGCTTTCTATAGCAGCAGAGCCCAGCTGAATGACATTCATTAAAGAACAACATTTAAGAAAAACTATTTCAGATGTAGAATTTCATTCATATTCACAATTTGCACAGAATTCCCTTAAGAGTCATTAATAGTCTGACATGCAGTTTTCTAAGACAAGTCATTTCAGACTGACCAAAGCCCTTATCACAACAGTGATACAGAGAGAGAAATGAACTCACCATAGGACTGTGTTTTTTCTCTCATCTTGGCTGGTAGGACATTTACTTCCACGGGATATCCAGGCAACTGATCTGAATCAGCAATAGTAAACCTTCGTCTTCGGCTCTCCTGATCCAGAAAAGAATTGGGAGACTCGGCGCCCTTGGACCCAGGCAGTGGCTGACTGCGTTTGTTGCCTCCTCCATACACAAAACTCCCCTTTTCATCTCTGAAAAGACATAGCACTTCAGTTAGTGGCTTAAAAGAGTTTAATGCTAAAGACATGAGTAGATTTGAAAGATACTTGTAGCACCCAGACATGCTCGTGACAACTGGCAGTGTGCTGCAAACAAGCTGGAAAAAAACCCCAAACAAGTCAGGTGATAGAAGACTTCATTATAGTTAACAAGGAGAAAAGAAAGCTACCCCCCTCATGCTAATTCACTCTTAACGAGCCAGTAATTTAACACAGAGAGAAATCTAGAGGCTCCACTCCTGCAAAAGATTTTGCTAAATGAGACCTGTCTGGCTGTCTGCTCAGGAGTGATACATAAATTTATCCATCTCTGTGCTATTTTAACACCTATCACTTCCATCTGAGGGACTCTCCATTGTAAGAGTCCACTGAATATTTACCACCTTCTCTCTCCCTCCTTAGGAGTTTCAGTCACAGATTCATAGTGTGTATATATATATGATTTTGATTAAATTCTGCAAGGACTTTTGGAAAATAAGCTACCCTTCAAGTTAAGATTTGCCAGGAGGTTTTTTCCCCTTCTCTGTACATGTAGCTTGAAGCAACCATTGGCCAAGTCAGGCATAAAAACACATAGCTGACTGTCTAAGCACACATATAGCCCAGTATTCATAGCAGTCCCTGGCTGGCACATCCCACTTGTCCCGCTCTCCAGCAAGAACAATGCTACAGCTCAGTGAATAAGAAGGAGCTATTTATGGAGATGCAGAGACCAAAAATTGCACTCAAGTGTTACACCACAAATGTATGTACGTGGAGAGCTCTCCTACACCACCACCATGTGGAGACTGTGCCATGGGCAGGGAAACCAAACACTGCTCTCTGCCTCCCAGTGTGGACCAAAGGAGATCCATGCCAGGAAAGGAAGAGAACAGGATGAGGGGAAAAAAAAAAACAACCATCACACGAATGTACCACAGTTTCAAGAGAAAAGCAAAACATGCAGAGGTCAAAATAAATGGCCAAACAGAAGGCAAGCGAACTGTCCTTTCTCCTCTTCCTGCCTGCCACAGCTTCTCACATTTGCTTTCTTTAAAAGTCCAAGTCAAGATGCCTTTCCCTTTCCACACATCATCCAGGACAAGTTTTACAGCTCATATTGTGATTTCCTTCCTTTTCAACAGGGATTCAGGTCTAAAGACATCTGAAGCTCGATATAATTTTGTGTCTTGTTAGGAAAAATAAACAAATTGAGCACATGGACATAATTCACCAATGTGCTTTAAATTTATTGATTTGAAGATAAGACTAAGGCATTCATCTGCTAAATCTATATGCTTGTTATTATGCCAAAAGATTTGGGGCTTTTTAATAAGAACTGAGCATGTGTAACCATAAAAGCAGGGAGAGAGCAGGTCAAGGTGGGTCCAGCTTCATAAAAGTGACCCTACCTTGGAAAGCCCCCTCCCTTCCCAGTCCTGCCCCAAAGATTGCAGTAATACAACCTCTGTCTCTGTATAAGCCCTTACATGACAGGAGGCAAGTGCTTTCCCACAGGGCCTGCAGCAAAAGGCCAGAGTTCCCATGCTGGCCTATCTACACATAACCTAAATGGTCAGGGAAGGCCAGAAACATGCCTGCCTTTCACGTCTTGCCTGAAAACTCTTTTTTCCATCACATTCCCAGATCATCTGGCAGGGTTCTGGCATGAGTCAACATGGACTTGAGAACAAACAACAGTCAGCCTTACTATACACATCCCTCCCCCTCCTGCTGTGTACACAGGTCTCCATTTTCATAGCTAACACTGCAGGATAAAAAAATAAAAGTTGATGTATTGACTCTCCCTTCCCTTCAGTGGGAACATATTTGTTTTAAACAAGTTCCAAGTTTAAAAATTTAACAAGATAGGCATTATTTAACATGACATTCTTTTCTATCCTAACTCCCAAAACAGTTACTCAACTTGCTAAAAAAAGAAAAAATCCAACAGTGAAAAATGTTAGGGACAAAAATTACTTCTTGCTGTGTGCAGTTGGATTTAAACAGTGTCATAAACATAACTCCACAAGAAAACCAGAGATGACATCAGTTCATGTTCTGGGAACAAATCTGATCTATGTGGCACACAATAATCTTCTAGTAATAAAATCTGTTACTATCCTGGTAGTACACGCACTTGGGCCTAAGTTTAAGCAATCCAACTCCTTTAGGCAGCTAGAAGTAAGTCTGAGATTTGCAGCTTCCTCAAGCTGATCTGCACAGAGCTCTAACAGCAAGCCAGCTCAGAAACAAGTGCAATGAAGGAGGTTTTTGTTCAGTAGTGCACTTTTGTTTGCATACCGAGGCGAATATGGAACAGCTGGTGGAGGGGGTATGTACAGATCCAAAATGGCCGGCTTCTCTTTCTTCAGTGAGGTATCCACGGTGCTTTCTGGGGACTGAGTTGAAGCTGGTGGAGGACTGGTCTGAAAAGTTAGACAGGAATCAAACATCTGAGCATTCATTTAACATTCACAAAAAGCTAATGTGATAATCAATAGTACTGTTTTCATCCCCTAGTGAATTACTATCTCTGTGGTGTATAAACACTCTAAAAACTCTTAGAATCTACATTTTCCTCCACCCCCAGTTTTGGCTAGCTTTACAGGCCCTCCTACAGAAGTCCTGTCATGGGTAATGCACTGCTCAAGAATATTTTGCTCTTTCCAGTTCTTTTTTTCCTGTAAATTCCACAGACAAAAAAAGTAACTGAGACAAACCCACCTCTTCTATTTTTAGATGCATTAAAAGAATGCTATTTGTTAAATACAGATATGATTTGCAAGCCTTGTGAAGCTGTCATAGGCCACCTTTATTCCATACCATTCAATGCCTGGGGCATAGACAGGAATATAGTAAAGCTCACCATAAATTGGATGGATCATGGATCAATGGCTGTAACTAGGGCCAGGGAAGCAAATTAAAAATAGATTTGGCATTGCTCATGTTTGCAGTTCTTTTCTATATATTCTCAGCATCTTTCCAGGCTCCTGTCTGCCTCTAGGAGAGAAAAGGTTTCAAAGACACTTTCACCTTTGTCAGGCAAGAGAACTGCCCTCTCCTCTTTTTGTCAAGGACCTGTCCACTTAGTTAATTGCACTCCTGCACAAGCTTCTGCCTTCTACTGGTCAGTATGGTGAAACCCAGAACTGTAAAACAGCTTCTCCAATCACACCTTCCCCCAAGGAAACTCTGCTGGGTATAGCCTATAAGCCAGCCCACCCCAGCTTTTCACCCTGGTGATACATGTCAGGCATGATGCCACAAAAACAGGACACAGGCGTTGCTGAAAGTAAGGATGAACAAGTAGTCAGGTAGTATACATCTTCTACCCAGTTTGAGAGAAATCTGCCTTCATGGAGACTTGTGATAGCCAACAGCATTTCAGAGATTTAAATTATCCCCATGGCTGTAGGGAGACCTGTATCTCCCTACATAGGGAGGAGGAGGGGAAACTCTCCCTGGTTTTATTAATTTCAGGTAATTAGTTTAAATTCAGTTAGGTTGTTTCCTCCTGTGAACATTAAGCCCTAAGGCTTTCTAATAAAACAAGCCATTTCTCAACATGGTTATTTAAGAATTATTAACATCACTTTCTCTGTCTGCTCAGTACCCAATCTGTGACTTGTCCAACAATCAAATCTTATTTAAACAAGTAGTTCAAATAATTTCTTGAAAAAACCACTCTTTTCCACTCTTCACCAGACTAAAAAGAGGACAAATATATGGAATAATCTAAGTTATTTCAGACATATTACTGTGATAGAGAAAGCATTTATTTATTGCTCCATGCTGATTAATTCCATACATATCAGCAGTTTTGCCTCAGGTAAGTTCTTCTAGTGGCACACAGACTGATTAAAATGTTCAGCACACCTAGTCCCTTTGTGTACCAAGAGGGCATTATCTGGTTGCAAGGGGAAGAAAAAAAGAAAAAGAGAAGAACATTTTCCCTTTTATCTAGGAGCTATAGGAGGACAGCCATTTCACCTAACCTGCCTTGACCTACACTCAAACATGAGTACTTCGGAGCATTTATGGGATTTCTCTTTTTTCAAGCTGCAACCAAGACATTCCCATCCTGAGATCAGAGCGGAGCTGGCAGGGTCTCACCTGCACCAAAGGCGGTTTCCAGCGCAGGTTCTTCAGTGGAGCAGGAGTGAAATGAAAAGAGCCAGTAGGGCGTTTCTTAAGCAGCAGCCTAACTCCAGCAGGATTCTCTCGCAACTTTGCCACCAGATTTTTTAGTTGCCATCCAACCTGGAAGAGAATAAAGACATCTTTTATTTAGCATTTCTTTTCTGAAAGCAAACAAACAAGAAAAACCCAAATCCCCCAAGTCAAACTGTTTGTTTTAACATGAACCTAGAAGAGATAAGAGATCCAAAAAAGCCATTTTAAGAATTGATGAAAAAATTGGAAAACTCATTTTTTGCAAGGTTTTTAATTTTGTTCCCAAAAAAGTTCTCTACTTAAGCTGC
Organism: Corvus brachyrhynchos; assembly: GCF_000691975.1. Taxonomy (NCBI): domain Eukaryota; kingdom Metazoa; phylum Chordata; class Aves; order Passeriformes; family Corvidae; genus Corvus; species Corvus brachyrhynchos. The sequence continues at coordinate 21,750,698 of NW_008239110.1, forward strand.
AAACTAAATACTGAGCTATCAAGCAGTGCTCTTTATACCTCAGTTCCAGTCCTAGAAGGATGCATGGATATGCTTAAACTGACTAACACAGGGATTCACAGTGAAGTACTTTTGTCATGCTTCTTTCTCACATTGGAAGGCATTGTTTACTTGGCTAAGCAAAAATGTAATCATTACATCCAGGTACCCAGATGCAAATGATTGGACAATTGTTTGCAAACGACTGGGGGGCTTTTTAAAGCTCTTTATCTGCATTTCAGTGGATTGTAACAAGGCCTTTTAAAACAGGTCTTAAATGCAACATGAACTATTTTAATACGACACATAAAGCATTTAAACATGAAATGCAGTATATTTAGTCAAAATACTACAAAGAATAAAATTTGTCTTGAAAACAAAATGCTAAAAAGCCTCAGCCATTTCACCAAGCAAACACCAGAACTGCTGCTTGACCCCATCCATTCAGCACCTGTGGTGCAGAGCAAGCATAGGGGAAGGTCTGTAGTGCTGCAAGTTACTCACCACAGTTTGCCGGTTAACCTGGATCACTTCATCACCAGCATGAATCTTCTGAGAGCGATCAGCAGGGGACTACAAAGAGGAAAACAAGAGTCATGTGCTGCAGCAGGTCTCCCTCCCTGCCATAACAACCCCCACCAAGCTAAGTCAGAAGTTGCATCAGCAATGCTCTTCACTATAGATAATTTTCACATCTGCTGACAACTTGAGAAATGTAAATTAATTAATTGAATTATTTATTTTATACTTGGGGAACTAAAGGGGAAGGGAGAAGGCGCAGCCTCCATCTGTTACAGGCCAAATTGTACTTAAGGCATGGGAGAGTCTGCACTCTCCTTTTCCCTCCAGTTTGTACTATAGTTTTAGACAGAAATGGAGGAGGACTGAAGAGGATTTCTGCCCTAAAACAACAACCATCTTAAACAGCTTTCAAATAAATGTATATTTATTTTTAAAAATACATTAAGACTTTGAATGTACAGAATAAAGGACCAAAACCACTCCAATCCACAAGATAGATCCATTGCACTTTCCCTTTTTGTTTTCCAATGTAAATAAAAACTTCTGACTTTAATGTGAAACTGCCTGCCTGAATCACCAAGGTCAGCAGATAAAAATATGTTTGCATAAGTCAAATGTACATAGATAGGTATTTTTCAAATACCTAATAATAATAGACTTTAAAATACAATTTTCTTGCAACAAAACCTAAGCTCGGGGGAGCCGTTAGCAAGGAACAGATAAATATGTCAGTATTTACATTTATCAACACCTGGTGCTGCAGTTATTAAAAACACTCTCACTGCTATAACACACCAACTCCTACCAGCCTTGACAACACCCAAAGCACACAGACATGCTACCTTGGTACATGCACCCTGGTCACAGGACAGCAACTCCTCCCATTCCCCCCACCCCATGAGCAACTACCAGGCAGCAGGCCAGCTCTTCCCAGCGACTCCAGAATTAAGCACCGGGATTAAGGACTCCCTTCTCCACCTCATCACACCTTTAGACCTCAAGTAACTTTGTTATGAGAAAGAACTGTAAGAATAAACAGCACAACAAAGGAAGAAAACATGGGGAATTTGTGGGAGGCTCCAGCTATCATGAGTAACCCCATTTCTTCATTGTCTTCTTGCTTCCTCTGAGAGGAAATGCCTCTGTGGAAAGCTGCATATATAGGAGTCAACCAAGACCACGAAAAAATGCTGGGCCAGAGTCAAGTTTGTGAAAAACAAAGCTCATTTCAAGCTGTCCTTTGGGTGGCCAACAACTTGTCTGAGGGAGGGTGGGGAACCCTTGCACAGAGAACTCCTGCAGCAAGTGAGAGGTCACAGCACAGACACTGGGATCACACTGTGAGAACAGAGGAAAGAGCAAAGTTTAGCTCTAGGCCAACGTGACATGCAAAGTCACACGTGGGATGGCATAACTCAGGAATTCTCTTGGCTGACTCATACCAAATGGACTTCCCCAGTTCTTCCATTGTTCAGTACTGTCAATTTAGAGGTGCAATTCCATTGCATTCCCATACACCAGCTCCTGGGGATAGCTACTAAAATACCATTCCAAATCTAGCAAGAAAAAAGAAAACTGAGCTAAGATCCAGCCTGGGTCACCTAAATGATACCATACCACCACAAAGACATCAGTTGTTCACAGATCTCTCAGTCACTTGTCAAATTCTGTTGCTCCAAAAAAAGGAGTTTCCCCAAAGGAAGAACCAGTGTTGATAATAAAAAGCAGGCACTTAGGTCAACACTCAAAGCTACAGAAGGAATACAGACCCCAAATAAGACCTACATGCAGAAGCAGGTTGTCAGCAGTCAACACTATATTCTTTCACGTTTATCAGATGTTAAAGTTGCTGCAAAAGTGGACTTGGTCTCTGTGGCAGATCCTATATAGAATTGTTCCAGGACAATAGCATAAAAGCTATAGAACCTTTCACTCTGAACTGCAAGCACAGATTGCCACCCTCTCCTGGCTGGTCCCTGGACCTGGCAGGGGAACAACTAGAATCACTGGTTCTTTCCTATTCACAAAAAACAAAAAACAAAAACAAAAACAAAAAAAGGGAAAATTTACCTTCACTTTAAAACAAAAAAAAAACACCCTCCAAAAAAATCCCTCTCTAGATTCTGATCAGAGTAATTTCCTCCCACCATGTAACCACCTTTTGAAAGTTTTATCAAGGGTTTTCCCTGAGTTCTTTGCCTCATGGCTGTTCTGTAGCTACAGCCCATGGCCACTAACAGTAAGTTTGGTGAGGCAGAGATCACAACCTAAACCAGTGCCTATGAGAGCTATCAAGCTATAAAGACCATTAGCAAACTGCTGCTGATCATTGTATCATAAAAATGGTGGGCAGTGTGTGGCAGGACTCAAGAGCTGCAACAGGGGAAGAATGAAGAGAATCAGCATTAAAAAAGCTGATCCACAACAGCATGAAACAGGAAGGTGATTATTAAAGGAATAAACCAGCAGGTAAAGAGTGGCCAGGACAGCTATTTGCATTGTTTTCCCTATTTCTATACTTTTACCTGGAAGTGCATGGAGATTTTTTCATATTCTGAAATTTACATTCAAAACACTTCTGCATTTGTGGTAAAAACAAAAAAAAAAAAAAACCCAAACAAAAAAAAAAAACCACCCAAAACAAAAAAAAACAAAAACCAAAACACAAAAACCAAAAACCCACACACACATTGCTGCAAACACCAAGTTTCTCTGCTGTTTTTTCTTTCAGTCACTGCTCCTGTACAGTAGCCTGTTTGAAAACACCACAGCATCACCTGCCAGCCTCAGCTGCTGGCTGGAGGTCCACTCCTTCAAGGGCTGCCCAAAAGCCTTTAATAAACTCTCAACTATAAAGGACTCATAGTGTACAAATAAAACAAGCAACCACCTGCAGTAAAAACTAGTTGCCTCTCTTGCCAACTATTTCCTTCCAGCTGACCACTCTTAAAGTCTTACTTGTTCATAGTCTTTTTAATCTGCAAGGTAATTTTGTCACAGGACAGCTCATTGATTTCATTACTCATTACTGAATTTAGCACACTACCACCTAAATGTTCCCATTAGGGGAGATTGCCTTTGCCGGTGGAGAGAAAATGCATCCAAGACTTTGTTAAGCAACACACCATAAGGGCTCAGAACAGCAGATACAGTAACTTATTAAAGCAATTACTTTAATGCCAAGCATTTGAACTAATTTGGTGTACATGCAGAAACTGGTTTAATCAGACTAACAGTGAAACACGCAGGCACAAAATATTTACAGACTGTGGATAAACAAATTATGCATCACACAGTATTTAAAGCAGGTAATACCATGCAAGTCATATCTAAAACAACAAAAAGTAGTAAGTCAAACTACCTCAATCAAAGCTACTGTCTGAGTTAATATACATTTACTTTACTTACATTTTCTGTAGTTCCAGTAATTACATGCAACCCATCATAAGTTGATTTTATGTACATTCCCTGAATATAAGGAAAAAATAAAACACAAGTTTAAAGACAAAACAAACCACATAACTTATCTGATTAAAGCACTATTGGCAACAGACTCAAAACATTATTAAAACCAGTTAACAATTCGTATATGCTCCCTAGAAAAGTGTGTGGTCTAATATTACAACACTCTAAACTTCTTCACAGATCACTTTTAGTGCAGTTAATTATAATATTTATAATGACTTCAAATACCTAGTATATGGAATGAGACTTAGAAACACTGTCTGGTTGGTAATACCAAACACTGCTGGTTTTGCTGCCTTGTCGGTCTTAGGCCTTGAACAGAACTTTACTTCCCTACTACTCAGCCTGCACTAGAGAATTACAAGGTTTTACTAGGTGGCCACCAGCTGTCTCCATACAGAGCAGACTCACACAGCTGGACTACAAGTATTGCTGACATGTTCTTTTACAGCTTCTCTTGCTAAGTCAATGTACAGACTGCCTCATAACCACAACGCTTACATAAGCACTAAAAGCTCCAGCAGAGTATTTGTGGCTCTGTATGTTAATGCTGAGTGTGAATACAAGGACAAACTCGATTAAGTGGGTGTTGACTGTAAGAGCACCAAATCAAAAATCACAAACAGGCTATTAACTAATAATTACACAGATGACCCCACAAGAGGTGACCCGCACATTGGTTTCATCATTTATGAATAAATACATCTCTACTTTTCCTTTCTGCATCTGTTGTTAGAAACACACTGAGAAGTACAGAACTGGATGTTACTCAGGAGCTGAAAGCAGCTTACCACACTTGCTTTAAAAGTAGGTGGAAACTTAGATGATCTTTTTGACCCTTCCTCTCCAGCCAATTCCCTGCCTGTTTCCCTGTGAGTATCCAACTGTGTGCACCCACTTCCTTGTTTCTTACTTAGGTCAAGCTAGACTGACTCTGCTTCGATGCAGCTTGTGCATTAACAAAGAGGTTCCCATAATTTCAAGAATGTGTGACTAATTCAGTCAAATCCACTGGTCTAGGTAAAACTATGTAGCACAGTAAGACTGTGAAGCTTTCTCTAAAAATGTTCATCTCTCCTGCCTTCAGGGCTAGGGGTGAATACAAATGCACATAACAATTTCAACTCCCTCCAACTCATTCTAACACGTCTGTTCCCTAGGCAGAAAATCCACCAAAATTTCAAATTAAGTTTCTCATAACCAGCACTCAGCTAAGTAGAATTCACTGAATGAACAACAGTCAGTTATGTGACATGGCCACCAAACACTTTAAAAAATTCTCATTTTCCTGCTAACAGCAAACCTCCAGAATCTCATATTCCTTTCAATCCTGCTATAAACACACATAAACACGCATCTTTCAAAACACAAATACCATTTCTCATTACCTTCTCCCTCTCCAAGCTCCCCCAGAAAAACAAGTGGTTATAGTAACCTGAAAAAATAAAACTACTAGCTTCACAAGCATTTATAAATTCTCCAGTATCCTGGTTAACACAGAAATCTTTAACAATTTAGAATCAGAAATTATATTTGGGATCAAACCTACTAATGTGCATATCTGTCTCTGGCAGCCATTCCATCTGACAATTGACCTTTAGGTTTCCTCCTCCATGCCTCTTTCTTTTCCCCACAGGCTATTATCCGTTTTGAAATGCCTTATTATAAACACACACTTGCATTGGTCCACAGGGCTACTACCTATTAAACACTGGGAACATTAGGACACTCCAGAATTGCTTCTTACCAGGCCTTCCCCAGGTTTAATGTTGGTTAAATGGACCTCCTCCAGACAGGCACACTGGCTCATCAGTGGGTCTGTAGTTGATCGGATGGCTTTATCACAAATGCCATTTAAAGTCTTGGCCTGCAATGAGAACATACAAAAAACAGTTATGAAAATTCTCTCCTGGCTTCCTCCTCTTTCAGTTTTCAAAAGATGTAAAGGAAATGAGTTCCAAAACCACTGAAATAGAGGATTCATTTGTACTGATCTATTCTACAGCATGTTCACATCCTTACTGTAACACAGTACAAACAACGTGTTTCCATCAGTGCCACCTCACCATCACTAACAGATGCTGACACATCCTCTGTCTAAAAAAATAAACACACAAAATACAGCAAAAAAATGAGGTTAGGGTTTGATTGCTTTAACCAAAATACAACTCATTAAAATATTGAAACATTTTGATGATTCCTTGTGGGAACAGTTGACAGTTTTTCATGTTCCTCTGTATTTCTACTATGAGAATACAGCTGGCCATGTGTCACAAAAAGTGATGTGCTGGCCACTAGCATATCTGCACAAAACCTTACAGTATAAGGTAGGACATCCAGCACTTAAGTGCTTCTGCAGTACTTCTCTCCACTGTGCCTCTGAACTGACCTCTTCTGGAATGCTTACACAGGCAAGGTTCGTATTTTCTTTTGACCAAAACATAACTGATCCTAAGCCAACATTATAACTAACGGCTAATTCTGACCTCGGCATGTGTGTCAGTAAAGTTGGAGGCAGAATGGCTTTGCTTTGTAGAACATGTAACTATCAGAATGTCTAATTAAACATGAAAAAAAGAAGAAAAAGAAACCAGTCAAAAAATCTGTGCCCTCTCTACACTCACAGGTTTCATAATGTCCCACTGTGTTTTCTGTCTTGGCACCAACTGAAGCAAGGCTGACACTCAGAGTAGGTTACAAAAGCTTAGAGACGAGGAGAGAGAGAGGATTAGTACACAGTACTGATCAGTACTAACAGTACTTAGGTATAAATAGTTTGGGAACCAGCAAGGTAAGTCACCTTTCACAAGGGGCTGGAATCCTTCAGTCAAAGTAGACACACACAATTACAGAATGGGGGGGAGCTGTGTCATAGGAAGACATTGGTTTGGAGTATAATGGCCCCTGGAAACAATAGCTCCAACCTTTTCTGTTTTGTTTTACGTCAGATTTATAGAGCAGCAATAAAATAAATGAAAACAATGTTTAAGTGTGAATGTGAGGAACTGCTCAAACAAGGGAATTCCAAACAACAATGCCTACTTCCAGTGTGGGTGTGCACAAACGGAAAAAGAAAGATGCAGAAAACTCCCTTTTACGTGGTCTCATTATTTATGAACAAAATTATTTTTAGTTATTGTGCTACTAAATTCCTAAGCATCTATGAGCTACCGGAAGGCCTTATCAAAGAGCACAGCCTGGTTCATGTCAAAAGCAGGAAGCGATGATTAACTGTTACAAAATATAAAAAGCATTCCATTACACTCTGTGTTTGGTCACAAGGCTGCTTCAAACAACCCTGGTAACTCGAGCTCAAGTACAGAGCCAGAATTTCAGTCCTGTGGCAGGGCAGGTCTTTTACATGAAGAAGCACAATAAGGCAGAGTGTCTGCCTATTAAGGCACTAAATGCACTTCACAGGCATAATTGGTTTATTTAGCCTGTGATCACTTTACAGTACTACTCTGCCCTTGAAAATTTGAGGTTAAATTCTCTTGGAAAAATAGCTGTGTAATGAAACTTTAGGAATACTTGACTCTGTACTATTGTATTATCATACACACGATCCATCTGCTGAAATGTCAATGATTTCCTCTACATTAAAGAATATTCACAAAACAAGCCATAGTAATGTTTCCTTGCATGATGTGCTTGTGCATTTGGGACTGAAACGCTGTTGTCAATACAATAGAAGCAACCGAAATGAATGTGACTGCAGACAGCTGAGTTTCAACAGAAACATAAACTTACCACAGTCTGGACTTTATCTTCCATGTCAGCCACAGTGCAATCCTAAAAATAAAACAAGAACAAAACCCCTATATTAACCAATAAACATGGAAACAAATCTCTGAAAACTCTGCAAAACTTCCATTTTAACCTCAAATAGAAATAGTTATTCATGCTGCAGGGATTAGTCAGATTAGTTTCACCCAGCAGGGCTCAAAAGGACTGTTAAGCAACTATTTTCTGGCCCTGGTAGAAAGCAATAATAAACCTTGAAAACTGAGAGAATGTAGGATTCAATTACAGCAGCTGACTTTTCCAGAAAAGCAGAACCCTGCACAAATAAAATCAGATTCTCAGAAGGCCAGGCAGATGTGTTTGCCTTACATAAACCACAACTCAGGTACTCCTCTGTCCCAGGCATCAAAATGGATCTAAAGCATATTGTTAAAAATAGAAGGGAAAGTGAATTTATTAAAATATGCTATCAATGACATTCCTGAAGGGCAGAGGACTGCGCAAAAGGCATTATTTACACAGCCCAGGTATAAAAGTCTTTGAACTGAAACAAACTACAAACTACTGTTCATGTAACAAACTACAAAAGTCATCACTGTTTTCTGCAAGAAGTACTGAACTGGAGAATGATATTATTCTCAGATTAAAAAGTTAAAACAGCACATAAATAATAAAACAAGATTTACAATATCTACAAGGAGAAAACCCCCAAGCATTTTAATAAGCTTAAGAATGAGTCATGTTGGAGAAGTGTGTGGAAGGCTTTCCCCTGCTTTTCTCTGCTAAATACATCTGCACAAATCAATAGCAAATGCCACCTATCATCATGCAGCCAAAATGCTCAATATTGCAACGTCCTTCTGCTCCTACTCATTTCTGTTTACACTGTTAATTATTTCAATCTTAAAGTTTGACATAGAACTTTAAGTGGAGTAAAGTCCTGTCCTTGAATCTATATAGCCATCATCAAAGTTAACTAGAATCTTCTTGCACTCCTGCCTTACTTATTATTCACTCACTTTTATACACCATTTATGATTATGCAGAGCAGCATTGGTTCCACGAGAGCCACTCTGGCCTCTTCTTCACCATTAGGACTGACCACCTGTTCCTATAGTCTATACCTTAATAAGAAATTCCTTTGAAGTCTAAAAATCCTCCTAAAGATTTTTCAACTGTATCACTTTTCCACATCAGCAGACTCCTTCAGACTATTTGAGCATATGTGCACCATCCCAGGACAAAATCATGCTGGTTCTTCCCTCATTAATGCTTTTTCTCCTGTGCACCAACCCCGTTCTTTATTATAGCTCATATCAAATTGGCAGAGAAGTAGTCTGACATTTTTTAAAAGGCCAGGGTTGTGTTCACAACCTCCATTCCCCTGCCATCAAAGGCTGATCTAACCAAAAGATTAGACACCATTTTTAGCAGTTTTATTAATACATTCAGCAATCTCATATCTGAGTTCCTGTAGCACTCTTGGGTGAACACCACCTGCTGCTAGAAACACTGTTTTACTGCACAATCTGCATATCTGTAGCTGTAAATCACTGGCTGTGCATTGCACACGGAACACCCCAGCAAGAAGAGCATTGAGCAGTGGGTATGTGCACCTTGGAGCACCCAGACCCCATCCTTTCACAATGACACAACTGACATAATTGGGTGCCACCACAGCTTGACAGCTCAGGATGTTTCTGTCCTTTGACATCATCCCTTCAGGATGGGGAGGGAACTACGCATGTCACAGGGCATGGTCCTTCAGAGTTTGAACATTGTAGGGGCACAGAATAATGGTTATGAGCAAGTTTGGCAGTCACTGAAGTGTGCACACAGTGCTTCATAGCCAAAGCAGTGCCACGCTCTCAGAACAGTCTCAAAGACAGGCAGCATTATCAGACAGCAAAATTATGCCAATTGCCAAGATTGTCACAGTTGCTACATGTCCTTTTAGATGTTATCTGTACAAGCACTCATCATACAGCTGGTAAATAAAGTTTTTAAAAATACTGTAGTCTTGCAGTAGTGGCAGAAACAGCCAGGCTAGTGGGACTTGCTCCTTCCATTACATGCAGCATTTCCCATTTGATGGCTAAAACATTCTGCATGGGACAAGATCTATGGAGTCTGCAAGCATAGGTAGAAAAACCAATAGAGCCACATTTTTGTTTAGAGTTAGCACTGATAACGGTTTTTCAACATGCTGCTTGGAATGTGAAAGTCTTCACATGCAGATCAACCATTTCAAAGACTAAGCCTCTTTCCAGTAAAGCTCAAGAAAATATGAGTATCCTTTAAGCTGCAGTCACTTAACATACAGCCAGCAATACCAAAATTGGTAATTAAATTCAGGGGCAGGGGGAACAACAAAAAACACCACAACTCAGAAACACAAACAACTGACACTGACCTTCAGGGACGTTCCAAGTTAAAAGTAAGCTGTCATTCCCAGAACTGCCTTTCATTATTACTCAGCACAAAGCAAGCACATTACTTCCCCAAACATCCCCTTTCCTTCCCTTTTGGAAAGCAGAAAGGAAAAGAAATCAGCTGACCTTCTGAACAGTAGTAGTGAGGTCCAAGCAGAGCTGAATGATTCTGTTCTTCATTGATGAAAAGTCAGCAATACCTGTAAATGGGGTCCTACAACAAGAGAAAATTCTCCTTAGATTGGAGGGACTAGCCTTCTCCCATCCCATCTTATCAGTGAGGAAGAGCATATGGGAGTAAGTGCTGCAACTCTGACATTAGCACAAGTGTGAGGGTAGTTTTACAATTTAAGTATTCCTGACTGCATAGTCCTGCTCCACTCACAAAACTGGGAATTGTCTAGCCCTGTGGTAAGCAAGTTCAGAGAGCAGAACCAGAAGAAATGGTCGGTTTGCCAAACTGCAGTTCTCTCACTTGCAAGCTGAAGTCAAATGATACGGTGGTGTAAAAATCACACCCTTGGGTTTACCAGTGAGTAAACCTCCAACTTTCTGACTGGACAAGGAAAAAACAATTCTCCAGAAGAAGAAAAATGGTTTTCACATTTTACACACAGAGGTGCAGCAAGACTTAGAGAAGAAGCATCACAGGTAGGGCAGCTTTAGGGCCTGTAGAGTCCTACATCTGACCCTTCAGACAGCTACAAAACCTAGAAGAGGGGCTGAGAAGTAACTACAGCAGTTTGAAAATGGACAAGCCAGCAATTTGCTGGCTGTGAGTTTCAGAAAAAAATTTAGGGTGAGCTGCCAGCAACAGAGTGAGAGGAGAGGACCAGGTGAGAGGCACAAACTGTTAACATCACTGCCTGGACACAGACCAACTCCTTACTTGAGAGCAGGATAAAGGATAAAAGTGCTCCTTGCTGCCAGTCCCTGCGCAGTTATCCTCCTAACTTCCCTTCTCAGGAGAGCTAGCAAGGGCTTGGAGAATTTGTGTTCATCTGTTACTGTGGACTGTACCCCTGCCAGCATCTGACCTGCTGCAGGTGTAACAAAATAACTCTGGCTCTTTCCAGGCAAAAAAAACAATTAAATAAGACAAAAAAAAGAGAAGACAAAACAGCAGAAGGATAATCTTTCCCATTGTTCAGTTTTCAAATCACATAGCTAAGGCTGTGATTTCAGCAGAACATTAAAAAATCTTTCAGGAAGGGACTTGCCAATGACAAATAATTTAGAAGCTGGGAAAACCATGTGTATGAGAAACTGACCTAGAAGGGAACGCTCAAACTTTTATAAATACCAGTTTGTGTGCAATGTTAACAGATTTATTTGTTCTAGCAAGAGTGGAAGTGCAAGAATAGATACCCTAGGTTAAATTTATCCACTAGAGGCCTTCTAGCAACACCAAAAAAGGGGGTTAGTGACATCAAGATCTTTCCACCCAAGCATCTAGGAATTGCCCTACAAGGAGAAGCAATTCATTAGAGCAGCAAATTAAAATATGACCATTTTATTCTTACCTGTCCAACCATGCAAGCAAGGCCTTAGCAGCACCAATAAGCTCTACGACAGAAGTAAGGAAGTCAGTCGGGGGCTTGCGAGAGGTATTTCCATCATAATTTGAACTTTTCCTACGGCTGCTGATGTAATTTTGCAGATTGTTGGATGACCCTCGCAGCTTGAGAACCAGGTTCTTCATATTGTCTGTTTCAAGGCCATAGTTCTGCAAGGAATATTATTAAGCTTGATAAATATCCTTGTTGAGTTCTCCTATTTATCATACCACAAGTTAAAAGCTCATATGGGACAAAAAGTCTTGAGGATTTGCACAACTTTCTCATGGGTTTTGGCAAAAATACCTTCTAAGATTTGTTCTGCACTATAGCCACTAAAGAATACTTTTGTGGGTGCCAAACCTCAATTTCTGACATTAATAAGATTTAAGGACACTTTTTCATCAGAATGAAGTCCCAACATCCTAACAGATATCACTTACTTGTTAATAACAGGATTGTGTTGTTTTTGTTAAAGAAGAGCAAGCTTTTTTTTTTTCTTAAAATGTTTTCTATCCTGTGGTAAATAAACACTGAAGGAACATTTCATTCACAACTAAACATAAGTTAAATCTGGTAAGAGATGAAAACACCAACAGGAAGCAAATGAAATTTTGCAATCAAAAGCTTGAGTAAATATTTGGATCACAAGTTTTCAGTAGCTGTGCTCCTTGACTACAACAGTGCAATTATTTGCAAGTTTGAGGACAGCATTAACATTATACATGGTAATTAAACCCATTTTTAGACATCATATTTCTCACTCATTTACAAAATCTAAAAAAAAAAAAATCTGACTCTTGCCTACAACTTCAACTTCATAAATTCAAATTCCTACTTTTCTTGAGGGAAAAATAAACCAACAACAAAACAACAAAAAAACCCCACCCCCACCAGAACAAAACAAACAGAAAAAAATATAAGATCCCTGTGCTTCTCTACTCTTTTGCCGCTGCAGATCCTTGCAACTAACCTCCAAGTTCCATAGTTCAGTCAGATATACTATTGTCTTGGGGTGACAATTGCCTTGGGTACCAAACCAAGACAAATAACTACTCTTTCTACTTTCCCACTCAAAAATCTAAACCAACTAAAGCAAATTTTAATTCCATTCAATTCCTATTTTCCAGGAGTTCCTAATACCTCCACTCAGGATCACAGCACCGCCGAGGCTGAAGGGGAGCTTCAGAGGTCTCAGACCAACCTCCTGCTCACAGCAGGCTCAACTGTGAGCTCAGACCAGCTTATTCGGGATTTTGTCTTCTCAGGTCTTGAAAATCTCCAAGGACAGAGACTGCACAACCTCTCTGGGCAGCCTGATCCACCTGGTCTGACTGTCCTCAGAGTAAGAAAATGTTTCCTTATATCCAGCCTGAACCTCTTGTTTCAGCTTCCACCATGCACAGCCCATCCTGACAACTGTTACCCACCATGGTGGGTGCTGGGGATCTGCTGCTGGACCTCCCTGGAGCCATCTCTTTCCCAGGCTGAAGAAGTCCCAGTCCCTCAGCCTCTCCTCAAGGGCAAGTACTCCAGCCCTCACCAAGCTCACTCCAGCCCTCCACTGAGCTTGCTCTTACCTTTCCTGTACTTAGGGGCAGGGGGCCTATTTAGACTAATGAATGAGACTAAAGGGTCCCCTCCCTCTCCCATTAATGCAGACCAGGATGCTGCTAGGGCAAACTGCTGGCTTGTGCCTCCATTCCCTCCAGGGTGAAGCATCTGTAAAACAGGCTGGAATATTTCAGATTAAGTCATTTACAAAATGTGAGACAGAATCTTTGACCCAAAGAAACACACCTCCACAGAGTACGGAGAGGTTTCAGCTATGCAGCTACCTTTAAAATACTACTACCTCCTATGGATAAGATCCCAGTGGGTGTAAGTTACAAAAGTGCCTCCCTCCTCCACCTCTTGGCAAGGAAATACCCTTCATGTGCAGCCAGGAGTAGGGGTTGAAAGGATGTGTTCAATTTTAAAAAATGCAAAGGATATCCTTAAATTTTCCAGGATCACAGAAAGGGAAAGATCTGGATTACTAAACAATTTTAAAGTACTCACACACTGAGATGTGTGAACTTACCACCTTTTAATTTTAATAAAAACAACAACAAAACACAAAAAGACCCCCAGCACCACAGAGCATTATTTGGATGCATTTCTTGCAGTTAGTTTTTTCCTCCTCTCAGAGGATTGGATATTAGTCTACTTGAAGGAATACTTTTCCACAAACACATCTGGATGTGGGGCAAATTCCTACGACCACAAGAAAGCAGCCACGTATCAGAATTCCTCCCCTTAAAGAGGGGAAGTAGAGGATGCTGAGCCCCTGCTTTCACAAAGGGACAGAAAACAGAAAATATTTTTCCTGTGCAGAGGTATAACCACCTAATCACTCTGATCAGAACTTGAAAGTTTTCATATAATTAAGTATCTCCAGATCATTCCCTCTGTCATTCAGGTGCAAAAACTGTGCCAACTACCTGTGGGTGTTTGAGATTAGAGATGGCACCAGCATTTAAGAGGACACGTGTTGATATACCAGGTAAGATTTTGGACTTGGCCTTAAACATTCACATACCCCTTATCACACCTCTTTCACTTTATTCATACCACAGGTGAGCCTGGTGCGACTCTTCCAGTTCAGGTAGTTTTTAAATAATTCTGTCAAGTAGTTCTGAGTTTTGAGGGAGACTTCAGCAACACGTGTTGCCTCTAGGGATGCCAGCTCATAACTGCAACTGGTGTCCCCAACAGACTCTCAGGAGCCACATCACAGCCAAGCTCTAGGTCCCTGCTCTAAGCTCTCCTACGCTTCCCCCAAGGAGTCTACAGAGTGCACGTCCACTGCTAAACCAGCAGTTTGTGCCCTAGGAAAGCACTACACCTATGCAGCACAAGACAGGGTATGCAGCTCTTCAGTACCAGGACACCAAATTATCCAACTCTGCATCATCCCTCATGGATGAACTTTCCTGGAAATATGCATCATCACAACCCAAGTGACCTCTGCTCCACGGGCAAGCCAGTCTCCTCACCTGTCTGCTCTGATACACATAAAGCATTTTGCCCCTTCACCAGGTATAGCAATGCTTCTATCCAAGCTGAAAGTGTCTTGACCAGCTCTCATATCACCAACTATTCCTGCTCCTTCACTTGCAAGGTCCAGTCTCTTGGGAGGGCTAGCTTGGGGATCTAAACAATACAAAGAAATCTAATCCCTTGGTTTAGCTCCCTGAAGTAACTCACTTCAGGGTCAGGTGAGTGCAAGCACAAAAGATCACTAATCAGAGGACAGGAGGGGGTGGAGACAGCAGCTGACTTGGATTAATTTAACTTGTCATAGAACTGTAGCCCCAATTCACAACAGATAGGAATGTTGATATTGTGGCAGCACACCAAATAGCCTTCAGTGACACATAGCTGAAGTGAAAATCTTAGCAGGCTTTTCTTGAAATATTTCCACAGGACTAAGGCTACAAGAGTTAACAAATTATTATTTAAGCAACCAAAAGGTTTTAGATGTTGCTCATGAACCAAAGAAGAGGTTACATTTTACTATCGCTCCCGATTTTAAACATCAAAGTTGTTTTAATCTAAACACAGGCTGAAGCCAGCGGTCAAGAGCACCCAATGTCAAACATTCCCAGGCTATTACTCATTAACCTGGGGAGCCATATGCAGGGCTGGAGGAGAGGCAGCACCCACACGTGCAGGAGAGAGGACATGAGAGCACTCCTTCTAAACTCCATCACATTTAATGAGAAAAACTAATTTAACCAAATGATGGCTCAAGGTCGGGCAGCCAACATAACAAGAAAAAAAAAAACAAAAACAAACCACTAACTGAAGTCAAAAAAGCAGAGCAGTTATTTCAAAGATGAACTGGCCTGATGAAGAGCTCTGCCACTGCCTAGGGGCAGAATCCCCTTCCCTTTCACAGCCATGTTCACATGCTGCAATGTTATGAGTTGGACATGCTGGCTGACTGAACTGAAAACCTGCTCTGGGAAAAAAAATGAATAAAACCAGTTCAAATGCTGGCTCAGAAGCTGATCCAAGTCACTACAGGCCTATATAAACAGTAGAGTTAACACAAGGTACTGTCACAGTCACCCATTCTTGCTCTCTTCCTTTTAACAAAAATGTGTTCTAAAAAATCCTTTGGAGTAGCAAATTTCCTAATAAACAACACATAATTTGAAACCTCAAAAAAAATGAAATCTTATGTGTCAGTGCACAGATACCCTTTGACAATGATTAGGGCCTAAAGGGTAAGTCTTCACATATGCATGTTTTATTTCATGCTATGATGTTATATTTTGTTACACTGCAAATATGCTGGCAGAACATTACTACCAGTGAAATTATCAAAGGCACGACTATGTTCTTTTTTGGTTTATGGGTTTTTTCAGGGTTTGGTTTTTTTAATTGTATACAATTAGTAGGTCTTCATTCTAACTTCAAGAAAAATCCACTGCTTTTTTGTTTCCAAATGCTCCCATCATACAGTGTAGGCAAAGATTCAGAAATCAAATCCAAAGAACACATTAAAAGTGAAAATATTTTCATAGTTTCCTGCTTGCATTGTTTTATATTCATTGAGCCCTCAAAGGCTTGTTTTCTGTCCCTGCTTTTGTGGTTTGAAAAGCAAAGTTATGTATGTTTGTTCCCCCCTTCCCCAAATACTTCAATCAATAAGGAAACATGATCTTTCTTCTATCCCTTTCCCCCCCACACACCAAGCAGATACTACCCACAAAAAGCTGAAAGTTGATGACTTTTTTCCCCCTATGGGGAATTCAGGTCCTTTGACATATCCTCTAAATTCCTCAAAAAAGTCTTCAATACCTGCTCAGAAAACTCTATTAGACCAGCTCAAGAGTAACAGAAATGTGTGCTCAGAGGAAACCTTCATTTTCTATCCCAGTCCACACTCTCCTGCTGACTCTTCAGGACGCTGCATATGCAGCCACTGCTACGAGGACATGAGGGAACACTGCTTCATCACCAAAGCAGTAGAGAAAGATGCATTAATTTCTCTTTCACACCAGAAACTTACTGTCATATTTTTAGCTCAGTGCTGCCAAATAGTATCCAACCCCCATAAAACCTAAATTTAAAAATCAGGTGCATTTGGTGTCCTTTCTCAAGGAAAGGACTATGTTCACTTTTTATTTAGTGACTGATTACTGAGGCTGGAATGGTGGTGAATGCTTGAAAAGAGATACTGCAGGAGGAAGATGTTCCAAAGAGAGTTTCCTCACTGTATTTAGAGCCACATGTGTTCTTGTGGTGTGAGGGAACCAAAGCACTGATCTGAAGGAAACTCAGCTGGGAAACTGCCAAAGCAAAACTAGATAAAAAAGGAAATTCTTCTAGAGAACTCCAGGACTGGGAAACCACCAAAACCCCCTCTCAGCCTTTGTCCGCCAAGAATGACAACCTTCAAAGAGTCACATCAGGCTGGCCCAGACAATGCCACATTTCCACTGTGTGAGCTTACAGAATAGTGGGGGTGCCAGTGGGGTCAAAAAAGGGGGAAGAAAAAAGAAGAAAAAAAAAAAGAGAAAAAAAGAAAAAGTCAAAAAAATAGTTCCTTTGCTTGCAAGGCCCCAAAAGTTGGGAAAGTGTCAGCATACGTACAAAACAGTCACTAAACAATAAACATTCCCACTTCCAAAGAACTAACACAGTGGAATCAGAAAAACTCTCTCCTGCACAAAAAGAAGAAACAACAAAAAAAATTAGCTGTCACTAGCGTTTAGTAACCCCTTGGAAACAAAATCAGTAGTGATTCTATGCAATTCCAAAAACTCAAGGGAACAGGCATCAAGAAGGTGGCAAAGGGCATACTGAAAATACGGGAATTCTTCCTTCACCTCTTAGAAAGGGAACAAGGACATTTCAGCTGTAATATGCAGTATCTGTCCAATGCATTAACTTGAGCTGCATTTCACAAAGGATTTCCAGAAATGGGTCTGAGGTCAAAACTTTTGTCTACAAAGGAAATTAGAAGGAAATTGTAGGAGATAAACGACAGCTTTAGGTTCTGGCAGTTGTCCAGCTTTGTTCACTTTATTCTAATTTTTTTAAGAGAATAAAATAGTGCCTTTGGGGACTGCCACATAGATTACTTCAGTCAGGACCACAGACAGCCCACACTACATTTACTAACTCACCAGACCCCTGCACTTGCCCAACAAGTTCTTTCCCACACCATTAACTGCTTTTCAGTCCAGTTACATTCTTCTATTAGGTTTTCAAGTTAATGTTAAAAATTTTTGGTAGATCAAATACATAAAGGAAATAAAATGTCTTTCAAGTATAAGAGTAACTCTGAGAATCATTTTAGATCATTTGAAGAGATTTCATTACATATGCCTCTTTCAGTACAATTTGCTGCAGGTTGTGGAGTAGGAACACTCCCTGTAGCACCTCTCTGCAGCAAATAAAGCACATATCACACAGGCAATAAAGACTCTCCATTTAAGAAACATATGCTTGGTGCTGCAAGCCTTGCCTAATGTAGGGAAGACAGGCCAGTGCTGGCCAAGGAAGCATCAGGCAGGCTTTCCCACCCTCCTCCCTGATGTAATTACATATACCTCTGGTGCTCATTACACTGCATTACATCAAACACGCCTTCAAGACTGTGACCAAACTATGGCTTTTAAATAAAGCCTGTGCTAGTAAAACAATCCAATATATATTTATTCTTTTCAGAAAATGTTTGTTTTCAAAGTATCTGCAGTTATATATCAGGAGTAGGACAAAGGAACAGCTTAAGTTCTGAATCCAATGAGAGTTCAACTAGACTGTAACTGAGGTGGCTAAACATTCCTCATTTCAAGAATTAGTTTTTCTTCACTTCCTATGTTTGTTACAGAACTACCCTAAACCCATTTCAACTGATGTGAGGAACTTCTATCACCTGTCATTTCAACAGTGTGCCTTCTGTCTTCTGAGACAAACTGTTCACTGACAGGAGCCACAAGATCTAACAATGTCATTCAGACATCTTCCTTTGGAAGTGCAACCAAATGAATTAAAGTTGCCTCTTATCAGGAAAAAGTTAATGAGCTATTAATACAAAACTTGCAAGAATTAAACAAATCCTTACTGTTTTCTTCTATTGTGATGTGTAACAGAAAGCAAGAGACAAAGGTATTCTGGTTTCGTCAATCTTGCTTTGGTTATTCACCCAAAAAAGCACTTTAAGGAATTCTTTGCATATCTATTCACTACTTAACTAACCAGTGCACACAGGAGATCCACAGCCTCTAGAACCAGTTCCTGGTGTCCAATCCTTGAGATACCTAAGTCTTCAAGGTCCTGGTGAGAAATCTGTAACAGCTGTTCACCATTTATCTTCTCCCGTTCAAATTTATGGACATACTGCTGCAGGCAATCATCCAGGCCTACCAAAACACAAAAGAGAGACAAGGGGGCATCAGAAACGAACAAACAAAACAAAAGGAAAACAAAAACAAAAGAAAAAAAAACCACACATACACAAAAAAAAAGAAAATCACCACCACAAAAAAACAACAACCAAAAAAATATAACACAACAAAGAAAACCCACAAAAAAACCACCTTGCAAAAGGAAGAAATTTTAAGTTCGTACAGTGTACAATGCAAAATTATGAAATAAATTTGCAGTGTGACTGAGGTTGTACCACAGGAGCACAGAAACAGGGCACATAAATTATGGGGATCTTTAGGTTACCTAAGTCAATGCACAACCTGCCTGGTCCTTGTGGATCAAGCTCAGCCAGTAAGAATGTACCTTTGTTGTCTGCACAGGTAAAGTGACCAAGGGACATACACATCAGGGTAACCCAAACCCTGAGAGGCATCCAGAGCAACAACAAAAAAATAACAACTGTCAAAAAAAAGAAAAAAAAAATCCAAGGCAAGGGCAAAGATCTTGCCCAAAGCCTAGTTAATCAAGCAAAAAAACAAAAGCATAAAATGACAAGGAAAATTAACAAAAAAATAAAACACAAAGGCAAAGCAATCAAAAGGATGTTTGGTTCAAGTCTCATTATTACCTTGATTTATAAGGCCCTGTAGCTTCCTGAAGTAGCTATTGCTTCCCCTTGCTAAGGGTCAACAACACACACCAGTAAGAAATCTAATTCATTTTTCTATCTTGAAGTGTTTTTAAAACAGTTTAGACTATTTTGTCCCAGTAATATCCCCCAAATCCTCACTTTAAACAGTGATTCTATGATCCTGTTCTCTACAGTAGGTTTTCCCAAGTGATTACAGAAAGTGTTTCTGGTTTTCATCTAATTTTACTAAGCTTCATGTGTTAATCCTGTTTCCTTGTGCATTCTTATTTCCTCTGCTGTTTAAGAGCCTGCGAGCAGCAACAATCTTGGGGGGGGAATTTGGATGGATGTGTCATTTTAAAGATGTTGCGGTGCTCTTGTTACTCTGCTCCCCTTCAACATACTGGGTGGAGCAAAAGGAACAGCCCCAGTCAGGTCTGTTTCATAGGAATACACCACATTCATTTAAAACAGTTGACATGAGCAAAAATTCAGATTACACATTTGACATCTACTTTGCATGCTCCACAACAGCTACATTGTTTCACCATTCCTTTTTAAAAGGAGGTGAGCCTTTAGTTGAATAAAGGATGTTTATGCACAACGCTGACTCAAAAGGAAACCATTGAGATGGACAGGATACCGAACACAGCAGATGAGAAACACGAACAGCATCCTGAACTACACAGAAATGAGAGCCAAAAGACCAGCACTCAGTTCCACTTGTGGAGCCGCAGCAGCAGCCTGCAAAACAAGCACTCCCAGCACACACTACCACCAAGAAAACACTTGATACAAATCCCAAAGGGGGTTTGAGGAGTCCCATACTCACTTCCAAACAGCGGCACGAGCAGCCACTGCTCCCTTGCAGTGCCTGCTCACAGCAGATGTGCAGAGGATGGGCTCCCAAAGGCACAGGCTGGCTGAACGCACACCACTTGCCTTTTCAAGTTAATGAGGACAGAGACACCCCTTTACATGAGTCGGGTAAGCTTAATTATTAGAGCAAATCAACATCTGGCTGAACAAGCTCGACTCCTCCCAGTGCAGAGCTACCAGTGCACGCAGCTTGATTTTTAAGCACAATTATGAACGGGAAAACCCGCATGCAAGACTAGCAGAGTCTCCCAGGGCTACAGTTGTTCAGGGTGCACTCTTGTTTCTTCCCTTATGTCTTCACAAAGCTGCACAAATTTTGTAAATTGAGCCCACTGTTCTCTTTCCCACAGGCACCAAATTCCCCCTTAGGCTATACAAACTCTTTTCCCAGGAAAAATAATAAAAAAAACCTGGCCTTCATTGTTTAACAATTTATTTTGTCAAAGAAATTCACAACCAAGGCTGACATACAGTGCACATATTTGGCATTCCCAATTTTTATTGCTGCCTTGCAGACAACTGTTTCCCATCATTTGCTCTTGTAAGCCCATAGTTTCCAGTACAAACTACACAAACACCTAAAATAAAAAAAACTTCACTCAGCATGCAGTTAAGATTTTACTTTTTAAGGTTTTTTTGATGTAGTGTAGTTTTTGCCTGCTATCCTTTCTAGAACTCCATTCTCTACTAAAACATGGAGACTCAGATGTATATATCCTCCCCAAGAAACACAACTGTGGCTTTTAGCTGCCTGTGCTTTAACTCATGCTTGCCCATTCTTGAAGGTCTACTACAACTTGAAAGGCTACTTTTATAAAAAATTTTAATTAAGAGTCCTTAAAAACAATATTTTTACAATCAAACTGTAGGACTATATTTTATAAAATAAGATATTGCAAAATTGCACAAACTTTGACTCAGAACAGCCAACACAGTGGCACAGCTGCTCAGCTAGACAAGTATTTAAGATTAAGTGACCAAAACTATGCAAAACAGGAAGTGAAGACAGACCCATAAACTCATGTATTGGTAGATAGTTTAAGATGAGCTTACCAAAATTAGAAACATTGTTATTACTTTTACTGAGAAACACAGCAGGAAATATTAAACATTTTAATTGAGATTGCAACCACATTTTATAGCCTATCGTTTAATTTTCCATCATATGAATGAAATGTTTAAACATCATACGCAAATCAAAAGCATCGTGTGCAAACCACACTTCCAAAGAGGGAAGGGAGAAAGGAGGAAAAAGGACTCATGACCCAGTTCAATAAATTTTAATAATATTTAAGCAAAGTTTTAAAACCAGCCTTCAAATGTCACTAGTAGTCTAGTAGCTCGTTTTTTCCTTATTCCAAACATCTATATTGTTTCCATGTATTTTCTCCATGAACTTCAGAGCCTTATGGAGACTTGGTATTGCTGATTGCAATGTCCAGATACTGCTGAAGAACTTAGATGAAAAAAAACTATAAAAAGCAAGTCGAAATTACTTAGATAATTTCTTACATTACTTAGAAAGATACTTTCTTACATGCCAGTAAGTGCACTATTAGCAGGTTCAAGCAAGAAAGTAGTTTTCTGTATTTTTGAAAAAAAATACAATTAAGACTGACATTGAAAAAGGTATCTATATTTATCTCCTTTATCCACTGAAGAGCCTTTCTCAAAGCTAATCTATTCATTTTAGACTCAAAAGTGTTTTTAAAAAGCACTTGCCTCAATCATATATGTGAAATCTTCACATTTTTTCTTGACATACAACAAAACCATGCACAAAAGTATGTCCTTCCTATTTACATAATTGTTAGAGAATGAGGAAAGGTAGAAATAAAAATAGCAATTGCAGAATATTATTCAAGTTTTAGAACACTAGTAGCAGAGATTTTTTGGGGGAAGAAGAGCGAGAGGCAGACTAGTCCAGTTAGTGTTATGCATGTTGTGAAAACATTTCTGAGGAACAGCAGTGTAATTTGAACACAACTCCCTCCCAAATTTTGGCAGGTGTAGAGATGTGCAATAGATCCTAAGAACTGTCTAGACTTTTCTGTCTAAAATAACCACCACGAAGAAAAGCACCCCAGAAGACATTCAATACCTTGCATTCATGCAAAAACATTAGGACAGGGCTTACACTTACAGATTTGTACCGATAGCAATCTCTGATTAAACTGATAGCAATCGGTTTCCACGATTAAGAAAGTTATTTTGTATAAGAATTGAGGGGAATAGAGAAACAACTTTGAGGGAGCTAAGGGTGAGGCTTGGGTCCAAGCCATAACTATCGGTTTTCTATTCAGGAAGAATTAACATTTCTATTGTCGAGAGATGTCAGCCATTGAGCAGGACATACCTGACTCCCCAGAACTAGAGAGATGTGTTTTGTGAGCAGAGTCGTTAAGCACTTTCACGCTTTCTGCTCAACTTCTGCGTTTACCAAAACAATTGACCTACCATAAAGCAGCAATTAACTAATGTATTGCAAGCACAGCTAACTCACCACTTCTTTCCTCCCTCACTCTCTTCTCTTGTGATACCACAGTCAACACAGAGTCTATACACTCCGACATAGCAGGGCAGAGGGGGCGGACAGCAGGGAAGAGGAGATAGGGCAAGGAACTGAGGAAGGCACGGGGAGGGGAAGCTGGAATGTGACAGGGATTACTTTCCGTACATTCAAGAACTTGAACAGATTCTCAGGACAGCTCATAAAACGCCAAAAGTTGACACCAGGAAATGGGAGGAGCACAAGCCACTTGAACAGAGGAAGAACTCACAAGTACAAGACCTTTTCCTTCACGTAGCAGGAACATGGAGGTCACTGTCTCAAGGAAATAAAGCATTATGATGATCATGTACTCTACTCTCTGTTGGGCGACTATAACAAGCAGGCAGCACCTGGCATCTCAGGGCAGAACCAAGGTTCAACTACAACCCTCATCCCATTAAGGGGATCCCTGGGACCTTGGACAGTCGGTTAGAATAGGATTGCTGAAGTAACCTTTGCCTCATCACCTTAAAACTGACCTTCCCACCTAAAAAAGTCACTCTTATTCTGGTCTCCTCTTCAGGATCTATATACTTGCCACTTTTAGTATCCAAAGATTCCTTGCACACATCAACTTCATCCCTCCCAAGCATTGAAAGACGATCTGTTCTGTGAGAATCTTCGGCATACCCCACGGTATGTGCCCTTATACCATCGTTCATATTCCACATCATTTTATAACAGTCACTGTGATAGCTTCCTCCCATCATTTCTTCTATTTCCAGGACTGGAAGAAATAAATCAAAGAAAAAGCAGGAGGGAATCAAGGCAGCAAATGAACACTAGAAAGAGAAAATAACTACTTCATAAACAGATGAACCAGCACCTGAGAAGGCAAATGAAAATAAGGAAAAAGGGTTTGCAAGGCAGCCAAAAGCTGAAGCAGCTCAGTAGGACAGATACAGGGTGAAAAGCAATAAGAAAAGTTCAAGGAGAAGAAAATAAATACAGTTTTCTTTAATTTAGGACACAGTGGGAAGGTTTTTCACAGGAACATCAGATGCCATTCTCCCCCTACAGTATTATAAACAGAACCAGGGATGACTTCAACAACGGAATTCAAGGTTCTATAAAAGGAGGATAAAAAATTAAATCTGGAGCAGTCAGTAGAAACTTATTTCACTAATAATTTGAGCCTAGGTAAGAACTGACTTTCTAGGATCCACATGCCTGATTGTTATGATGCCTTTTCCTGGTCTTAAAATCAAGAGTCATACACGGTTAGAAAGGGAAAAGGGATTTTACCTTGGTATTTATTTTAAGGATCCTTAGCTGCACACGTCCAGGTCATATGCATCGAGATGCACCCTGCGAAATGCACACCCTAAAAGATCTGGTATAACATTATAGGTCTTACTAATTAGCATATCTATCAAAGATTCCCCAATGAGAGGCTCAAGTGAGCCCCCTCCCAAGGAGCCCTCCCCTGGATGGTTCTTAGTTTACAAAATGCGTTCTGGAGAGGACCTTGGGGTCTGGGGCACACTGATCCCTATATACAAAGCTTCTAAAATGTTTAGTCTCTCAGCTTGACAAACAAGTCCAAGAATGTAGGCAAAAAAGCACTAAGAATACAGAAGTTGTAAAAAAGATATAACGGGCATAAAAGAAAAGGCAAAAAATCTTCATGGCATCAGTTAGCTATCATCAGTGTTTTCACATTTATCTTTCCAAAAGTTCCCAAAACAAAAGTTTAGCTATCAACTGGTGTGAGCCACTTTTAAGGGCCAGAAAACAGCTCAAAGGTCTTCGTTTTCCAAGAAGATGCCTTCAAGAGATCTTTGTATTACTGTCTAGTACAAATGTGAAAAAACTTCCTTATTCCACTTTTTACTCTCACGTAATTTCACAATTAGTCATAACACCATCACCATCTGAAGTATCAATCACTTAAAAAAAAAACAAACAACAACACAGAATCAAAGAGCAAGAGCTGCTTATTATCACCCTGAAAAAATGTCTCCTGCCTAAACCGGGTTGTTTACAAAGTAAGCTCTCCTCATGTAGTCAACTGTAAGCAACTCTTCTATGGTTTTGTCTAAGCACCTGCATCCTAATGAAGCAGGCACAATGTGCTGCCTCACCAGGCACTAGGTACGGCTTTGCTGAGGACAGGCATTGCCAAGAGCAGGCAGAATGGTACAGAAGTTTCTTGTCAGTCTGCCCCATCACACAGGAATGGTACCAGACAAATTGCTGGGCTCTGCCTGCCAGCCAGGATGCAAGGAGCAGCTCTCTCATTAAGGTCACAGCAGGACAGAGGGAAATGGTGAAGCCTTCAGCCTCGATGAGTGCTTTACTGTCCCCCGCCCCCCCGACTGACAGTTGCACAGAAAGGCTTCTGCAACTTGTTTCTATTTTCAGTATTTCCAACTAATATATTTAGCCTGCAAAAACAGGCTCCGTACACATGCATTCACATTACCTCAAAATAAATCCATTCATTCCATTCAAATCCATCCATAAACCCCTAAGCTTTTTTTTTTTGAACACAAAATTGAAAGCTTTACCTTGTAATAAAAGAATTTGTTGGTAAATTTGGGTTGTAAGCTATCCTGACCAAAAGGGAAACAGAGACTACAGTTTAGCTTTTAGATGCTCAGTATAGATACAATCTCAGACTGACAGCCCTTGTGTTATGCTACACTTTTTATCAGTCCTCCCTACAAAGCCACTGATTGCAACCATTCTGGCAGTGCCTATTACCTAGGTCCAGACAGTAAATCTGAGGACAACTCTAAGCTTTAGCACTTCACAGTCATGAAGTATGTTCAGGAAGAGTCCAAATAGCTTGCTGAACGCTTCCAATACTTCAGAAGTTTTGTAAGGCAAGACTTCTCTCTACAAAAACCAGAAAAATTTACTGAATATTTTCCTTCAAAAATATTTTTAGGAAACTAAGCAGCCATGGAATAAGTTTTACAGAAGAAAATACTTAGGGGAGAAGGACATGATAAACGCCTATAAAGCCAGAAGTGGCCAGAAAGAACACTGATTGCACATCATCTCTTCCAATACAGGAATCAGAGAGACAGTGAAGCAAGCATGCAACAGGTCCAAACAAGCAATAAAGGAGTGATTCTTCAAACAGCAGTATGCAATGAATGTTCAACAGCCATACACAGGTTCAGGGAAAGGTGAAGAGGTTCATGAAAGAAAGTGCCACAGAAGTCAGGTCTGACCCTGACAGACTCAAGCAGAGATGGTCTAAGGCTTGAGGAAGCCTACAAAAGGAAACACAATGTGTCATCTTTCCTCTTACACTACTTAAGTTACCCCTTTCTGGCAAACATTCAGGATGGGACACTTAGCTAGGCAGCACAGAACACAGGACTATCACAGCTGTGCCATACACAGCACCAAAATGTAGATGGCAGCTTCCCTTTTAATTACTTTTAGAACCATAGAATGGTTTGGGTTGGAAGGGACGTTAAAAATCATCTATTTCCACATCCCTCCCTCCACCCCCCAGTATGGGCAGGGACACCTTCCACTAGACCCAGCTTCTCAAAGTCCCATCCAACCTGTCACTGAACACTTCCAGGGATGAGGCACCCATTACTTCTCTGGGCATCTTGTTCCAGTGCCTCACCATTCTCAAGGGTGACAATGGTGAGCTCCTATTCTAAGACTTAAGAAAACTGTCTCTCTTCACGTGAAAGCTACTCTGGGTTTTAATATTTTCTGTAATAGTGACACAAGATTTTCCCAAAAAGGCAAAACTCTCTATATAGAGTAACTGGAGTTCAGCAGATAGGGGGGAAGAAGAAACAGCTATACACTAATATTGAATTGCAATATTGATTTAAAGATAGAACCAAAGCTTTTACCAACTGGTCAAAAAAATACAGCAAAGAATAGACCCTGGTAATACTAGGAAACAGATCACAGTGAATCACATGAATCACACAGCTGCTCTCATGGGTTTAATAATCCAGCTTGAGATATTAACATCAAATGGAAAATTGCTAGAGTGAATTGATTTATAAATTGTACCTTTGGTTGACAATGAGTGAACTTGCATCAGAACTCCAAAAAGAGATTTGACATGGAGAAATGGTAGTATACAATAAACAGTGAAAAAGGCAATTCTATAATAGTTGAGAAGTTCATGGTATTTAATTCCAAAATTTCAACTAAAACTCTAAGCAGAGTTGACTTTTGTTTCTTTTTAATAGCTCCTTTTCGGATAATGCATTAAAAAAAAGGGGGTAGGGGAAGAGAAACTTATTTCTACCCTTTTCCACAGGGGGGTTCTTATTATGACTATTTATTATTATTTATGATTATAGCTTTAAGACTTCAAATTAAAGGCAAAATTGAAATGTAATGTTACAGAAAAGTGAGTTGTGATGTCATGTCATGTATCTAAAAAGAAAAGGGGAAAAAATAACCAGAACACAGCCTAAAACAGCGTAACACCATACAGGTTTAACCAAAAAAGTATTTTTATAAAAAAGATACAAGCATGAAGACAGTAGGTCAGACACACTTCACTACACTGAAAAATAGATCACTGTGCCAGAACCAGAGAGAAAGGAACTAAAGGCTTTTCCAGTTTGACAAGGCATTCCCCCTAGGCATGAAAAGTAGGCCACACCAGGAAAAAAAAAAAAAAATCTGTTTTATTGCATTCCCACCAGTCTGAAGGCAGGTATCAGAAGACACATGCAGTCATGCTTTTCACCAGCAGAACTGGACTGGATATCTGTGCAAAGCTGTGGGGCCCTAGGCCACAACCCCGTGTGGCTTTGGTGCCATCACACTCACTGGTATCACCCGCTTCCCTAGAGACCAGACTGACTCATCCGTGACTATCCAGGAGAGCTCCTCTATCTGAGACCAGACTCGTGCATCGTGAGACCCCCACATGCTCCTCACTAGACTGGCTGCAGACCTCACTTAGGGATGTGTACTTCCTCACACCCATTAACAGCCCGAAAGAGAAGCCCAAAAGAAATCTTACTGCTGCTTCTAACAGATACAGATGTTTTCATTAAATCAATGCAACCGCAGAGGAAATACATTTCCCAGAATTTTCCAACTCACACAACTATGATGAATTTGTTGCGTGGCTTCTTTTTTATACCACTATTCTAACACACACATTTTACAGGAGAATTTTTACTCAAAACAAGTCGTTAAAACACTACCATTTTGCTTACAGAAGTATAATAGCACTGAACATAAAATAGTTCCAATGTTAGCTATGGAGTCATTCATGAGATTACAAGAACCAGATTTTTTTTTTTAAGGGAAACAATTTAATTTTGTTTTATTGTTCAAGTGAAATACATATTGCAGCTTAATCCATAGCAGCAATAGGAAATTGTTTCAGTCTCCAGAGGCAAAAACTCTAGAAGCTGTGGAAATTATGGAATTTGGACTCAAGTCTGTAATTCATTATATATAGCTGAGACCACCTCTTTAGTCTCATTCTTCCCATTGCCTGTCTCACTCCTCTCTCCAACAGCCCTGGTCCCCTTCTTTCTCACCTCTGATTCACAGAACGGGTAAAGTTGGAAGGCACCACGGTGGAGTCTTCTGATCCAACCTCCCTGTACCTGCACCATACTACCTGCCCCTTGCAGAAAACCTTCCAGGTCCATAGCAAAAGCGAGGAAAACCACAGGTGATGATGGGGTCCCAATGTGCCCTGGCTGTATCTGAGCATATTCTGGGAGGTGTGCCAGGGCACCAGAGAAACACTGCAAACAGCAGACTGGACCAACATTCCCCAGTGTGCCACCTGGCAGCAAATGACACCAGACAAGGCACAGGTTTGGGGAAATACAGGTGCCATATGGGGGAGAACCATCTGCAGGACTGCATTTAGGACGATGGATTTAAGGAATATAAGGTTCTTTAATAAGTGCTAGGACACTGGGAAAAAGACAGTGAATGCCACAAAAGAAAGGACAGTGAGCGTGGTGTGGGATGTAGGGTCGCACAGCTTGCCCATTAATACATGGTCCTACACAGACTGGTTAGCTGAACAATCCTATTTGACCCTCTAAACATTTGTTTCCAGAGGACAACACAGATAGAGAAGCTCTCAGCAGTGTCAGTACATGAAGTCCTTCCTGCATGACACTGCTCTCACCATATCCCAAGATACAAAATATTCAAGACACACCAAGTGCATTTACTGCCCAAGTGTTCAAAACTGGCTATGCTGGGTCACATCAATGCCCCAGGCTGCTGGTCAGACTGGTCTTCTGGGACCCAGATGTTATTAACATCATTTGGTATGTGACCTAATATGTATAAAATGTGAACAAAACATTTAACCTCTTACAAAGGGGTATGTCCTTTGGCAGGTTTCGCTCCAACCCTCACATCCTCCTTAATCCAGTTTTCCAAGCAGCAGACATATGAAGTTAACCTCACAAAAAGGCAGCTCCCTACCACTGTACTTTTCCAGTTTACCTAACTTCATTATTACTATCAAGTAATTCATAATCAAATTCAAACAATTTTCACAACAGCACTAGACATAGGAACACTCATGGACAACTTAATGAGCCTTTTGCCTCATAAAGTCTTGGAATTTCAATTGTAATGTTAATGCATTCACAGTAACATGCAGTTTACACCAGCACCATCACAAGATGAAACTTCAAGATGTCAAAAATTCAAAGGTGTCTGAAAGAGGAAGTGTTTCTGCTGCACAGAGAGTTAACCTCAGCAGAATAGTCACCTGTATTTTCACCTACATTATCTTTCACCTACTGACACTTCAAAGCAGTGCTTCTTCAGTTCATTATTTTCATGCATTTAACTATTCTCTTTGTCTACATGTCATGGAATTATCAATTTTTCCTCATACTGAGATTTTTCTGTGCCACTATACAGTTGGGTGGGGGTTTTTCTGTTTGTTATGATTTTGTGTGAGTTTTTTGTTTGGCTTTTATTATTTTAAGAACAATGTTACAGTTAGAGCTTGTTTTAGCAAAACATTACCTTCTTTGTAGGTTAACTTTTTTTCTTAGGGATGGCTTTCATACCAAACTAATTAACATTTAAAAAAAAAAAATCATCATTCCCACACTTGTGTCAGTTAACACAAATTCAATAGCTGAAAGGACAGGAACTGGTAGATAAAGGAAACCCTTACAAGAGGCACAACCAGGTAGACCTAAAAACACAACCTAAAACCTTCAAGACATTCATGGAGAAAATGTGTTAATCCAGTGGCTGATTCACCTTGTAAGCACCATATTTCTCCTGCATCCTAAAAATGATTATTCTCTATTTCAGTTATGCCAAACTTCACATCAGCCACTCTACTGCTGTATAGTAACCAAGCGGAAGGATTTTCTAAATTAGATTCTAAATAAGGCTGGATGGATTGGATAACATTTGTGAAAGTGGTACAAAACCACTTAACAGCCCCTCTTCTAAGAGATTATCAAGTGGACAATCTCCCCTTAAAGCTTTGAGTTCTGTATTTGCAAAACAGACACACAAAGGGATGAAAATCCCATAAATGGTTTGCATTCTTAATGTCTGACACAATCTAGTCCTTTGGGAGCACACTACATGTGTACATGCATGCAATGTTACACAATAAGGCCCTGATGCTCAACCTGTAACATTACTTTAAACACCAAAAATAACCTACTGCTCTCCTGCTGTATTAAACATGTGCAAAACAGTCTAGAAACACACAGATGCAAATGCTGTCCTAAAAACAATGGCTGCAATAATTTTTACACCTGTTTTTTAAACTCAATATGCTCTCCTCCCCAGTTTCTATTTCGAGGGTCACCTAGACATTTTCTTATTTTTCTTCTACTTACTGCTCCACTTACATTTCAGATAGCATTCAGTGCAAAGAAAAAAAAAAAAACACAAACAAGCAACCCCTTAGTGCTCAGATTTTTTGGCAAACCAGTACCAAGAATACAAGTAATGAGAAGTATTAAACGCAAGGCTTCGTGTGAAACTGAGCGTCTTGTAGAGCTGTGACTAACATTATACTTGAAGAATGGGGTAGAAAGAAGAATGAAGTTGTTTCATGAGCATTGTAAAATTTTCAGCTCTTTTCTGGTCCCTGAAATACTGATTTGGAAGAAGTCTAGACACTTTATCCTAACATTTACATTGTTTTTTAACAATGTCATCTGATGGGTATAAGGGCTGCTTGAAACCAGAAGGCATTGAAAACTTAGAAGCAGATGTTTGCCCATTAATAAAAAGATATTACACCCAATCTAGAACTATCGAAAGTTTTAATTAAATGCAGTATTTTGTTTGTTTTGACCAAGTTGTTTGAGCAGCCTTTCTCCTGTCTGCATACTGTATCTCACATATTACAGAGCCTTATTTCCAAGCTACCTAAAGAGATCAAACAACCTCTCTGAGTCCTCAGATCAGACTTCTGCAAATCAACTTGCCACATGGTCAGTACTGTGTAGCAATCTCCAGTCAGTGACTGACTTTTTAAACTCCCAAATCGTAAGAAATTGCTCACTGTGCCCGAAGTAAGTACTTGGAAACATAAATTCAGAAGTAATACTATACTATTTGTTAACTTTATATGGAGATGGACTTTTAAGATGGTGATTTATGGAAGCTTGTTTGATTATTCTTTATTCTTTTCCTACAGGCACTGTAGTGACCTTATTTACACCCGAGTTAATCATTAGGTGTTACAGAAGGTGGAGAATGGTTGGGGAAGGGAAGAGAAGGGGGTGCAGAAGAGGAAGGAAGAGGGTTTACTTTCTAAATTAAAGGCATTTGTGATATCTAGTAGTTATTGAAACAGCAAAGCAAGTGCCTCAACTGTCTGTTTATTCAGACTTGGCTGCACATCCCCAAACCAAAACCGCTGCTGGGAGAGCAACACCTTCCCCATGTTCTCTCTACTAAAATTTCCAGGAAACCCACCAGCTCCAGCAGTGCCCTCTGCACCAGTAATACAGACTCGTAAGCAGAAAATTGTGAACAACTTATTTGCAAGCTGTCATCACAGAAGCCACCAAACACTCCTGTCTTCTGCTTACCATTAGCTGGAAAAGAATGAGGGTTTTCCCCACAAGGGCTAATACAATTAAATTTTTTTTTAAAAATGTGTGCTGCCTTTTGTCACACCTATAAGCATGCTCTTTACTGAGGGGAAAAGAAGTCCAAATACCTCTGAAAACTGTTATAAAAAAGCCAGGAGACAAGTAAGTTATGTCAAGTAAGTGACAAGTTATCCAAGTAAGACCATTGTGACAGAATATCGTCTAGGAAAGATCTCATTAACAAGAAAATACAAGGAATAAAGGGAAGTACAGCCACAAGAGGAAAGTTGATGAGAAATTGCTATTGAAAGTTTTCATTGCAGCCATTCACCCCAAAGAGACCACTTAACTGACTTTTAGACAGTCACACAGCTTCAACTGCACAAGTACAAAAATGTCTTTGCATTTTTTTCCTCTTAATGTTTATTTTAAATTGACAGAAGTAGCAATATCTCAAAAGCAATCTACAGGAGAACATTACAAGCATATAATAAACAGGGCAACATAGAAGTCTTCTTATCCCAAAGTTACTCCCTCTAGATATCCCATCCCACTCATGCAAAATAGAACAGACATTTATTTTACCCCAATGTTTTCAATTCTAAGAGATACAAAACTGTCTTCAACCTCTCGGTCTGCAGACACTAAACTTCAACTGCTGTTACCCATCTCACACACACACACACACACTAATCAAGAGCCACAGAAACCAAAAATATGTATTTACTTGCAAGCCAGAGCTAACAGCAGCTCCTCAATCCCTGTTCCTAGAGAGGAAACTGCTCAGGCCTGGAGAGCTTATGGACAGAGGGGACAGGCCAGACCACCACCCACCTCCATGCCAAAACCCCCAGCAAGGGAAGTCTTTAGAGATGACTGCATGGCAAAACTTCCTGGCAAAGCCACACTCAACTTGAAAAACAAACAACCCATCCCACCTGGAGGCAAAAATCAACCTTCAGTCCATTTTATCTGGAGTTGGGCTTCCATCAGCCCACACATACATCTCATCACCAAGCCTCTGCCCATCTGGTTTATTGTAGCAAAGAACTTCACAGAAGCACAGAGAATTACACTTCCAAATTAATAAAATGGAAGTAACTACAAGCACACTATTCAATCACATGCAATATTAATGTTAATCACAGTATTTATACAATGACTGCAGGCAACACAAAAGCACTGTCCCCTTCAAAGCATGCCTCCTAAGGTGACTGTTTCCATGCCTTGTCAGCTGTAATAGGTTATGGCCCTTCCACGAGGACAATAAGTCAACGTCTTTGCAGCAAGAATAATTTTTATATTCATTATTGGTCTTTGCTGGCCCTAAAATAAATACCATCCTTCAAGAGGTCAAGCACGAAGCTATTTCATTTTCCAAAAGCAGTAACAGTAAACTCTACATTTCTTGTTTGTGTGTCTAGCACATCAACCCTGTGTGCCTGATAACTTTATGTGCTTAATATGAAGCAACAACCCCTCCCACCCCATGGCCACCACACAATTAAGAGCTTGTCTTTCAAAAGTTGCAAGGTTTCTGTGGTTGAAGGAGTAGTTCATTAGTCACAAGAGCCCCTTTTCTTCAACTCAGACAATTAACACTCTGTTGCCTGTTCCCACAGTAGAAACAAAAAGAAATATTGCAAAACTGCCTGCCTCTTGTCTCCCAAGAAGAAATGGGATGATCCCTTTAATCTGGTTTGGCTGCCTTCTCACAGCACCATGTGGAAGTGTTTTGGCTGATTGCAGCAGGGTCCATTACTCACATCTGCCTCTCCTTTGTGTGTGCACCCTCGCAAACACTGTGATTACGGTTCCACCCATGAGCAAGTCAGGGAGCAGCCTGCTGCAAGGCAACAGCTGATGCAGCTGCCAGATAGTCAAGCTTCTGGATGACAACCTCCTCCATGGTTACAAAACATGGATGCCTAGCACCTTACCGTCTGACAGTCACCAGGGAGGAATAAATAAGCGCAGGCACATGAGAATCACCAGTCATCAGTACCTGCTGATGAATGACAAGCTGAGTGACATAACAAGCTGCATGACATGACATTAACAGAAATATGCTGATGGTGCATACCTCTTTCCATCATAGATCCCCAGGAGTCACTACTGGATTCTCCTAGGAGATGCTGTCATTACTTAGATGCATACATCATTTCATATCAAAAAGCCCCACAACATTTCCATCAGGAATACTATCTTCTTAAAAGTTACTGTTTGCATTACTTTACGCAGCCCTCGGAGTGCCTTCCACGAACCAGGATGTACTGCCTCGAGGCACCCAATACAACAGGCATTTTAAAGCACATCACAACTGGATCAAAAAACGTTTATCAACTGAGCAGTCGAACACCAAACCTTTCAGCTTCTCCATAATTTTATAATCACTTTAAACATCTAAAGCAATTGCTTGAAACAATCAGCTGCCTGACCCATTTTCCTTATTTCACACCATTCAGCCTGAGTTAGCAGAGACCTCAGAGTTCAAGTGCAACATCCCAACCATAACAAAGCCAAAGGTATCTTAAGATCACCAGTGGCAAAGCTGAGGGTTCTGTCTGAATCATACACAAGTCCAAAATACCATTAAACTGACCAGGAGACCTACCTCCTTCCTACACGAAAAGTAGAACAGGAGAGGGCAGGGAAGAGCCCTTCAAATACCTCAGCCACTCCATCTGACATCCTCATTTTTTGTGATGATGAAGAGGCAATATGTGAGCAGATATTCTACCCTCCTAGTGGGGTGGTGTCAAGCTATTTCTGACCCTCTGCTGAAGCTCCAAACAAGTCTCCCTGATACTTTTAAGCCACAACAAAGCACCATCAGATATTTGTAGGGAAGACAGGCAATTTGATTGATGGCTATTTGCGTATTTCTCACAGCTAAACTTGGTGTGGGTTTTGGTTTTTTTTAAAAATCTGTTACACAGTACAGTTTTTTTGGTCCAACTTTCAGACCGTGCATAATTCCAAGGTGGAAAAAGCATTTCAAGGGAGGGACCATGCATATATGGCTAAGAAAGCTGCTAGGGGGCTAATGTAGGCAGAACGAAAATAGTTTAAATCTTAACAGAAAATTAGTTTTCAGAAGTTAACACATTTTTGAGAACACTCAATGACAGGGAAGAATATTAAAGAGTAAAATATAATTCAATAAAGCCACAAGAGATAATTAAGTTTCCAACTATCATTTCAACACTCTCTTAACCCTTGGAAAAGGGAGGATGATATTGGACAATAAAATTTACATGCATTATGCTCAATTATACATGTGTTAGAAACCACACAGTCCATTCAGTATTCAGCAAGCCATGTTAATTTGAGCAAACCTGCAAGTGTGCACACAACCTGACAATCTTGGAAATTATCATTTACATGAAGGGCAGCTCAACAAAAGTCTCCAGACACGTCTAACACAGGACTGACTCTACTGGGAGCTGGAATTCCTCTCCAGGTACATCACCTTGAGAAGACAGTAATAATCTTACTACAATAAAAGCAGGCACACATCGTTGCTACTGGTACCATGGCCCCATCCAACAGGATTGTCCAACTGTCAATTGTCTTGTTTGAAGAGATGATTTATACACCAAAGATGCTAACTAGCTTGGAACCTAAGCACCATGATGTGGTCTGAGAAGACATGTTATGAGGAGATAAAACCAAAACCAGTAAGATATCACAATGTTATTGGCAGGTTTGATTTCCAAGTCCTTGTTTCAAACACATAGATTTCTTTATCCAATGTTACTGTCTGAAATAGTGTGAAGTAGGTATAGTTAAGAGAAAAGATGAACTCTTTTGAAATACAAGGAAGCAACTACAATGCTTTTATGTTGACACAGGGATTATATTTCACAAGAGGTATATTACACCATCTGGTAAAAACAAAGTCCAAATACTACAAGAAATACTACAAATTTTGGTGAGAAAGAATACAAACATACAGAATTTATAGCATATTTATCTTTTGTCTCCTCTTTCTTCCAAAGTTTCCATTACAGCTCACCTTAGGAATGCCAACAATTACTAAGTGTAACTTTTGCCATAATACTTTTATAATTCTGTTCGGTGAAATTGACAGAATACAAACAGAATCCAGCACCTTGTGACTAGAACCAGACAGGGAGGAAGAAACAAGTCTCATGCCAGAGTAGGTATGTGTATTTCACTAGGTTTCAACCTTTCCTCTGCAATACTCTCTGGACACATCTCCATCCACTACACATGTTTTTCAGGCCACATACTTCAGGCATGTCTGAACTTGTTTCTAGAGCCCTCCCTACTCAGGGCAAGTCCTTTTAAGGGGGGCAGAGGAGGGAAAATAAGTCTTCATCTCTTTTTGTTCCCTTCTCCCTTGCCACCCCCATGGCAAAGCACACATCTCAGCAGTGCAGTGCTCAGATACCTGCTCAGGTACAGCGTTCTGCCTCCTGCAAAACCCTGAGTCCTTCTCTTCTGGCTTGAAAAGCACCTGTACCAGAGACGATCTCTTATATTTAATGACAAAATGGGCTTATTGGAGAGCTTTTAATAGAGTATTCACCCAGCCAAATTTATTTCACTAAAACAAGACTCTGTGAGATAAAGAAACATAATGATAAAAGGATGGCAACCTAAACAACATTCATTTTGCACGCCCAAGACAGAGACATCAGGTTGATTAGCCCAGAAGCGTGTACCAACACTTGCTTAGCAGAAGCCTTAGCCCTTGATGAGCACCAATTAAGTTCTTTGCTTTGATCAAGGTGAAAGATAAGATCACATTTATGCCACAAAGCTTTGATTGCAACAGCACACCATACACTTTGCTTGCCTACACCTAACTACCAGTGTAAGCAACAGTCCAAAAAAATAATTTGTCATTACAGTGACAAAGAACACTCTTCATACAAAAGGGTTCATAGAGAAGCACGTATAAGAAACTACTTTAACACAGCACTGATACAGTATTACAACAGAATTCAGACAGATGCTGAATGCATAACTGTAGACCAGAGTTACAGAGGTCAGCAATCTGATCTCACCAAATCAAACACAGATGCTTGGTTTTGTCCAGCATGTGTGATGTTTGATGAAAATTAGCTACATTTCATAATATCATAAATACCTATTTTAATAGGTAATGAATGTTTAAAGCCAGTGAAACAGATCAGGCTGATTCAGTGTACCTCCTGCAGATCCTCCAAGCTGTGAAACATTATTGCTTGTAGTCTGAAAAGATGGAGGCAAGCATATGGAGACCCACAGGCAATTTCCTCACGCAAAGGAAGCACGGCCCAGGGATCTGAATGATAGACTCAGACTCCGAAGTTATCTCATGCTGGTAATGAGAACCCAAATGGCACAAGGACTCTATACCATGTCTAACATCAGTCACAGACTCACAGTCAAACAGCATTTTTATTTGAATCTCCTGTCTCTTACTGCAGCCCTGTGAACAAACACACTAAAATCTTGAGCTATCCCATGACCACAAGCAGCAGGGGCCTGAAGAGCTACCATAAACTTGTGAGAGGTTGCTATAGAGACCCCAGTTCAATTAACACCTGTCCACCCTTCCTTTCCTCTCCTCAAATGTGCCTTGCCATTGGTCAGTACCTCCCTACCTCCTCCTTTTGACAAGACTTAGATATTTGGCGGGTGGGGAGGACAGAGCAAGGAGAAACACTGCAGATACATCATTCTTCTACAAAGGCAAGACTTGACTGTGTGATACTATCAGGAAAAGACAAGGTACAAATTCAGACCAATATCGTCACTTCTATGGAAAATATACAGCTGAAATCAACATTTTTCACTTAATTCACAGAGGCACTGTTTAGACTTATTCATTAATATGCCTTCTGTGTGAAGCATCAGTGAAAATCTTGTCCTAAGATGATACAGCAAGCCAAAAACTGAGCAGTCTTGCCACCTCTTCTGCAGTTCTCTGTGACTAGTCATCATCTGTGCTCCAGGACTTAAACCAAGCAATGCAGAAATTTTGATTTAAGAGACAAAAAGGAACAAACACACACCACCCAAAACCCCCCACATATTTTTGAGTGCTTGCTAACAGGCTGTATGCACACATCACTCATAACTGCAATTCATCCTGCAACACGTGTTGAGTAGCAGCTTTTTGTTGGGGTCATTTACTAAAGAAAACAAATCATCATGGCAAATTTCAGCATACATTTTTATCCAGTGCCCTGTACTTTGTCTTCCTGTAGCTCTTGCAATGTGCTAAAGAGTGTAAAAACAGGGAGAGGCATGACTCCCGTTCAAGAAGATTTGCATGCTGAAAACACAGGGTTCCAGGCAAGAAGTGCAAGGGAAGAACACATAACAAGAGTTCTGAGAATCTGGAGCCCACACAATATTTCATCAAAAATATTCGGAAGTCTCCAACAACAGATACAAATTACTTTCTGTCCCTCAAGGAAAAGTTTCAAAGAAAGGAGAAAAGCAGCCTACACACTGGCCAATCTCTGCACCTTTCACTAGGCAGTTTCACTACATTCTATAAAGTTGCAATCAACTTCCCACTAATGCCTGCTGTGATTTTAGCTATTAAAATGCTGCTTTTCCAGACATTATGCTGACAGCATTCAACTTTTAGACTTTCTGATGTTTGGTTATAGTAGTTTGAACAGCAACTTAATGGCAAATAAACAGAGTTGACTGTGAATATGAAAAGATCAAGGGGAAAAAAAATCACAACCCAAAAGCAGCTCAAGAAAGTGCAACACAGCAAACAACCATGAAAACTTGATCTAAACACATGAACACAGAGGCCACCTTTGATTTATTTTTCCATACGCATTCACTCATCTTAGCAACAATGCATGAATAATCTTAAGACTGCAGCAGTACAAACTTGTTGTGCAAGTTTTTACTTCGTTGCAGCCCACAAATAAATATAAACAGATGTATTTAGTATATTCCACCTTTTGCTAGTAAAACTTTATGGGCAAGCTCAGCTCTGCAAAGAGAAGTTTCAATACCATTTTCTGATCTATTTAACAAATACTATTACAGAGTATTTTTTAGGTAACCAAGTAAACATTAGGAAAGAGGAAAGGGATTCTTCTGTATCCCAGTTATGGGCAGCTCTCCCTGCTAGTCCTCACTAAAAGTAAAATATTCTCCTTGTCTTACAAAATAACCAGGGGTTTCTTAGTATTAGATTTTCCCAAACAATTTGAACACAACAGCATTCACTTGAGAGTGTCTAACATGGAAAGCTAAAAAATAACTCCAGTGCTAAGCATCACCCATATTTGTTTCTAAAACCCAGCTCTGGTTTGCAGCTCCCAGCACACACAATTAACAAGACTGACCTTGTTGAAATCTCCCTGGGTAAGCAAGATAGCTCTAAAAAAAGAACACCAGGCCCTCACGATTAATTGCTAACTATTAATAAATTAGCATATTTCTCCCTCTTCTCCCAGACATATCTATAAATGTAGTTGCCCAACAGCTTTACCAGGAATGGAAATCTGAGTACTTCATGACATAACAGATGGAAGAATAAGTAATGTCCATGAACTACTGAGAAAGGGAATAACTGAACCTGGAGTGCAATAATGAGCCCAAAGCAGACGCGTGATCCCCAGCTGAGTCTACAGCTCCAGCGACAAAGGCCAGACTGCAATGGAGCCTCACAACAGAGGCTGCTAACTAACCACAAGCATGGCAAACTGTCTTTACCGTGTAAAATTTGGTTCAAAGTCACAACTCACATAAGTATGTGAAGCCTGGGGAAATGGGGAAGAGGCAGATCAGGCTGTCAGGCAAACAAAGAGGAGGCACAGAGATGTTCTCCAAGACGACAGTGACATTTCTCACACAGGAGCTCTATGCCAAACGCTGCTTTCTTCTTCCTCACATCTTTTGAGGAATGACCTTAGCTGAGGGGTTTCCAGCAACCAGGGGCTTCTGAGACCAGAAAAAGTTTCACCATACCATCAAATCACTCTGTCTCCTTCAAATTGTTGTTATGCCAGTAAAATAAAGTCACTTTTATATAGTGTATTGCAGATGTGCTACAACTTCCATGGCCACTCACCTGCCCTGCAACAACCTGAATAACTCTAGGAATACCTCCTGAGGAACTCTGGAGAAATTCAAGCACACAAGAGAGTGCTGTAATATACAGGTGAGGACTTTGAGCCCCTGAGCATCTAACACTGCACAAAAGCAAGATCACAGGTCAACTACAACACTATCCAGATGTCAGGCTGTACCAAACAAGGATCAACTCAAAACAACCCAGAAAAACAAACCCCAAACACATCTTCTCAGCCTAGTTACGAAACAGTGCAGACAATATTGTTCAAAGAGCATAAACTCCATGCCAGCCCAGCCACAAGTAAATCAACACAGCATCCTAGGCAAATACATACCTTTTCGTGATTGAATATGGCCCCCAAATACTACCCAAATTCATTGCGCTGTAAGAGAAACCTAAAACTACACCATCACTCCTTCCAGACAAAAATAGGGGTGGTGCTTATAAAAAAAAAACCTACAGATTGTTTTCAAACATTGATGCTGTAGTTAAAAAGTTATCCTATCCTTGGTCAAAGCTTGAGAAATGTTTCATGTACACAGAAAATTGCTAGCAATAAAGGCACAAGTCTTCCTCTGCAGCTTCAGTTTAACTAGACCAGCTCTTATTAGCTGCATAGCCAACTATTGACAGTACAGTGCCCTGTGCCAGAAAAAACACACTTGTTCACAAAAAATAGCAGCATTCTAGTCTGAATTAGCAAGAGAAGACAAGCAACTGTGTTTTGTACCAGCTGTTGTAGGTAACAATGAACAGAGCACTTTTTATTTAAAACCTGACTACAAATATCTAAAAATATTTATGTTCAGCTTACTACTACTTGATAGGTTCTATTCTAAATTCTAGATAAATGCTTTTTACAGCATTTACCAAGGACTGAACAACTCAAACTCACAGAGCAAAACTCTTCAGAACTAGAGTTACCTTGTTAAAAAAGTTACTTAAAAGCAACTCAAAAAAAAAAAAAAAAAAAAAAGTAAGTTGACCAAGACTAAATAAGCTGTCCAGCAGTGGTCATACTGCCCTCTTTGGGGTTTTGCTTTTAGGGGTTTGTTTCATGGAAAAGGGGATGTTTCCAAGATTCCTTTTGATCTGGAAAAGTTATTTTAAAAACTTTAATTTATCAAAGTTTGATTGTGAAAAATTTGGAAGGGGGCGAGAGAAGGGGAAATGTTCCTGGACAAATATTCTGTTTCACATTGAACATTAAAATGGACTGAATCAGACCTCTTACGTCCACCATTCTCTACATTTTGCCAAGACATTTTTTATTGTTGTATGATAAGTAAGAATCATCATCTGCAAAACCAATCTCCCCACTGAGAGCTGGCATCTCCCAGCAGTTTTTTACGTCATGCTCCTAAAATACATCTCCATGGCACCACAGCACTAACTACTGGCAGCAGATATCACCAGCCTAATAATTTTCCTAAGAGTTCAACCAGTTCAGTAAAGATCGTGGCATCACTTCTCACAGAAGGCATGTGTAAGAAAACAAATAACACAAGCTCCCCTCCAATCACTTGTTTCATAAAACTAATCTTGAGAATTAAATGTAATCATAAGGTAAAATAAATTGGTCTTGGTCAAACATGAAACCCAGTGGTTGCGAACTACACAGTAAATAACTATTTCAGACTGAAAATAAACTATGAAACATTGTGCTAATAAGGCTGTTAGCTAGCTATTAAAGTGTCTATTTTCATGTGCAGAGATGAAAGTATAACCATAGAGAAAAATTTTCCACATGTCATTTCTTTATTATGGTCTTGTCACGCAGGGAGTGGCATAAAATGACTCTGTGTACTAAAGAAGTTGAACGCTTACCTAGAAACTGAAAAACAACAGCACAAACAAAAGTCACCAGCAGTCTTTAATTTATTCCTTTACATTTCAAAGTACACGTGTTTGCATTAGTCAGAAGATCCACCTCCCAACTACAGCCAGCCCTTAAATTATTCTGCATAACACTAATTGAGGGTCCAGCTGAAGAGTTGCCTGTTCAAGGAACCTGCAAGTAAAATAAATTATGCAAGAAAGGAAGCCAAGCGTGCTTAAGAATAATAAAGGCTTTTAAAGTGATTAGCAGGTTTACTCTTTAATCTGGCAAGGTAACAAACTTTCAGCACCAAAGAGAAAAAAACACAATGAGGGAAAAGTTTTATACAAGTATTCCACATGCCAAAGCAAAAGGCTTATTTCATTGGAACAATGCACTCCTGTTTAAACCAATACCAAGCATAAAAAAGGAGAGATCTTTCTGTGGAAGTTATTTATATGTTAACGCATAACTGCACAGCACGTTTGCGTGGAATCCTCTCCTCACAAAGGCTGCTTGGACAGTCCCTCACTGGCACCGGCCCCTTCACACACATGCTCACGCTCAGGAGGGCTGGGAGTATCCATCTCTCGCTGTCTGAAAACACGAGTCTGCTTTCCAAATTTGCCTCAGTTTTGAGCCGCGCTCTTGCCAAGTGCTGACCACAGGCACGCAGTCCAGTGAGCATCATGGTCCTGAGACACGGCGGTAATGGCTGCTGGGAGCGAATGCCGCTTCTTATCCGGGCAAACTTTCATCTCTCAGAACATTCCTAACTTCTCATCAACTTAAACTCCAGCTAAGCCTGTGAAAGCACTTTATGTAACCAAAGAGGATCACACTAAAACGTAATGCTA
Organism: Corvus brachyrhynchos; assembly: GCF_000691975.1. NCBI lineage: Eukaryota > Metazoa > Chordata > Aves > Passeriformes > Corvidae > Corvus > Corvus brachyrhynchos. The sequence continues at coordinate 21,793,676 of NW_008239110.1, forward strand.
CAAGAAAAAAAAAAAAAAAAAGAGACGTACGCTCCAGAAGTCATAAATCCCTCACCTAACTCATAGCTCTACTTCCCTTTTGATTCATTCCCTGAAGAGCGGGAACTGCGACATCAACGCCCCGGTCGGCATTCGGAAAGCACTCGCAGGGTCCAAGCGGAGCATGGCAAGGCGGGGTTGAACCTGCCCGCAGAAAAAGCCCCGGTAACACCCAGCGCTGCCGAAACGCCGGCGGCAGGAGCGGGGCGCCCGCAGCCCATCCCGCCCCCCAGAGACCCCCGGGGCCGGGCGCAGGAGCAAGCGGGCTTCGCACAGCGGTCCCGCCGAGGCTTTCGCTGCTATGTCAGCACTGCGAACAAACCTCGAAGCAGAGGAGGATGTTTTAGTAGGCGGGAGAGGGAGAGACACAAGCACACACCCGGGAGATGAGAGGTGGGAGGGATGGATGGATGGATGGACAGACTGGCGGACGAAGGGGCCGCTATTCACCTCTCCGAGAGGGAGCACAGCGCTTCAGTCCCATCACCGCTGAACAGGATTAAGACTTCTTACTTACTTGAGCTAGTTTAAAAACTTCTTGCTTAACTTACAAACCTGAAGTTTTTCCGAACCGTGAATGGATTTCGCTTGAGAAGCTGAAAGTTAACTTTCATAGGACCTTTCCGACCTAAACGACTCCGTGGTTTCACGATCCTACCTGCCTGAAAGAGCATGGTAACCCCTCTCTCCATGCAAGCAGGCTGGCCAGGACGAACACAGCGAGAAGGGGACCGAGCCATGGGTAGAGACCGCAGCGCATAGATATATATATATATACACGAACCTCGAGTCAGCCAGTCTCGCTGCAAAACTTTCCCTTTCCCCATGTCAAAGCA
>NW_008239110.1:21795082-21800985 GCF_000691975.1 Corvus brachyrhynchos
CGGGGGTGCCCCCGCCATCCTCCCGCGGCAGCGGCGGGCGGCCCGTGGGGTGGAGCGGGGCGGCCAGGTGCACCCCGCTTCGGTGGTGGCTCAGTGTGAGTCACAGCCTTGGGGCAATTTTAGCAGCAGCTGCAGAGTGCCCTGAACCACGCTTGTCCCTGTATTGGCATTTGGGGTTTTTATTTCTGAATCCCTCACTTGAAAGCGTCCTTGGGTGTGGAGGCCGTTTCAGCAGAGGAGTTTACTTTTGTTTTGCTGCCTTCTCTTGGGAGTTGCATTAAGCCATCAGCTGCACCTCAGACTCCCTTTCCTCAAGGGAAATGTGTCGCTTGTGTCCTGGCTGCTTCCCGAAGCCCATGTAAGCCCAACTGAGTGTCAGCCTCTTCTCAGAGGTTAAAGGCTGACCTCCAGAACTGTGTGCCCAGCACACCGGCCTCCGCCATTCCCTATCACTGAGCACCTCAGCCTTGCAAACACTTTTCCATGCAGCAAAGAAACATGAAGAAAGCAGAGGTTTTATTGTGTCTATCACAATACTGTCTGGGTCAGCAGCAAATTCCAGCCTGAAGCTCGTTTGTGGCATGCACAGAGGTCCCACTGCTCCTCTTCCTCAATGAGAAAGAGCAGAGTAAACTCTGCTGTGAAAATAAGACTGTGAAATTTTAACTTGGCAATGTTAGAGAGTGGGTGAGCAGCTGGGATTTGAGACTGTCCAGTATCCCACTGTTTTTTGTCTCCCATCTCGACCCATCTGTTATCCCCAGTCATGCAGCTGAAATGTAAGCTCTCTGGGACAGGGGTTATCAGGTCCATGCGTGGCTGTGCAGCGCCCAGCTGTGCAGTGCCCAGTTTTCCCACTGCAGCACAAACAGCTGCCTTCTGGCATGCGCTGATGCAGACCCCTGTTGGAGTCAGGAAGAGTTTTAGTTCTAGTTCTAGTTTGGGGAACCACTAGTTTAAAAAAAAATGGGGTGTGCATGTATACCTAAAAAGTATAATTTCTTCTTTTTTTGTTACATAGTGGCTGAAGGTATATTTTTAGTTCTTTATTATAAGGCAAACTCATTCTAGCTGATTTATTTATTTGCTTTCTAGTTTGTGAAATACGAAGGCTATCAGTTAACCTCTCTGCCTATTTGGAAGATTAAAATGCAGTTCCTCACAGCTTTAATATTGGTGCAACAACCAAAAGTTCCCTGATTCCCCATTGAAGCATGTGCCATTCATGCTGAGAAAACAACAAAACAGCAGCTCTCCCCCTTCGCAGAGGCCCGAGTAAACAGATGGGCCTTGCTATGTGCCCTGCTAATGGTTTCACATGGGGTAATGTAACAGTGCTTCTGTTTTAACAACACAGATGCTTCCCTCGGTTGCCGGCAGGATAGCAAATGTCTCTGGCCGTTGGTGTTTGGAACACTCATCTGCTGTCATCCTTCTCTGTCACACGTCTTGGGCCAGTATCTCTGCCTGCTTTGGGTCAGATGAGCACCATACTTTGTGGGTAAGGCATGCAGAGGTAGTCACTTGCTAGCAGACTACCAATCCAACAAATCCATTATTAGTAGTCAGTTAACACTGTCCACGTCATTAATTGTTGTCTTCCCTGATGGGGGAGACGTTCAGATTTTTCCCAGGAGAAAAAAGGAGGTGAATGGGACTTCATGCTTCTCAGTTTCCAGATAGGTGTTTATTAATTCTTATCTAAGGAGTACAAGCCACTGGCATGGCTTAGACATAGCACAGAGCACAGAATGCAGCAAGAAGACAACTTATCAAGATCTCACGGGCTTTTTAAAGGTAAATTACCCAATGAAAGCTTAAAATGCAAGATATTTTCACTTTTTTACCAATGTCCAACAAGTTCCTAAATCCCGTAGACAGGAACTGCGGAATTCTTTATCCAATCATACCAAACCACTATTGCTGCAAAATATGGAGTTAGAGAAGAAGGAGAAAGAAGCTTTTAACTACAACTTATCCTCCATTTTTAGGTTTTCTACTTCTATCTATTTACTATGCAAATAGACCTAAAAACTCTAAATTTTTCACCCTGTGATAATCTCACATAGTATTCTATCACCTAATTCACACCATTGTAGATGCAAATTCTTCCCAGAGGCTAGGCAAATTTTCCCATGGACAAAAGTCAAAAACAGTACTGTCCAGGGGGGTAAAACCTTTCAAAACAAGCAGAGAAATATTCTCTGCCTTCTGGGTTCCCATGGTTAGTATTTTTTGTAATTTTCAAAGTGACAAATCTATTCATTTATATTTTAAGCAGGACAACATTGCAGTGCCTCTCTGTTCTTTTATTACATTATGCCCCCCAACATAAACTGCTTTACAGCCTGCTCTGGACAAATGAAATGGGGCTGACAGGGAAAGGTAGTGTGTCTCCTGTTTCTCAAAAGGATCCTAGCCTGTGCTACTCTTTTCAAGCCCAGATTGCAGCTGCCTTTGAGTTGATCTTTCTCATGATTGCATCACCTTAATCTGATCTTTATTTGAGATGAGATTAACTAGTAATCAACTGGCATGATGCAATTAGAAGTTCTGTTTATAAAATATTTTTGTTAAAAAAATACTCATTGCCGAAAGAAATAATAATAATTTTTAAAAACCCGAACTCTGTCTGATTTCTGGCAATGCCAGATTAAAAAATTACATAAATCCTTTGCATGTCTTCAGATGCTCTGTAGGTTAGTTTATGAGATTTTAGCCAGTATCAGCTATTAGGAAAGATATCCATTCCTTTTCTCTGCTTGCAGCCTTGCATGGAGTTCATTGCTCTGCCAAGGACCCAGCTACCAGCTCTCCAGAAGTGCACGGTTTTTCTTTTGTTACCATTTTCCAGTGGTAAAAGTGATTTGATTTGAGAAGACAATTTGGACCAATTGTTTGCTGATTCCCTGTTTTGTTTGTCCTTTTTGCTTCCTCTTGCAGGCCAGGTTTTCAAAGGGCTCTCAGGCTAGTTTGCCTAACAACACAGAGCTCAGTATGGACCATGATCTTGGTTTCACAGTCTAAAACACAGCAATATGCACTCTCCCATCACCCCAGAGGAGAGACAAAAGAATCTTTTGTCTAAACCCACAGCCACACCCCTGTCAAGATGGCAGAAGAAGCTACACAGTGTTTGTCACCTTCAGGCTTCTGTCCTGACAGCTGATCAGCAAAAGGAGGGCAGATGACTCTCTGCAACAGAAAGTCTATGGGAATAAATTACCCTTTCAAGAAAAAAAAAAAAAGTGTATTTGGATAATTGGAAAAGCTTAGCATCATTTCATCATCTATATTGGCTGTACTCTGGCTTAACAGTGCATTTATCATTTTATGTAAGCACCATCTTGTTGACCCTGCCTCTAAGGCCATAGTTTTCCATACCAAATCTGTGAGCTACCAGGTTACCTGCCTGGACCTGATTTTTTTGTGACATATAGATAGTCACATGCTTGACAAAGTAACCAAATCGACAACAAGGATGGCATCCAAGTTTTTAACTAGCATGAGGGTGAGAGGCAATAGATGATCTAGCACAAGGACCTGCTGGTACAGAGAAAACACACCAAAATTCCATGAACAGTTGAGAGTTAAGTGAGTTTGGACCAGGCTATCTCTTCACATTACATTGCTGCTTTTGTCCCCTGGCTGCTGTATCTCAGTCTATTGCCAGACTTACTACCACTCACCAGAGCTATGCCTCAAGCCCCTTGGTGTTGTGCAGATTTGCACAGACAGCAGCAGCCCCTTTCTCTAAGAGAGGTAACTGCTGCTACTCATCTCTAGAGGGATGAATAAACAACTGTTTAGCCAAAAGTCACATACCAAGTTCAAAAAGTGTGGGTTTTGTTCAGGGCCACAAGAAGCTAATTTTCAATTAACTTGAAAAAATTTTTAGGGGCGTCAGCATATTGCAGTTTGTATTTTTGAGTGGAAGGGATGTTTATTAGCATTGTCTAAGAAAGTTTTACATTACATTACATTTTAATTACATTATTCATTAAAGTCTCAAGATTTATTTATTTAATATTCATAGCTGAAAGCTGTGAAAATTGACAAATTTAAAGTATCCAGAACAAAAGCCTGTATATGGGTAGAAAATCCACTCTTTGCCTCTATTGATAATCCACAGATGAGCAATTAGGTGACCATCCCTGACCTTTTGTTAGTCATAGTGCTTCAGAGACCACCTGAACTACTGCCACTACAAAAAAAAAAAAACAAAAACCAAAAAAACCCCCCACCAAAACAAAACAAAAAAAAAATTAGTATTTACATTTTCAGGCATTACCTTAATCACACACAGAGGCCACAGAAGTCAGTAGGACTTCTTTGCTCAACAGCAAGAAAATCTTACCCTACATACCTGGAATGGAGAACTTCCCGGTAAGGTCAGTGAGTATTAAAGTTCTTTCGGAAATTGCAACAGGTAACTTAACTGAGTCAGAGTGAGTCAAGTTCAGAACTGGGTTTGGTTCTATAAGCATGTAATTAAAAAAAACTCACACTATGGGAAACTGTTGTTGCACAAGAATCAACATCCTATTTCTCACTTTGATAGCAGTACTATTAGTGATGGATCTCTTCTATACATGGCAGTGTGGGAGATCTTGGTGTAGCCTGATGAGAGAAATAGGCCTGCCTAGTGATATTTTGAATACAAGGTTATGGTTGGTTTATCAGTAACCAAAGTAGGTTAGGAAGACCTATATATATGGCTGTATTTTTAATGTCTCTATCAGATTTATTGTAGATTTTTTTTTTCCCCCGTAGTAGGGTTCCTGCACTACTTATTTCCTAAGGGTCAGAGTTTGAATCCTGTATTTGGATTGTGCTTGTTACCTTCCATTCAGCTTTAAAACAACCTACACAAAGCTCCTGGTTGGGTGAAAGTTGCCACTGCCTGCTGCTATAGTTGTATATATATGTCTACATATAAACATACATGTATGTATATGTACACTGATGACTCTGCACGAAACTGACACAGGCCGTAAGGAGAAAGGTCTTCTCCTGAAATTTTTCCTCAGAGCAAAATCCTATAAACTCTATTGAGTATATTTTTTTCCTTCAAGAATTAAGATATGGGACTTGAATTGCCATATGTTGGCATTTTTAGTCCCCTAGGTGGTTTTATTAAGTGGATCTCAAATCCCTGGATAGAAATCATTTCCTCCAATGCACCTTGTGCTAAGGTAGCATGTTTAAGAAGAGGATCACAAACCTGCTTTGCAAAATATAAATGTATTAAACATGTATTTCATAATTAATAGAAATTAGGTTATAAATTTATTTTGGTCTACCTCAGGTCCCTTTACCTGGCTATGAAACTACCTAACTCTCAGGTAAACAAAGCACAAAAGAGATTTGTGTAAAATTACAAAACTCACCAATATCAACATATAAAGTGAAACTTAAAGTCCAATGACAGCATTTTTGTATAGAAAAATAAAAAAATTCTTTTATCTGGTCTTCATTTCCCTGCCCAAAAGGCACAGAAGAGGGAGGATTTGATTTGAACATACTTGGTCAGTGAGTTTGATCAGCTGCAGAAGATTGATGTTCCCAAATGGAAAACAAACAACTTCTGGAAGTTTAGCACTAGCAAGGAGACATTTATGCTGCTAGAGCAGGAAAACCACTTTGCCAACTTACCAGAAGCAGTGTCTGCCCCACCAGCTGTGGATGTTTGTCCAGCAGTCATTAATCACAGGCACGAAGAGGCAGAGTGGGACCCAATCCTGCCTGGTGCCTGGAGGGGCGGAGGGAGCGAGATGTGGCGCAGTGCAGGTGAAGCAGACATGGCATGGCTGAGTTCCTGGCTCTGGACCAGAGGAGGGGGCTGAGGTACCATTCAGCTCCCTTCAGGCACCACACTGCTCAGAGCTGAGGAAGTGTAGGGA
>NW_008239110.1:21801068-21846171 GCF_000691975.1 Corvus brachyrhynchos
CAGGTGGTGCAGGAGGAAGAGGGGTGCTGGAGCAGATGGGATGTCTCCACCACCCCTGAAGCCACACACAGGTGGTGGAAACCTCCTCCTGCTAAGGGGGTACCTGTGGGCCCAGGCAGAGAAGGCCATCTCTCATATATCAGTGGTACTGTCTGCACAACCTGTGCCATATTTGCCTGGAAACGTGCTCAAAATAAGGTCTTAGGAGATAGGAATTTACAGAAGGAAAACAAGAGTTACTCCTACACGGAGCATGCTGATAGTCCTTTGTATATTGTATTTGAAGACCCTTATTCAAGAAGACTATGTTCTGCCTAAATCACACTAACACTTCCTCCCCCTCTTACTTAAATCTTCAGACATCAGAAAACAACAGCCAAAGGGATTTAAAGCCTGGCTGGCTGAATGTGCACATGCAACAGTAGAACCATGAGCTAGAAACATTTCTTTTAAAAAGCTATCTGACCTTGACAAGAAACGTTTTGCTCACTTTTGCAGTCTTCTTGCTCCTCCTTTTTAGAGGATATTAGATATACAAGTATTTTAATTCACCCATTTTTCTTAATAGCCTAAATTTATCTGCAGACTCTGAAATGTAAGAAAGGCACATTAACTCTACCTGCTAGAGCTTTATTTGCAAACGGAAGTTAGGGTTTTTTAAGACAAAAAGAGTAATAGGAATTCAAACAATTCATTTGACTATCTGCTTAGCTTTAAGAGTAATACCTAAAATCTGAGAAGAATATTTGATTTTTAAAATTTCTTTTTCTCTAGTTGTCATATATTTAAAGCTTTTAAGTAGAATTGGCAGCAGTATCACAACTGGTTTTTGTAGAAAATCCACCTAATCAGGAATGAAAATCCCCAGTAACTTAAGCAACAGTTTCTCTAGAAAGCTAGAAAGCCAACTGTTATTGTAGTACCTTCTATAGAATTCTCAAATCTTCAGATCTTCAAATATGCTGCAAACATTAATGAGCAGCCTCTCAAAATACCTGTGGTCTTGTGGTTAAGACAGCCCAACACAGTTTCAAAAGAAAGAGGTTCAAAGCCTTGCTCTGTCACAGCCCAGCTCCTGCAAGACGAAGATTGATCCTGAAATGCTTTAGGATTAGGCATGAGAGTAATTCTGTTCAATTCATTGTGAAGAATGTGCCTAAATGTTTTCAGATTAAGGGGATTTAAGGATACCTTTGGGTTCAAAGTCCAAACAACCATCCTGCAGCTGCTAATAGCCTCACCCCTGACTGTACATGAGCACCTGAGGAGCTTCCAAAAATAATTCCCTGTACTCCCTTGCAGAGGGAGGATCTGTGGCAGAGGGTCTGCTCGAAGAAACAGAGCAGGGGTAGGAGGAAAAGCAATAATATCATAAAACACAATTTTTGAACTACTGCCACAGCTGTCTTGTCACATATCTGCCCAGGCCCTGGGTCCAGGCTTGGCTCTACAGAGCAGTGACTATTTTTCGACCAAGGGCTCTTCTGGGTTCAGGTGCTAACTTAGCTCCCTTTCCTGTGGCACATGGGGATCCTGAAATAACAGGCATATTCGGAGTAGGTCTGATCAAACCTGTTGGGTGAAAACACTGGGGCTTCATTCACCACCTGGGTGAGCCACAGCCTCAGGGGCATCTCAGTTCAGCTCCCCGCTCTGCCCCACGGGATTTCCATTTGCTTCCCGGGGCCGTGTACAGCTATAGGTTTCACTCCCCAGTTCAGCCCTAGCAATATTTCTTAACAGACTTGCTCAACTAGTTCTTCCAAAGCTTTTTAGATTTTGTGGTTTATACCGTTTATGTGGCCAGCCTTCCTCACGTGTTGTGTGTGCAATCTGAGGAGAAAGCACACACCTCTGTGGCCCTTGCCCTGACAGCAAGTGCTGTTGGTACTGGAGAAGTTCCGCTATTATGAAACACAGCTTGAAAATAAAATGGTAAATCACACCCAACAATTTGCTTGGAAAATTACAGCTTTTTTATCATCATTGCTGAGAAGTGTATACCTGTCATTCTTTTCTTTGAGGAGCAACATTGAAATATTTCCTGTACATTCATCACAAGCTTTTTCCTTTAATAAATTACTACATTATACATACTGCTTCCTTAGACTGTGTATTACTCTTGCTTCTGTAAAGAGTTGACTAATTGGTTGTGTTGATCCTGGGATGCAAAATGAAGCCCCAGGGAAGAGAAGCTCTGAGGAATGGAGAGGAAAAAGTGGTCATTTAATCCTCTGAAAATATGGCTTTGCAGAGACCAAAGACTAGGTCTGTCCTTTGAATCAATGACTGCTCTGAGAGTAATAAAAGTCACAAACAAATGTTGCACCACAAGTGTTGGAAGACCTTATAAATCATATGAGAAAGGTTAAAACAATTATCTGATGTACAATAGTCCTTTTTGAAACATACTGATCTTCAAAAACAGGTTTACAGCCTCCCTTCTGGACAATAATTTTCATAGCAGAAGTCTGGCAGAAAGCTTTAGAAACTGCATTCAGTAAGTATTCTTTTTCTCCACTGCATGGATAATTATGTTTCCTTTCCCCCCACTTTCAGGACTTTCTCTTCAAAATTTGGTAATTTATTTAGAAAGTGTAGCAACAGTCAAGTTCATCAGACTGGAGTAGCAAGTTTCTGCAATAATCATGCTTTTAGTAAAAGAGCACTTTGGTCACCTCTTCCTCAATAACAGCATCCTAAACATGAAGCAGGAAAATTTGAGAAAGGTTAAAAAAAAAAATCCCAGGGCATAGAAGGACCTGAATGTAAAAAAACCAAAAAACCAGTCATGTAAACAGCTTTAAAACAGCAGATTCAGTGGACAGAAATGAGGCCAATACATCAAAAATACACTGTTGTTGATGCCTGAGGCCACAAAATTATTTGGAGTCTTTGGCTTTTTGTGTGTACAAGATGATGGCAGAAACCAGACAATGGACTGATGTTTGTTCTTCAAACCCAGCCACCAGATGAGTGGAGTTGTTGTTTTTAAATATTTAGTGTTTCATTGGAAGCCTGGCACCTCTCACATGCTCCTTGAAAGAGAAACAGCAGTATAAGGATCTGGTGGGAATTCAAAATCCTCATTTGGCTCTCAATTATTCATCCCCACCACACAGACAGAGATGTATTTGCTACATACTTGTTTGGGGCCTACTTTTTTTTAATTGTGATTTTGGTTTAGTTTATGAAATTATCTATTTTTCATGGTCATGGGAAGATGAAGAGACCAAAGCTCTAACTGAGCAGAGCACAGAAAGGTGTGGTGTGCTGAGCACATCAGCAGCAGTGGCCTTTGGCACAGGCTCGCATCAAAGCTCTTTTCACTACACAGCCTGGCCAAAGCACAGCAGCTCTGCTACGTACAGACAATTATTTGTAAGGACCTCTGCTTATGTTTTCCCAAAATGATGAACCCTTACAAGAAAGCAGAAGAGAATTGGCCCAGCTACTGGGAAATGCTTGTTTTAATACCAAATCCCATGTGAGCATCTGAACATCAGTATTCAGAAGAAGTCCAAGAGGAAGACAGATCTAACTTATGGTCAGCCTTTCTTCATGGCTTCCCTCCCTTTCTGAAGTCAAGGGGAGAGATCACCAGATTGCAAATGTGCTCTGTTGAGAAGGGAGTGGAATGAATTCCTCCTCCACTGGTTTATATGTGAAGTTCCTGTCAACCATTAGCAAGATTTATTAACTTAAGACCTTCCAGTGTTCTTGAAATACTTGTCTTTAATTTACAACTTGATTTGGGACATTTTCTGATGGTTTCAAGGGAGGACTAAAGAGATTTTGATAAAAATTTGTGGAAGAAGAAAGAGAAGCCAGTGTTCCTGTAAGCCCTTTTGTTGTTTATTTTGCCCTCCGTGGTTGAAAACAGAAAAAGTGGGCAGAAATCTCCAAGGTGAACACCTTCAGGTCCCATGGGACCAAAGCAGATGCAATTTTAGCCATGACCAAAAAAGATGCTGCAAGACTTAAACAACAGAAGTGGAAAGGGCATGTTTCCATGCGGGATTCCCATCAGCTGTCTGGGGTAGATTCCAGCTGTGAAAGCCGTAGGAGCAGCTTCTCCACTCACTGACCCCTTTTGTGGTCAGGATTTGCCCTATAAAGCCCTAATTGACACTAACATGAATGGATTCTTAGTTCACTGCCTAGAGCAGGTTTATATGAAGCCTGCCTCCTTTGGATCCCAGGCAATTTCCTCTGCAGTGTTTGCGTCAAAACGCGAACCTCTTCTCAATAAGGCCAACATGTATGCTGCACATGAAAGCAATCAACAGAAACCTTTCTCCCTGTGAAAGTGGGGAAGAGCTAGGCAGCCCTGTGCATCCTTTGTGTTCTGAAAGGAGCCAAATTCAATGGAAAAATAAAATACGTATCCCAAAGGCTTCGTGACTCCCTTTGCATTCAGTGTTACTGTACTGACAAAGTCTTTCATATAGCAGTATTTTACTATCTTTTGGCAAAATTCTAGCTTTATCATGACCAATTGCTCTGGTTTTATTGCACTATTATATGTTTGGTATCTCAATCTGTAGTTAAGGCTGCTGAATGTTTTTGAACAAAATAGGTTTAGAACTGGATTACTTGCCTGGTGAGGCTTGAGTCTTTTTCTACCTCTGTGTGTAACCATCTACTAATAGACAGAGTTTCACAGTACTGTATATTTGACTGTTTATGACTATACCCTCTGTTTATTGTCAGTTAAATCACGGATTTTTCCCACTGGTTTTCTTGTTTTGAAGACCTATGCTATAAAAAAAAAAGAAAAATAAAGAAAACAAGAAAACTAAGTGTGATCCAGACACAAATCTGCCAGTTTTACTGAAGCTGCTGATCCAACAAGGTCTTTCAGCATTTGCAAATTTGGGGGCATGACAGATGGAGCTATTTTTGAAACAGTACCACTAGTCATATGTTTAAAACTGTACTTGTGTTTAAGTGCTTTGTGGAATCAAACTTTAATTCTCTGGGTTAAACTGAGATGACTCATTTAAGGGAAAATATCATGTGAAAAAATATTGCCACTTCCTGGTAAGTCATCAAATAGCTGCTTTTGTTAAAATTCCAAAGACTGCAAGTTCCTCCTCTATGTGTTGTCTTCACTGCTGCTTCAATGTGAAGGTAAAGTCTTTAGCCATTAAGCAGCTGGCACAACTTGTGTGAACAATTCTTAGCACTGCATTTGAGAACATTTACAAAACTTTGTAGGGCTCAAGTGGACATTTTACTCTTAGTATTTATTTTTCTATACAAAATATTACAGAAACATAAACAGGTAAGGCATTCTCCGCTCTTTGTCATTCCACATGCTTTTTCCATGAATGCCACTTACAACAGGTAGCTCTTCCAAACACTGTAGCTGCAGGAACAAAAAGTGCAGGTGAACAACATCAATAATAACAATAAAAAGCAAACAGACAAAAAACCCAAACCAAACCAAAGAAAAAGCTCCCTGTTTAAGTAATACTGTCTTCCTCTGCCAAGTAAACAAAAGTTTCTAATGATTGCATTGTGGGGCTATTTTTCACAAATCTTTCTTAGAAAACTCCAAAAGTACAGGAACATGTTCATGAGATAGTGATATTTCAATTTATACTTTTTTTTTTAATGGCAGCAGAACAATAGCATTATATTTTTTTTTTTTTTCCTACCATCTTTCTTAGCATTTTTCTTTTACCTTTTAATATTGTGCTTCAGAAGATTTGCTTACACATGAAGGTATGAAGTCTTTAAGATATTTGGAACCTTTGAATGACTTCTTATTGACATCTTTAACTGTTCAATCCAACAGAAATAAGATGAAATCTGCTGAAAGTCAGATGAATCTCACCCTGGATATATACCACTATATTAAATTTTCCCATAGTCCATTAAAACATCCAGTGTTCTTGTTCTTATACAGGCAGCTTTGAGATATCACATGTGTGGTTTATGGCAACTTCTGTGCAGACTCTTCTGGGTATACAGACCTGGGTATAGAGACCCTTGTAAAAATCCTAAGCAACCACTGTTTCTAAGGATTGCTGGTCTTATTTGGATCCTTTCAAGTTAACTAATCCACATTTGGTGCAAATCTCAGACGTCCTGTATTGGTCTTGTTGTTTGCTGAAGTCTGCTGAAACTTAGTCAAAGTTGTAAATAGTGATTATTAATAGTGATATTTGCTGTCACAATTTGTGGCAGTGTGTCCATCATTTTTTCAAATGCTGAAGTAAGGATATTTCATAGTAGCCTCTGTTGACACAAAATAATGTTTTGTATAGAAAATTAGTGATCTTTCACTGATTTCAATGTAGATAAAATCAGATTCAGCACTTTGGACTTCAAGAGATAGTTATAGACAAATAACCAATTTATGAATTTAATTAAATGAAGCCTCTGAATATTTTGGGAATCTTTAGCTACCATTGGTTAAGTATCCTTGTGGATTTCCCACCTATTTATCTTCCCCATTTACCTCCTCAGTCTTCTGATAACTGGCCAATAGCTGATATTAAGAGCTTCCAAATCTACTGAGATTTTGGGTTCACTTTGCATGTGATATATTGTTTTTGTGGTTTTAACTGTGCTACAGAATTTGCTTAAAACAGGAGGTTGCAATAATTACCACAGTCTTCTTTGTGGCTTCAGCGGTGACGTGGCAGATCTTTTTTAGGACTTTTATACAAGTGACAGCATCTCTATCCAGACAGTTCTTGTGCAATCCTGATATGTTCAACTTATTCAAAAGACTGTAAAGGACTGATCTGTTTTTATTTGTCTAGGTATCTGGCTATTTACACACCTCTGAGGAGGAAAAAGAAAGAACTTGAGGCAGCAAAGTGCTTCAATGAACCAGTCAGAGCAGCCAGTATATATTCAATCTGTACTCAGCTCTGAGAAGTTGAATGAATTTATATTAATATTTAAAATATTTTCTCCATAGATGTTAATAATCCATTAAACTTGACTTATTCCTCTTCCTTCAGTATGACCCACGATTCCTTAAGCCCTTTACTTTTGAAACCTGCAGCTTGAAAATATTTTAACACCATAACAGTTCCTGATTTTTCTGGACAGGTCTTGTGTTTATTCCATGGAGCTGTGTGCCAGTGGCGTACTTGGGCTGATACAGACGACAGCCTAAGGTTCACCAGTGCCTCAAGGAGTTCATCTTCTAACCAGACCAAGATAACCCCAAACTGTAAGAACCTGCCTGGTATTGCAGGGGAGAAGTCAGGTTTTCCTGACTGTGGAGGTGCCCAAAGAAGGCAGGATTGTTCCGTTTAGGTTAGTAGTACACTGGAGCTGGTACTGATCTTGCAACATTTATGTGCTTTGGAGAAGGAAGTGAAGGCTTGAGGGATGAGCAATCATGGCAGGAGGGTGTTCTGGCTGCCAGAGACACCAGGATAGAGGAATGGAGAAACTCTAGTGAAGAGACATGCAAGGCCCAACATATCAAATAGTAAAAAAGCAAAGCATGTAAATAAAACCAGAAATACTGCAGAATAAGCTAATAATATCTAGCAGGGCAACTGGGCACTCAGCCTGCAATGCCTATTTTTTGACAATGTAAACTTTCGTGTCTCCCAGTAGCCACCCTTTCATCCAGATCCCAAGGAAAGAGACAATGTAAAAGTTAGTCCCCAGAAAGAGTCATGCATATGAGTCATGCATATGAGGAGTGAGCAAGACAGCCATTTGGATTACATCCCATAATTCTGAAAATGCATGGAAAAAAATAATTTTACAGGGAAAGAAAGGAGATCAGAGAAATCAAAAGGAGAATTTGCTTTTTGATCAAGCAGGTAATAGAAATAAAGTGTTTTTCATGATCTTTGGCCATTTGTCTATGTAAATTTTTTTTCTAAAAGTTCATTTTCTCATCCTGGGCTCAGCAATCCAGTGAAATATGGTTATCTTTGCCAGTTGATGTAAGACAGAATGTAGTTCAAGTTTAAATAGAAAGATAATGGCTTTTATGCATTTTTTTTCCTCAAAATGTTTCAGCAGTGTTGACATAGATCAAAAATCTGTGCTGCCAGAAAAACACAAGGAATTCCTTGTGCTAGTGGAAACAGAGTGGGAAAATTCTTGTACAACAAGTTGAGATGGACATCTGTATCACTTGTATATTGGCAGGGAAGAAAGAAGATTCATATATATCTCAATGTCACAAGTATTTAGTAAAGTGAAAAGAGGATTCTAGTTCATTGGTTTAATTGTGATATTACAAACATGAGGATCATCTGCTGAAACCAATCCTTTTAGCAGAGCATCAACTTTATTTTTATCATTAGAAGATATTTCAAAAGCATTACTGCAAAAGGCACTTTGAGGTCTCACTGACATCAGCAAAAGTCTGGTTTCCACAGGAAAGGGAAAATGCAATGATGACATTTTGAGGCAAAGATAAGCAGGAGGAATATGTTCCTGTTTTGTTTTGAAACTGTTCTTGTTATGTTTATCCAGTTGTTTTCATTCTCCTTTTATTAAAATAAAACGGGTGAGGTGTTGGGGTCCCTCCCCTGCCATGGAGCCCTGGGAGAGGGGCCCTGAGGGCACAGACACGGGGTTTCCCTGCCCCTGCTCAGCCTCGTTCCCATTGGTTGGTTTGTGTTCCCTGCGCGGGCAGAAGGACCCTTGGTCCCGTGACTGGAACAGTTCCTGAGCACAGCCCCGGCCATGCACCAGGAGAAATAAACATCTCTGAAACAGCTATCAAGAATCTGTCTGTCCATATATATTTTCTTTCCACGGGACTCCTGGTTTGATATATGCGTGTTGCAGGATCCCCACTGCAACAATTTTACAGGGAAAGAAAGGAGATCAGAGAAATCAAAAGGAGAATTTGCTTTTTGATCAAGCAGGTAATAGAAATAAAGTGTTTTTCATGATCTTTGGCCATTTGTCTATGTAAATTTTTTTTCTAAAAGTTCATTTTCTCATCCTGGGCTCAGCAATCCAGTGAAATATGGTTATCTTTGCCAGTTGATGTAAGACAGAATGTAGTTCAAGTTTAAATAGAAAGATAATGGCTTTTATGCATTTTTTTTCCTCAAAATGTTTCAGCAGTGTTGACATAGATCAAAAATCTGTGCTGCCAGAAAAACACAAGGAATTCCTTGTGCTAGTGGAAACAGAGTGGGAAAATTCTTGTACAACAAGTTGAGATGGACATCTGTATCACTTGTATATTGGCAGGGAAGAAAGAAGATTCATATATATCTCAATGTCACAAGTATTTAGTAAAGTGAAAAGAGGATTCTAGTTCATTGGTTTAATTGTGATATTACAAACATGAGGATCATCTGCTGAAACCAATCCTTTTAGCAGAGCATCAACTTTATTTTTATCATTAGAAGATATTTCAAAAGCATTACTGCAAAAGGCACTTTGAGGTCTCACTGACATCAGCAAAAGTCTGGTTTCCACAGGAAAGGGAAAATGCAATGATGACATTTTGAGGCAAAGATAAGCAGGAGGAATATGTTCCTTTCACTGAATTACGTCATGATAATACATTTTGATTTGTCCGTGCATAAACTTTCATCTGAGGAGTTCAAGGAAGTTCACAAATATCTGAGTGGTAAAAGGAATATGTTCCTTTCACTGAATTACATCATAATACTGTATTTTGACTTGTTTGTCCTTGCACAGACTTTCATCCAAGGAGTTCAAGGAAGTTCACAAATGACTAAGTGAGTCTCAGAGAATACAGAAAGTGATAAACACTGACTGATTTATACACAATCATTCAAAAATCAATAGCAGAGAAAGGGCAGAGCTCACACTTTCTGACTGCAGCAACAGTCACGCTACTGATTCATGAGCACACTGAAACTATGCCTGGCTTGAGCATCAAGGTTCATTTTGACCATCTGTGCACTACTCAGGTGCTCAAAGCAGAGAAAATACCTAAGCACATTTCTGAATCATGATCTAACTCTGTTTGCTAGGGAACTTGGTGAACCTTGTACTACAATGGACTTCTCCACCCATTCAGTCAGCAAACAAAAAAGCTTCAGTCTCTGGCCTCATCCAAACACAGTCATGACTACGAGAGACCAAAGAAGACAAATCATCTTTATTTCACTAGAGTGGCCACCATCTACTGATGACTGTAGGTAAAATGGTTTAAGTTAGGACATTGAAATTCATCTCAGCCCTATCTGAAGCCGTGTTTATCTGTGCACACTGGGACAGCCAAGGCTCAAGCACTCAGGCAGCACAGCAACTCAGCAGCACATTACATGATCTCCAGTAGAGTGGTGCAGTGGACAGCTGGTGGGGGGACACAGAAGGGGAAACAGATTCATTCAGTGCAAAGCATTGGTCAAAATCTCAAGTGAAGACTGGAAACTTGGAAACTAGTCATAGCATCAGTCCCAGAAGTGCCTGACAAGGTGCTCTATAGGTTTCATACTGTTAAAAAAAATCAATAAAAGATCGGCTAAACTGTGTTCCAGATTTCTAGAATCCTATACAACTGTCTCGTTTTAAACTTCAGTGTAAACTGCTCAGTTTTTTTCTGTTTTTACCAAAATAATATTTGAACAGTGATGTATGCCACATAGTTCATGTAAATCAAAGAGACTAGTTGGTAGTGGGAGCTGTGAAGATCAGTTTCTTATAACTCTGTACTGACATGTGATTCATTTCCTTTGTAACCAAGTGCAGTGTCTGATCAGAAAGTTTCTGAATTTCCATCGTCTGTCTCCCTCATGGCATTTTCTAGTGGCTGGTATTACAGTTGAGTTCATTTATAGAAAATATCCTCAATAGGGGCACAAATTTTCCTCTACTGTACCAAATAACTTTACACCTTGATAAGACATTTATAACGAAGAGTTGAATGTTCAAAAGTACTTAGTTCTCTTAGCCTATGTTTTATTTTCAACCAGCTGCCAAAAATCAATAGGCTTTTGGTTGGTTTTTCTTGGGTTGTTTTTCAGCAACATGTGGAGTAAATTGAAGCAAGTCTCTGATGCTGTGACCTTACAACACTACACTATAATACTAATAAAATACACTTTAAAAAACAATTTGTGTTTTCTTAAGCACTGCCTGCTTACAAGAACAAGCTAATTTTGTGAAGACAAAGCAGGGGTTTGCATGTCGTAGAAGACTTATTTTAACTTACTCAGTTACATGGATCATTTTGCACCCCTTTCTATCAATAAGTTATTGAAAAATATCACCAGACAATTTGCTCCAGATTTGTAAGCCCTGGGGAACTAGATTTCAAGGGGAAAAAAAGATAATGAAAGTAATGTTACAGATTACATTGAGCTAAGTCTGTTTCCACTCTGTTTCCAGATTTGCAAGTTGAGGAGGAAGTAGAGTCCCCTTATTAGTAATTAAAGTCCTAATTAGCTTCAGAAGCCTAGGGAAGAGATTAAACTAAAATCCTAGATAGAGATGAATTTATGTTGACATTTTTTTATACGGTTACTAACAAACAGGAATAAACATTTCAGGAAAAGATTAATTTGTGTGATGTAGGTAGAAGACCTGCTCCCAAAGCACTTTGAAAGTTTTCAAAGTACTCAAGAAAGTACCCTCTCCTATCTGCAACTATCATAGCTACAGAAATGTATTGCTACTACTTCTGTACTAACAAACAGTGTTGATAATACATTATATTATGCTTTGAAAAGACTTATTATGCTTACCTGTGAAAGACCCACCTGCATCCTACAAAAAGAAAGTCAGAACCTACCCCAACAAACTATATAGAATCAAGACAAAGGAGCAGAAGACATCAAAGTTCCATTTTTGAACTAACCTGAAGGCAGCAGTAACAAAATATGAACTGATCTACCTTGGAGTCTGCTGTGTTCATACAAAGGGCATATTGACCAGGCTGGCATAAGAAATTAGATGAGTAGTTCTGCCTTCACAACAGCTGGAAAGGAAAGCCAAGCTGACATGGTGGCTTAGTGAATTAAAATTTTAGCCCATTAGACCCTGGTGGTACAGCTAGGTCAACACTATTTTTACTGTCAAGTTAAATCATGCCCACATAATTTCTGTTTCTGGGAAGGAAGAAATATTTGCATTCATTTATTTTTGCACTGAGAGGCGAAAGTTCCCATGAAAACCATGAATGACTTGCTGACTGAGTTTAGCAGCAAGAATGCCTAACAGTGAAAGCAAATATGTTGCACAGATTTGTTTATTCCTCCAGGTCCATCCTGATTCCATTTTGCACTATTCCCTGAGGTGGACAAAACTCTAAAGTTTGAAAGTAAAATTAGGGTCAGAGGAGTATGCCATCATTTCCATATGGATCCGAGTTTCACAGCATGGAAATCCCAGCTGGTTTGAAAACAAGCTAGGAATACTATGAGAACAGATTATTTTTCTGACTGTTGGGTGTGTTTGTTTTATCTCCCTGGGGAGAATGTGGGTTCCCTAAGTCACACTCTGTATTTAGATCCTTTACCAGGAAACCCTAGAGAGGAAATTCTAAATTATAGCTTTCTACTAACTGTATTTGGCAGCCGGGTCTTGGAAACCTTCAGCGCTCACCCGGCTGAAGCCAACAGGATTTCTACAAAGGATTGAAGGGATTTCCCACCAGGGGTCCATGAAGATGCTACTAGTATCAGTTATGATGGAGCATTCCCATCTTAAGCATTGTTCTATGCTTCTCCTTTACAAAAAGCCCCACCTAGCTCATTCCAGGAAGAACAAGCTCAATAACATTGATACAGGCTCACGTATACCTGACCAGGCCAGGTGTAGATATCAAAGGCTTTAGACGGATGCTATTCTTTCCGTCACTGATTTTGCATCCTTTCTTTATCTTCCTCATTAAATACAATAAAATTTGACAATGTTTTAGCTCAACACCTTCCCCTCAGAAGTTTTAGAGAAATTAATGTTATTTTATTTCTGTTTTTAAAGGGACTTTGGGTAAATCAAACACAAAACTCCAATTAATTCAGAAATGTTCTGACACATCTCACTTTCAGCTTGTTGAAAGAGAAGACTCAATGTTCACTGGCTAGCTCAACAAGCTACTTCCCTGGAGTCTATTTTATCATTTGATTTGATATCTGATAATCCACATTTCAGGTGTTGTATTTACTTCCTCTTCTTCATAAAATATGTATAACAAAAGGCCCTGCCTGTTCTCTAGGATCGTGTCATTTTTAGAACTACTTTTAAGAAAACAGGAACATGATCTGCTGGAGAATACTGAGAAGCAATTACATGCATCAATATAATCATCAAGTAACATTGCCTATTTTAATGGTAAGCCAATCTTAGTCACAGCTGGAGATGAGAGATGAGAGGTAGAAGTTGGAGGTAAGAAAGAAGATTTCAGGACATAAACTGGCTTCACCTGAGCTCATGTCTCTCCCTTGTGGAAGCTGAAGTTTGTCATTGGGAGTAGGGCTGTAGCTCTGGACATCTCAGATATTCTTCTGAAACATCTGGACCCCTGCAGCACGACCTGCTGCAGCTGAACATCCTGCAGAGCCACAGGAGTTCTCCTGCAGTTCACCACACAGTTCATGCATCCCCAGTGAGATGTAGGCTGGGGTTTTACCTAAGAGCTGCTGCCATGTGATCATGTGCATTTCTTCTTGTGGGAAAGAAAGGTCTGTGGGTCCTATTTGTGGCAGAACTCTCATTTATTCGAGCACAGATGAAAAGCTGCATGAAACTAAGCAGTGTTAGGGACATTATTATAATATGAAAATCAATCAGTAAAAACATACAGGAGTCAACTTTTACTTAAGCTAGTTTGAAGTTAGTAAATAGATCAAAGCAGTTAAAACAAGAATAATGACTTGCAAAGACTAATGATAGAGAATAAGAACCTGTACAAAAACAGATAAAACACCTGCCTGAACTTGAGGGTGGCAAGGGAATTACCCACAATGAAACGTATTTCCTGAAATATGTTTACATGAAAATTGCTTGGGGGTTGGGAACACAAAGTAATTAGCTGAAAAATAGCTAGATGGGTGAGGTCAGATGATCTGTTTGTCTAGTCAGCGGTTTGGGGCCAATGCCATGGAAGTAGAAAAAGGGAACTGCTGGTAAAAAAAAAAAAAAAAAGGGAGCAAAGGACATATTTTCTTATTTGCCAGAGTCAATAATACCCCATAAAGCTACAGTGCTGAAATTACTGGAGCTGATCAAGGGTCTCTCACTGTAATACCTTTCCAACAGAACATGCAGTTCCCATAAAGCTGTTGGTTTCCAGAGGAACATTAAATGTAATTTTCTGAGGGAAACAGGGGTTTGAGTTGTTGACTTCAGATGTTTCATTTTAAATAAGTTAGCTAGATTGGTTTTCTTTCCTGTGGCAGATTGCCTCCTATGAGCTCTAGACTAAGCACCTCACTGTCTTTGGGCTGCACTGGACATTGTGGTTTTACACCACATCCAGTGATGCAAAGCAGCCATCACCTGATGGTGTGGTATGGGACATCATAGCGTTCACTTGAACAGAGTCTTTAATGAAAGATACAACTTAAACAGAAGGCTTGTCCCTTCAAAATAGAGTGAATGTCAACTACCATGAGGCAAACACACGGTTCAGCTGCACGAGACAGTGTTGGTTACATACCATACTGAGTATTTATGAGCTGGAGTATTACAGGAATTATGATCACAGCTCCTGCAACACTCAGAAAAACAGCCATGTAAATAAATAAATTATTCTTGTATTCTTTACCATATAGTACCCATGCTCTTGCAATGAAATACATATTTGGCAAAACATCACGAGATGACTGCAAATCTTCTTTATCCTTTGGTAACCACACTGTCAGCATGTATCACAGCAACTGCCCTGGAAACAGAACCTTTTTCCCGTATTTTTGTCCATTTCCAAATGTCTTCCTGTAAACCCAGTGATTCTGGGTGCAAGTCTCAGTGAAAAATGGTTGCATATTCTCTCTGAAGACTAGACAGCAATGCTATGGTTTAGCTAGAAGGAATGAAACTTAGTAAAGTCTTGCTTCAGGAAATAAGAGTATGCTTAAATCCCACTGACAAGTTTAAAGCCTTCATACTACACTTGAAGGTCAACCTTTCCTCAGCAGGGGTTTGATACTTTAACCACCTTGCAGTGACCACTGGGGTAATAGGCTGCAGGGAGTCCCTGCAGGTGACTGTAGGCTGTGAGTTTAACACCCTTTCACCATAATGGAGCTCTTCTTAGAAGCTAATCCCCTTCATCACTATTCATGGCTATTTGCCCCCATAATCATAATGCCAAGTGTAGGCAAAGTGCACAGGTAAAGAAAAGTGGTAAAAGCTCTGACCTGTGCCACCATCTGCCCTCCTCACCCACTGATATAATAAATTCCTGGGATTTTTCCAGGAATGCTGACATAAGGAATGCTAAATTAAGTAAGTATTTCTGGCTGTGCACACTGGAAGTCAGAAAATTTGGACCCCAATGGTAAAAAAGAGGAAATGAGTTAGCATCCCAGGGACTTTCCACTGAGAACATTATGTTGCAGCACCTGGAATTAAAATCTGGGGAGTAAGCCTAAAGCCATCCTGGGAAATTTCATGCGCCAGCCCCGGTCATATGAAAAGAGAAGAGCCCTGAGGCCCCAAGATGCACTCCAAAAATATTGGAATACTTTCCTGGAGGAAATCAGTTAGATGCAGGGACATTCAGTAGTTTATGTCATCAAGAGCACCTGGGAATTAAGGCTGTGGGAATTTGTGAAAGTCATCCACTTCTCCTTTACACCTCTGGTGCAGAGTCTGTCCACAGACAGAGCAGATACTGAGTCCGCCTCAACCGGAAAGGACAAGAGCTGTCAAAGGGGAGACAGGACCTGTAACTCCAGTGTCACAATGGGAGCAGCCCTCTACAGCAAGTCAAGGCAAGCCCCACTAGTGTAATGTCCTGCAACGCCAGCTCTGGCTCCTTCAAGAGGGGAAAGATGTGAGCGATCTGGTGTATTGCTTTTCCTTCCAAGAAGAAGGCAGGCACAGGGATCATTCAGAGCCCACAAAGGCACAAACAATCCTTGTTTCTGCATCACTTGCTTCTTTTTACAGCCAAGCACCAAACATCAATAGATCCCCAGAATAATTTTTCTATCCATCTTTTACTCTGCTGGTTTACACCACTGTAAGTAAAAGGACAATCTGACCTCCCATTTCTATTCCACCTATGACAATCAGCATCTGATGTATTTGATACATAACACAGAAAACATATTTGATACATAAAGTGTTCAGCTATCAGCTTTAATTTTGTGCTAAGAAGAGCTGCTTTTAATTGTTACCAGGAATGTGTGTCAAAGGGGAAGGAACCAAAAATAGCACAGCATACGAAAAAAAAAAGAAAAGCAGCTCCGTAGCTGCTATTCTAGCAGCACATGTATGTCTGTTAATCTTGAGGATTTGCCAACAGTAAGGGCACATGTTCTAACTTGCTATAAAATGAATGAGCCTATGGGTCAGATTTTTATCTTAGTTATAACTATGTAAAGCAGAAATAAACTTCTTTGAAGCTGTTACACTTATTTTGGATTTATAGTACTCAGATCAAAATCAGAACTGCATTTTAAATTGAGATGAACAGAACAATGAAAGAGGCATAAGATTCAGATGGCAGTGAATACAACAAGATCCTTAGCATAAAGCTCAATTTTTCTGTGCACAGTGTAATGAAGCAGGAGAGCATTGCTGGCTAGATGGTTCATGTTACTACGTAATGTAGTTAGTATATAAATTATTGTATGCAGATGCACATTCTCACACGCTATTTCTTTGGCTTGGATACTCGTGAGTTTCTTTGTTCTGGAAAGCAAGTAATAAAACAAAATATAAAAGTGAATAATATGCATCCAAGTGCACACATATTAAATATACTTGGAAGCATAATGATTATTTTTTAAATCTGTTTTCCTTATTGTGTGCCTCCTAGAATACAGCATACAAACAAATACATGTCTTTCACTTCTTATGAAAAAAAATAAATTCCAAAACCTCTCTATTCTAAGCAGAACCAAAGAAATATGTAAAATTCTGGTATATAAGGGAATGCCTTGAGCCAGCACTTTAGAACATCATAGTACCAACATGGTGTAGGTCTTCTCCTGTTTCCCGTAAGAAAAGAAAAGTATTTATTAGGAAAATACTGGTGGTCAGTGAAGCATCCTATGTAGTACATTGACTTTGTTAATCTTTTGAGATAAATACAGGCACTAAGACAAACACATAGGCAAGGAACAAAATTAATGATGGGTGAAATTAATTTTAAAGTTCTTTTAAGGAATAATAATATATTTATGTTCCTCAAAGCACCCAAACAAAAACCGTCTCTTAAAAAATGCACCTCTTTGACAGACATTGCCACTTCTGGTTGTTCTGCTTTTATAGAGAGAATAAGCTGAGATGATGAATATTTCTGGATCATTTAATGGTATCTGAATTTATGCAGTCCTCCGAAGTCAGGCTTTCTGAGTCAAGCATGGACTCAGAAAAGCATCTTTACCTCTGATAAATGTACCTGGCTCATAGACAGGTAACTTTTCACTCAGCTTCCCAAACAAGGAGCCTGGCATATGGAAATAATGACGCCAAAAATGCAGTGACATCCTATATCTAGTGCATGTGAAGGATCTTTTTCTGCATGTTTCTTGTGAATTCCCAATGTGAAATTGTGTAGTTTAAAAAAAAAAATTGAGGCTATACAAAACCACCCCAGCAACAGGGTGGGTTGTTTTTTGCTCAAACAGCTGCTGTACCCTTATGTTCTGCCAGGAAACTGCTTTTGGTGGGGACACTAACTAGTTTGGAGAAACCCGACCACAAAATGTGTATTGTTTTGAAAAGTTCGCATTGCTGCTGTTCACATGCAAGTAGCCATGGCACACACTGTTCTATAGGAAACATCTGTCTATGGGTTTTCACAGTTGCAAGCATTTTAAAGCATAATAATGATTCTGAGAGTAGATAACGTTGAAACAGTTATATGCAGGCAGGTTTTAGTGAGTAAATAGAAGTCACACGGAAAATTCATGTCACTGATGAAATGTCAACATGCTGATGTACAGGAACACAGGGAAGGACATCCAGCCCCATAACTGCTTTGTGTTTAAGGGCCAGAAAGGTACTTCTGTGCAGAAGAGATGTTCCAACTGTATTTGGAGCACATACCTGTTGTGTTTCACAGAATGAGGCTATTATGTATAACAGCATCCCTATTTTGCCTTCATAAGTTTTAGGGATTTTCAGTAGTCTCCACAAGAAATATAAAATCATAGGTAATTTAGCAAAGATAATTTGATGATGCAGGATTATTTCTGCAAAGAGGACTGGTTGATCTGTGTACAGTAGGAGTGCTACAGCTGCACAACAGCAGCTGAACAGGACAGGCACCAGCATGGGTGGAGGAGAGACTGTATCCCTCTGGAGCCATCTGATAGAGGAATGTCTGACTGCGTAGAGTGAGAATGTAAGATTTCTTGCAATGGCCTATTTCAGAGTACTTACAACTGAACTGTGTGTGTAGTAATAACTACCATGGTATGAGTGGCAAAAGAGAGTGGTGGACAATTAGGACAGCCAAAAAACCCAAGACACTGAGGTGCCATGAATGCATCTCTGTCACAGTCTAAACATAAGCTTGATCATTTGGAAAAGCTTTAACTTCAGAAGCAAATTGTCAAAGCACAAGAATCTTGTTAAAGTACATCAGTGTTGACACTCAAAGGGTGTGAACAACAATTCCTCAACACCCGGAACAACTCCTCTGGCAAATCAATCGTTGCCAAGTGATTTACCTCCTGCCACCTCTTTCCCAAGTAAAACAGCAGGACAACTGTGAGAACCACAGGAAGGTGACAGGGCAAGTTGTGTGATACATATGGTTTGCAAAAGTAATGTCTTCCCTGCCATCAGGTGATTCTTACAGTAGCTGCTAAATACTGAATATCTGCTTCCATGCTTTATGGATGCTGTCACATCACAGCCAGGCAGGGGCATACAGAAGCTGTAGAATTACATTAAAATCTTAAAAAATTGAATAAGCTGGTGCAGCAACATACCTGAAAGTTCATCAGCTGGAGATATTGGAATTCTTTCACTATCATGTCAGAGTGCTTGCAGGCAAACGAAACACCGTGGGTGTTGTGTATCTAGAACATTGCAATCTCTGAGCCATATAACGTTGCCATAGAAGAGGACCTCTGCTACAAGCACACTGACTGTGCATAGCCAGAAGTTTCCACAGTTAGGTTTCATTGTTCTTTCTGTCCTGCCTGCTGAGTAATTTCTTAATATATCAGATTTTCTTGAACTACAAATACTTGATAACAATAAAATACAGATCAGGTAGACGCAATATTTTAAAATTTCCACCTATAATATACTTCTTAATAAACTCAAAACAAAATATAAAGCAGTTTTGAAATCAAAATGAAGGTATAACTTCGTTTTTACTCTTTACTATAAATATATAGGAATGCAATAACCTGTTGAACAAAAGAAAGTAAAAATAAATTAAATAAGAAATAAATTTAATTCTGCTTTTATACATTTTCCTAACCTTGTTCACTATATTCTTACTTGGTGTCTCTGCTATCAGCTGTGATATTACTCCAAGCCAAAAACAAACTCCTCCTGTACTTTTGCTGGGATTTAATGTTTAGAAATAGATGTTCTTAATCTTTAAGGATTTGTAGAACAAGCTGTCATTTTAACCCATTGTGATGGCAACTTGCCTAGCATCTGAGGGAACTTCACCCATTTCTTTCTAAGCAAAGTGAAATATGACAACTCTTACATGCGAATGGAACCACTGCTACTTCTGCTGCAAGAAAATTCAGGTGTGGATGAACCAACCATGTCTTGCTATCTTTTCCTATATATAGGAAAAGGGACAGTGCCAGCCCAAGCAAGTTTGTCAGTAGCCTGGACACAGACTTGTTTTAAGATTTCCAGCAACAGTAAGGATCAAGCAATAGCTCGGCTAGTACCCTTGCACAGCTAAGCACTGGCTTTCACCAGAAGATCAACACAGAACACAGAAATAGAAGCCCAGTGTCTCAGTGTCCCCACTTACACAAGGGCACTGCACAAGACACATCACCCATTGTATCAGCTGTGGCTTCTCTGAAGCATTCTCATACAATTCCTACTGAAAGCAATGTTATCCAAGTGACCACACAGATTAAAATTGATTTTTATACTCCTCATCTTTACATTAATATGTTTTGTTCATGAAATTAATTAGACTGGGGACCTGCCATGTCTTATAAATTTGTGGCACTGGAAGCTGGATGCTGTTCTCAGCTCTGTCACTTTGAGCAACTCACATAGTTGTTTTCCCAGTTTGTGCAAGACATCAAAAGATGATAATAACAATTACCTGCCTGACAAGAAAGTTGTGAAATACCTTTCATTAATGTTTGTAAGCAGGCTTTAGAATTTCATACAGAAGCTTTTCAGACAGGCCTTTTCCAGGTCAATATTATTACAGCACTGGAGTACTTCTCGTTTGCAGAACCTATCTCATTAGAGAGGAAAAATTGACATCCGGATGTTTGAAGTCATGTTGAAGGGGTAAGAGAGGATGATCCAAATAGTAAGGTTTATGCTCTTACCCTTTCAAACTGTGGTGCTGTAACACTGTTTCTTGTCTCATTCACTGAGGGGAGAGCCTGCCTTTGGAAGCAGATAATAAGAAACAATTAATTCCTCCCTTGGTTCTATGTGTGAGAACAGTTGCGTGTCCTCTCTTTATGTGGTGATAACTGTTTAACTCAAGGACTCAGGAAGAACCCCGGAAAATTTAGGTTAAAAAAGTAACAATTGCCTGTGAAAAAACACTGGCTGAACTATATTTCCCTTCATGGAAGAACCAGAGAGGCGCTAGTTGTTTCCAGTACAAATTTCTGTGTTGCTACTTGAGTTCATTTCACGACAAAGGTTTTCTCTGTTGAGAAGGTCACACGTTCTTCACGCGCTTGATCTACGGCCAAGCCAAGTCTTTGGGTTCAGTGCCTGCAGAGGACTATAACCCTTTCAGAGCAATGAGACACTTCCAGATAAAAAAGGCAAGCAGCTTAACTTGGGAGTGCCATGCTTGAGTCCAAGGTCTGCACACTCTGCAGTTTGCTATCCCGCTCCCTGTGTTGTCCTGCAGGAAACAGGCAAGAAAAAACAGATGCATTCACAGCCTGGAAGTTGAGGTCTATTTCCTGAGCCTTACCTAAAATCATCAACTGAATGCAAATACTACGATGTGTCTGTTTCTGTAGTAATTATTTTCTCTTGTCTTTTAACCCTACAAGTGTAACAGGACAATTAGAAGGACGAGGCTGGAAAATGCTATTATGGGCTTGTTTTGAAATGCATTTCCCATCTATCTCTCTCTATTTTTTAAGGGGAATTGTAAACCATAGGGTCTGTCAATGATATTGAGTCAGTGGAAAAAGCCAGCAACAGAGATTTGGATGGTCATGGTTTCGCTCACCAGGGCTGCCAGCCATGGGGTGTACTTGACTCAACAATGCCCTTCAGCTCTTTGTGTTTCTGTCTGATTTGGCAAGTTTGTTGGAGATATTGGAAATATGAACACTGTTGAGCACAATAGGGTCTTCATCATCATCTTCAGGAAATACTGTATTATGCACAGTAACTCTTTTGAAAGCCATTCCCAAATACAACCTAAAGAAACAGATAGAAGACTATCTATTGGATATGAGGATGAATCACTTCAGTTAGGATGATCTGAGTGAATATGCTTTTTGCTTTCCCTTTGTGAATGTCCAGCAAGGGAAAAAAAGGTATTTATTAGATAGCTGGAGGTTGGGAATAAATTAAAATCTATTTGTTCCTTATAGATATATACTATACCTGAATCCTGTCTTCCATCCTCTGTCACTCAAAGTGGTATCAGAGCCCCTCAGGGCACTGCCATCAGATGGGAAGAAAATTTGTGTTTCCCACAACTCACCAGCTATTATAAAAAGCTGAAGAAGCTAAATAAGCTTGTTCGTGTTCTGACCCTCTAAGCTGCATTAATTAAGAAAATCAGAGTTAATAAAATTGACTAGATTCTCAAAGGTGAAAAAAAAATGAACTGGCACTTTCATTGCATTCAATTCCTTTCTCATATGTTAGTGAAAGGATGGGATGTTGCTAGTGCCTATAACCAACATGACTAGTTGTACAAGTGCAGGCTTTACAAACTGCAAATAGAAACAAAGAACCTGCAACAGCTGAGATAAAAACGAGTCACAGGATGAATCACATTGGTGGCTGTGGGAATGGGTTTCAGGACTTTTATGAAGCTATGTGACCTGGCAGAAGCCCAGGGAAGAACTAAGATAAAGAGGATTTGATTGAGGAAGACACCAATGACGCGTCTGGTATTATATAGGAAAGTGGGAGAGTTTGGAAATAGATTTTTAGAGTCATCATCACAAAGGTGGCAGTTAAATCTATGGGAATAACTCAAGCAATCTTACTTATTCATTTATCTACCCACACACGTACACACCCTTGCTGACTTCCTAATTGACATTGTGGCCAGAGAAGGAACACTGAATTCAAAGAGAGGCTATTTGTATTTTATTTCTCATCCAGCTGTACCCAAGAAGTGCCAGGAATCTTGTGAGAAAGGCTCCTTTCAAAAAGAAATTGAGCTGTATTTCAGGCAGTGTTAATTATGGTCCTCTGAATCCTCTACTAATTCGAAAAACACTTTTTTTGCTCACTAAGGCATCATGGTAACTTAGCATGATAATGTGCTACACTACCAAATGGAGAATTTTTTATTATTCCTGTGCTGTGATAATTTTAAATACCAACAAGTGACGATTCCACAAAGAGAAAACTGCTGAATCATTTTTTTCCTTTTAAATTTGAACTTTTCCAATTCAACTTTTTATAGCTTACCCTTTCCCTTAACATTTAACTTCCCCACACCTCAAAAAGCCCTCAGCTTCGTCACTAATAACTGTGGGGGCAGGGGGAGGGACAGGATGTACCGTGTCTGGCTGTGCCTGTCTCTGTGCTGGCCAGCCAGCTGCTACCCAAATCACCATTAGCCAATGGACACCCTTATGGTCCAGCCTTTTTCTCAACAGGGACACCCCTCTCAGTCTTATTCCACTCTCCAAACACTGGCTTTCCAAAAGTGTGTGGAAGTTTCATGTCTCTGATATCTTTAGGCCTTTTTTCAAGGTGGCTGAAATGATTTGAAGGTTTTAGAAGGCCACTGAGGAATACAGAAAGAAAAGAAAAAGCTGTATTGAATTTGGAAGCCTTGAATTTAAATGTTCCACCCAGTTCATGACCTTGCTTTAAAAATTATATTAACATGTATGTTTTTAAGAAAAACAAAATTCTTTTACATCACTTTTTAACTGAAATGTAGTTCATGCTCCTCAGGTATCCCAGGGAGCTACCCCATTAAACAGTGCCTGTGCCAGGCCTTCAGGACACTTAACCAAGCAAGAGCTGCTGTTTGATTTCAGTGTTAGCTTAGCTGACACAGTCTATTTCTTTCCCATGAGGTAGGTATGCATATGAGATTAAAAAAATGGGCTGTGCTGTAGTGGGTGCAGTCACTGGTCCTTCTTGCCTAATATTTGCATTTGTCAGTCTCTTGTTGGATCTGTGTGGTCTGCTTTAGATGAAGTCAAGTTCTCTTCTGCCCTGCTAATGCCAGCTGTGTAGTGATGTTTGTAAGCAAGGGAGTACTCATTCCCTGTTCATCACTGACAACTGGTTTGGGATACAGAAGGGTCAGCACAAGCATTTCATTACCTCAAGAATTGTTACAAGTAACTGAATAAAATTCCAGTTTCATGCCTTCTCAAGCACTCTATTTAAAATATTTCCATATTTAGGAGTAGAGGATAATTGGGAGCATCATTATTGCCATTGGATAGAGAATGGCTCTTAGGCTACAAATAATGGAGATGTCTGCCTGGCTTGCAAGGGGCTGGGAGTGCACCGAGTTTTCATCTCTCTTGGACATTTGTGGTAGCTTGTGCTGGGTTACCTTGTTTGTTCCTTTCCTACACAACGAATGTAGCACGAGTCTGACACCAGTGGGTTTCACAAGAGGGGGTGTCCGGGATGATGGCAGCTCCCCACGTGGGCAGCCAGGCAGGATCCAGCAGCCAGGACCCATCCCACTGCCCCAGCCAGGAGCAAGCAGCCACAGGCAGCAGAGCAGCTCCAGCCCCAGTACCAGGCTTTGGATGCCTCCCTGGGATGAGGATGGGCTGAGACTGGTTGGTTCTGTAAGCAACTTGGTAGAATTCAACTGCAATATTGGTAATTATTAGTAAATGGCTTCCTGTGTGAACTATTTTCCATATTATTATTCTGGATATTACACCTTGCAAATAGTAGATGAAGGTGCACAGAAATTAACATCTGCTTTTACAAGTTCACTGTATTTGTCCATTTACAAATGCAATCTCTTGTAGCATTCACTGAATAAAACTCCAGCTTCTCAACACTTTCCTAAGAGGTTTCTCCTCAATAAGTTTTTTATTGACTAACTGGGCTCCTTACTGAGTTTACAGTACCCAGTGTGTTGCCATTATTTGCTCAATTTGTTGAAAAAGGGGACCTAATTAAAAACAAGGTTTGCCAAATTATTCAGCTGGACATTTTGACCAACAATAGCAACTACTCATTTGCATATATTGTAAGGGAGCAGAATGTAGAGGGAGTTACACATAGGAAAAGAGCCTAAAATATTTCTGCCTTACTAAACCCTGCTGTTGAGTATAGAAACAGAAAAAGAACATTACTTCATTAACAGGGTTAACATAACCTGTGTCAATATATTCTGATCCAAAGATACTGTCCTTATTATTAAATGTCCTGCAGCTGCTTTCATTAAAAATCTCAATATTTATGCTCTGGGAGGTGCCGAAGTGAAGTCTTGCTTAAGAGCAGCAATGTATACAACATTATACCTCCCTTCAGAAAAAAGGAACTACTCACACACCTGTCCTTTTTGGAAGAGTTTCAGTTTGATATTTTTATTTCCCTAAGCTTCTGACCTCAATAGGTTAAGGGCTGGCGTTTTTTGTGTTTTGGTTGGGGTTTTTATCCTTTTTGATACATGTGCCAGCTACACCGTTCCTCTAATCCTTACTTGATCTGAGGGTGGGTATACCTAACCACAGGAGTGTTCAGTGACCTCAGGGCATAGTGAATATTTTGCATGCTCAACCTACTTCCACTGTGTTAGCTGCTGTTATCTTAGGCATAATTATTACCTCAGACTTGCCGAGTGTTAGGTGTGTGACATGGCACATATTTTCCCACAATGTCCTACTCTTCCTCACAGAACTTAGTACCTCCCTCAGCCATGGGAAATACCTCTCTGTGCACCGGCACACTGAGAACAGGAGTGAGTATCATAAAACTGGCAATACCCAGTTCCTGAAGTCTCCAAGTTTCACTATAGCACAAGTAAGTCTGACTCACTGCATTTTTCATTGTCCCTCTAGGATTTGCAGGTGTCCATACGTGCTCCTCAATATGTCTTTGCAAATGAAGGTATAGGACACATTGTGGGTTGAGGCTGTTGTTCCATTCCAACATCCCTCGGTTTACATTTTTCTCCATAGTAAACCAAGGAGTAACAAATTACAAGAGATTTTATTTTTAAAAAGGCTTTCGGCAACCAAGTTTCTCCTACCATCAGCACAAAGCCAGGCTCCTTCCTTCTGTGGGACAGCTTGGAGCCACTCACCAGCTGAGAGCACTCAGAGCCCTCTCAGGCCTTCGGTGCTTGTCACCATAACTTGACATAGCTCAAGTACAGGCAGGGACAGGGACACTGCTAGTGCAATAATAATACACTTAAGTATTTCGTAAAGGTTGTGACATGTCTTTTGTAATATATTTTCAAGCTTCCATAAAGACAGCAAAGCATAAACATGCTTTGTCATTAGCATTGAACCCTAGAAACAAAACATTTATAGAACAATCAGTACTGTAGCACATGGCTAAATCCCACAAATGTCACATCTGCTAACAGAAATAACGAGGCACATCAGGTCCCTGGAAAGGGAAATATTTCCTCTGTGTTGTGCAGGATGCCTGAAGACTAGGGGAAAGAGAGCTTAGAGCTGGGCTGCAGGAAGGCGATTTCTTTAGAGCCTCTCAGAGACAACCCAGCCACTCTCCCTTGCCCTGCAAATGCTTCCTTACATTTTAGTTCATTACCTAATCTAATGGTAAGAGATTTCTGCAGTTAATATGCAGTAATCTCATTAATCTAAATTTGAGAACACAGGATCAACAATAAGTTTTATATATTGAAAATTTTGTAGTATGTCCTGAATTCTTCCCCTACCAGTCAGGAACCGCACATGAGTGACATAAGTGTGGCTTTGGAGATCTACCACACAACAGATGCACAGGCCAGGCACTAAGCGAAGGTGCAAAATCTCACTGTTTTCTAACCAGGTTAGATCAGTATCTAAAATGCTCTAAATTCTGTCGCTGAAAAGTGTCATAGCGAAGGATAACCAGGCTTAGATCGTTACGGCGTGGATGTACTTCCAACACACAATTCTGGTACTTGACATGTAAAAAAGAAGAACTGTTTACCAGTGGTGAACTGCCCATCTACACAACATATTGGCAATGTTTTAAGTCAAGCACTAGAAACCATCTGTACTTGGTCTATGTTACTGCTTCCAGTGCTAACAGTACTGGTATGGTGGAGGAATTTTTTTGGGGGGGGGAAGCTATTGCTGCATAATTCTTACACTAGCAGTGAATGCAATTTGCTAGAAAAATATTTCTCATAACCCTTGTGATACAATGAACAGCAGCCCTTATATGCCAGTTATGACATACCTTTACTGAAAGACTAACAAAACCAACCAGTTTTATGCAACTTTCCCATATAAAATAACTAATTTCTAAAAATTTATCTTCTGATTAGGGTGTATCTTAAAAAAAATAATTAAAAATTAAAATTGGTTAACCTTTGAAGTTATAAGGAAAAAACAATAATTCTTTTAAATTACATTCCTGCAAACCAGATTTCACTGTATTTTTTTCAGTAAAGAGAAAGGAAGTAAATAATTAAGCAAGCAAACAAATCAAAAGCTGAAATGTCACTGAGATGTTGTCCCAGTGGTATTTGATAGAAAGAAAGTTTGAAATTGGCAAAACTTTCATAAGAAACATCTGCTAAGATTAACTGTTAGGTCTCCTATTGCAAACATGATGCTCTGTTTACATTGTTACAGAAATGTTATTTAAAGTGTTTGACAGAGAAGCTTCCGGACACAAGAAGGGAAGGAAACCTTTTTGAAGAGGTCACTGTCTGCCATATAGATTAATATTAAATGATAACATTTAGCTATCAGCCATAAACATAACAAATTTAATCCACTGCAGACTGCAAAGGACATTTGTAAAGATCAGGAGAATGGCATTTTCCTCCAATTACCAATAATGGTTTTAGACCATGAATAAATTCTGAAAGAAAAACTGTGTTCTGTGCTGATTTGGCAATGCACATCACAGCAAAGTGAGAAATATTTAATATATAAATAATATTGAATGTATACATATATACAGACAAAAGAACCTACAAGCATGGACACAAACAGAGTAACACTCATCACTAAAAACTATGAAGAATATTTGAGAAGAGCTTGATTCACGACTGCGTGTCTCCCGTCTTATGCCCCACGACCCCCGTGTTAGACCAGAATTGTACAGAAGTTTAGACATCTCTATAGATGTCTAAAGTGCTTAAATCCCAACAGCTTTCCTAGAGATTTGGAGATAATGTTTGTGCAATCAGGAAGCTTATGTGATTCTCCAGTTGCTCAGAAATAGGGAAGAAGAAAATGGAGGTCAGGACATCTGATGTGGAAATGTATTCCTTCTTTTACTTTTAAATGTTTTTAAAATGTAGCAAGCCTATTAACTTACCTGAATCTGAACTACATGCTGAGAACAATTCATGCTGTTTGCTGAGCTGCACAGGGAGATGTCCTGACATGAAACATTGAGCATCACAAGTACCGAGGAAGGGGTCTTCTTTCTCTGTCAAAAAGATAAACTAAATTTTGACAATTTGAACATAAAATGTGAGTTAAGGCATTAAAAAAAATCCTTATTTTGCTTTTCTTCTTTTTTATTTTTTTGAGGGTAGGGTCCTTGAAGAATCAGTCTTTGTTCATCACCATATAGAGTAACTTTCAATTCTGTATTTAATTCCTAGAAAAGGTATTTCCTATAAACTATAATATAA
This sequence comes from Corvus brachyrhynchos, assembly GCF_000691975.1. NCBI lineage: Eukaryota > Metazoa > Chordata > Aves > Passeriformes > Corvidae > Corvus > Corvus brachyrhynchos. The sequence goes on from NW_008239110.1 coordinate 21,829,318, forward strand.
ATAATGGTTTTATTTATTATTTCTGTCGTTATTTTCTTCTTTAAAAAAAAATCAACGTGGAAATAAAGTCCACACATGAAAATCATAGTTTTCCAAGCCAAGAACTTTCCATGTCACAGTTCAGGTAAGAATTATTTTGTTCTCAGACAAATTACATCAGTTCATAAAGGCCAGCAGATTCCTGAACAACAGCAAAAATAGTATTATTAGAAGATAATTTCTTTAGAACTAGAGGGCAATCAGGAGCTAATGTTCAACAGTGTTCCCTTAGGGTACAAACTTTATTTACATTTTAGTAGGAGAGCAAGCTGTAAAAAATAGATTAAAACATTGCTTTCCAAAACCTACAAACTTCAGTTCCAAGAAGCTAATTACTTAAAGTCTTGCTTCAGAAACTAAAGCTGAAATTAGCCCATGATCCTGTGATAGGCTTCATTACCCCATGAGCAAATACTGCTCTGAGATTCAAACCAGTTACAGTAAACCTGGTATAGAGCAATTGCTGTCTACAAGTCAATGTATGCAATCTCTTTCACAGCTAAAAACTATTATTCCATAATGGTTTTTTTCTTCTTAAATGTATCTGTTCTTAGAGTGTTACCATGTCCCTGGTGGGTTTTACTTGCCACTGGGATCTAGGAGATTCTGAGCATCCCCTAATACCTCAATAAAGTAAGGGGGTTTGGACTTTTAAAGGACCAGGGGTGAAAGTATGACCAAAAATAGTATCATGATTCAAGCATTCCCAGTGTCACAACTTGAGGAAAGTAGTGTTGTGAATGTCACAAATACCAATGTTTATTTTAATAGTGGGCATGCAGAATTATACAGAATTATACTCTCTATATATAACTATATCAGGAACACTAAAATGCCTGAGACACTCAAATACAGGTTTTTATACACTCAGTGCCCAAAACTGAAAACTGAAAAAAAAAATTCAAAAGGAAGTAAATAAACTGCATTTTTTTAACTACTGGAATATAAAAAGAATATTTGCTTTCATAGTCTGGCATTAATGCTTGAAAATCATAAGTGTAAGCAATGCAAATACGCCAAGAACAATAAAAAGAATGAAAAGGCAAATGCTAAAAAAAAAATGAACCCTGTTTTGCCTTTTAATAAATGAAGTAAGGTTTTTAACATGAGTGAAGCGTTCCCTCCACAAATTTATGAGCCAAATATCCAAGGAAACTGTGTAAGAGAAGGACAAAGAAAACAGTTCCTTAATGACTTATTATTTTATTAACAGGCATCAATCATTTGTAAAACATAAAAATCTTCTTGGGACCTCAAATGTGCTATCGCCAGTAAGTTGCTATATGCTTAAAGTCTTTCTTTCTCAGTGACCTGAAAGATCTTGCTTTATTTGTTGTCTTTCTGTTTCTACTTTCTTCACACATCAAAATTAGCTATCATACTGAATAAACAGAGTAGAAAAGACAAGACTGTTTTCTTTTATAAATCCAGAAATATTTCCAAGGGTTGGTCCTACAGGTTTCTGTCCCAAAGCTTTACAAGACTAGGTAGGCATTGCAAGGGGAACTTAATGAAGCTTTTTTTTCTTTTCTTTTTTTTGTGAGCTCAGGCCTCTTTATTTTAAGCCACAGACTCTGACCTGCTTGCTTTGCAATGTGTGGAAGTTACAATCATGAAAGCACTTTCTGCAATACCTCCATGAGTTTCCAGACCTAATTTCTTCATGCAGAGGAAATGGTATGTTTTCTTTAAGCAACTGTATTTTTTGTACTATGATCAGTTTTATTTGTGCAGTGATTAGGAATGGCACTCCATCTTCCTAATCAAAATGGGATGTTCGTTTTCAGTCCTATGCTTTTTAATGATGGCTGAAATTGTGGCAGTCAAACACCCAGAATTAGGGCATTGCCCATCACTAGTGTCTTAGACTTACTGAGATACAAACTAACCAAACTAAAGTTCAATTAAACTGTTAATAGAAAGGAAGTAAGAAAGACAATGTGAGTAAGGGCAATGTGAGTGTCTCTGAAGAAAAGAGATCTATTCCAGGCTTGCTTCTCTCAGCAAGACAGTGCTGGTGCTTCTTCGGGCCAAGAGCTGACATCACAGTCGACTTTACAGATTAAAGTTGCTGGCTAGGCAAGGAGGAGGGATGAGCTGCCACTAATAGTGACCAGAGAGGAGCTCTGGGCAGTCAGGTGGTGTAGCAGGTAGCAGGCTGCCCTATAGTCTGGGGCAGAGCCAGACCTACAAGCAGGTCAAGCTAAGCTATGGCTCTTTGCTGTTTACACCACTTCTTTGGGTACTTCTTTGGCAAATAAACACAACTTTGTTTTGGAGAAGCTGTTTTCTGAGTCACTTTAATTAACTGCTGTCACAACAGAGATAAAGGGTGTATATGTGCCAAATCCAGTTAGGCCTGTTGAGTTAACCCTGCTGGGAAGCAGGAAAGTTGAAGCCTTGAGATGTAATCTGAAATTGGGAGCATGTATGATTCCCCCAAGTGGGACGAGATAGCCAAGATCATCTGTCTCCCAAATGTTGCCTTAATGGGAGACAAAAATAGGTCACCTTTCTGGATGACCACAACTGCAGTAAGGAAAGGAGAAGGGGCCTCTTGCTGTATCCTTTAGGCAGGAGAAGAAAATAAGTTTCCTCTGCTCAAAAGATGGGAAGTTGAAGAGAAGACTATGTCTTCTTCTACCAGCTAGAAAAAAAGGCACGAAGAGGTGTTTCTATTCTTCTGTCAATGGGTTATTAAAATAACAATCCCTTGTGATTACATCATGGATTATTGTCCTAGAAAAGAAGCTTTTGCAGGTGTTAGCAACATAGGGTGTTTACAAAAGAATCAGCATGGTGCAAACCAGCACACTACACAATGGACAGGGATAGGTGGCATAAGAAGGCAGAAAACCTCTGTCTACTCCACTGATGGCACCTTTTAGAATTTGCTGGGTTTGCGCTGAAATAAAATCAAGTAAAAATCTAAAAACCAAAAAGTTTCGCAAAGATGAAGTCAATACTAACTGCTTCAGAGAATTGACCACAGTTCTATGTACTTCCACAGGAACAAGTTATTTCTCTCTTCGTCTTTTCCTGGTACATTCCTCTGTCCCATTGGTGACACATACTTGGGTTTTCCCAGGACCTGAGGACTCTGTGTGGGATGGTTGGACCATCAGAGCCATTAGAAGTGTATACAGGTTATTTCTACTGAGCAGTGGTACAAGAAGTACCACTTTGCCATCTCCATGGAGACCAGTGACATGTATGAATGAATGCTTGGTGTCTCGCCTGAGGAGGTTGATATCCCCGCTCAGTGTTTTCATTTACATAAAGGAGGCTGCTGGTTTTCAGCCAGCTCTGGGACTCCTAAATTCTGTGAAGGCCTCTCAGCTCAATCCAATAGAAAAGTTAATTCCCTCATCTGGGACAGAAAACTGCATGAAGTTTTTCAGTTCTGTAGGCAAACATGAATATTGCAACCCCAAATGGGAGGGACCAAAGCTACTTCTATGGAGGGAGAAGAGGTATGGTGAAAGACATGGAAAACATAGGGAAACTAGGAAAATGTAGAGAAATTAGGAAAAGATGAGTAGACCTTCAGAAAGCCAAGATTGCTGCTCCTGTTGTCACAGCAGGTGTGGAGGTGGGGTTAACCCTTCTGACATTACTCCTACTGTAGACCCCCCAGTATTTTGCTGGGACAATAGCAGTGTTAGTCTGGCTTTTGGGGCTCTCTGCCAGGCAGAACAACCCATCAGTCTGCCATCACAACAGCCTGATTTGCCTTTGCCTCAAGCCAGTCTGATCCCCTTTTACCTCAGCACCTGCCAGCATGTGCTCCTTGCTACCGACTTTCCTTTTGTTTTTTAAAGAAAAATGTTATTTTCTGATAATAATTGGATTTCAAAAGCTGGGGTTTTTACAGTATTCTGATAGTATAACATTTACAACAAAGCCTAGAGGGCTGGCAATTTCACTTAGACCAAAGACTCAAACCTGTGCCAATGGCTTCTAGTGGGCCCAACAAGTGATTTTCTTTGATACGGCTTTTGAGAAGGGTTAAAATTTTGTGTTTGCAAAATCACATTAACTATAAATGATTAGAGTTTCTAATTGTCACTGAAATGCCATACGTAGCTATGTCCAAACATCAGTCTCCTATTGTTCAAGCCTATGCTCCTGCAAATTTGTGTTGTTTTGCTAATTGAGCTTTGTCTTTATTTGGCTGAAACTTGCTGTGACTGGAAGGGTTATTCCGGGGCTGTACAGAAGCCAAAATATAGAGGCTTGATTCCAGCTGGGAACTATAATTGATATTATTATCTACAATGCAAATAACTATAACTCAGTGTACTTCCTTTTCAGTAGGTTTTTCTTGGCAAGATGAGCTGACCCTTACTGTTGAATTATTAATATTCTCCCCATTTAAAATATATAACACACTTCTTTATTCCACTAACATGACAGTCTACTCAAGAGCTTAGCCAAATAAGGCCAAGTTCTTGCACATTCTGAACCTGTATAAAGCACCCCATTAGGACCTGCATGATATCAAAAGATTACGCTGTCAAATTTTGTAAACTGATAACAAACTACATATTAACGAATCAGTTAATTATATGAAGATCACAAATTTGGAATAATTTTCCAGTAAGCCTAGTGTAATCTGGATGCAAACAAACTGCAAGCAAAGTAAGAACAAGTAATAAATCGACTTGCTCAGTATAAACAAACCTGAGGTGAAGAGACTACAAATTAGGCAAAAAAAGAGGAACACACAGTGGTTACAGGCTGAGTGGTAGCAGGAAGACAATGCGCTCGCCCACGCGCTCGCCAGAGCATTTGCCTCAGCAGCATTCCAGCTACCACTGGCAGAGTTCAGAAGCTGGGTTCCAAACTGCTCCTTCAGGGTGAGCTTCATTCCTCTGGAACAGAGAGACAGGATTGCCACTCCTGTAAGGAGATGGGCTCCCAGTCTTTGGGAAGGGAAATGTTCTTAAAAAAAAGACAAAACTTTCTTCTCTGAGTGATACTGGCTTCATCAAAACTGGTAAAATTTGCCGAAAACTAACTAGATTTCATATTAATTGCCAATATTTCCCCAGATAGTGTCTTTGGAGAATAGGTGGTCTCTCCACAGAGTAGGAGGTGACTCCAATACAGCTTCACATATGCCTATAAAATGGAATTTCTGCTTCCATGGGCTCAGTTTCATCTGTAGAAATCTCTCTGAATGTAGGGCATTTGTCTGCAATTTTATTTCCAGTGACCTAGAGATTTGCTTCTATAATTTTCTTAGGTTGCAGGTAAGCAGTCTGGGGAAGGAGAAGAAGGATTTCTGTTCCACTACATGAGGGATATTTTGCTGTCTCTTTTTGTTTCCAGTTGCTAAATGGTATAGTTAAACTATGTTTGGATTACAGTGCATACTATATTACATAATATTTCATAATTAGCAGCTAAAATGTATCTCTAACTCTTTACAGGAAAGCCAGCACTCTTCTAGCCATAGGGATGTTACATGCTTGAAAATTAATTGGACCATCACAATGAAAGTAGGAAACATTCAGGGGGACAGTGTCGGGCAGCACTGTAACTGAGAGAACACATGAAGAGCTCTTCAGTGGATGCCTCTCCTATCACAGCAGAAGTTGAAGGGAAATTTGGCAGGGTATCCTTGGACCCCCCCGAACTGCAAGTCCCTCACATTCCAGAGAGGCTGGTCGCAATGCTCCTGTCTCACAGATTCTCTCTCCAGCTTCTCATACCCCAGAGTGCCCAAGAGATCAAATATCACCATTGCTCTTTCTTCAGAATCTCCCAGTATTTCCCAAGCTGAATATTCAGCCTTGTACTCCTTTTTTTCCAGTGTTCCTCCATTCGTTCCATTCTTCCTTCTCTAACCCACCCAGGCCTAAGCTCACTCACCCCATATATCCTATTTCATTCTTCTTGCTGGCCTTATGTATGTCCTCTTTTCAGCTCCCTAAACCCTACTTCAGTTCTGGTTTTTCTCCAACCTGCTGTCCTCAGCCCTGCCTCAAAGCACCTCCCATTTGCAACTCCTTTTTCCCTCACGGCTTTGGGTGTTCCCATTTATCTCAATTCCCAGGTCCTTCTGTTCTGTTGTAAAGCTCCCAGTCAGAGGTTCTACATTTGCAGTATGTGGATGAGGTGCTCATCTTCAACCTGTTATATTACAGGTTGGCACTTCCTTCTACCTCCTATCTATCTGAGAACAGCCTGGTATTCCCAGACTTGCTTTGTCTGGGTAGGACTTCAATAAATAATAAATAAATAGCAAGCAGGGACTAAAATATTGTTAACCACAATGGACATAAAGCACAGAAAAGAAGGACCTGTCTGAGAAAAAAATTACTATGTGGTAGCCAGAGGAATGTGGAGACAGTGGCTCATTTCATCATGAAGTCTGCCTGATGAAGTAAAGTAGGGCCACTGAGGTGGATGCTTTGGGGAAAGAAAACAGCTGAGAAAAATAGCTCCTGGTTATATACTAGTGTGTACCTGTTTCTAGTGTGCTGGCAAGTCAGAAGCTACACTCAGATTTCTTTGGGCAATGCCAGCTCTGAAAGGAGAGGTGTCCAGGCAGGACTCGCTTCTGCATTTCTTTTCCTGTTACACTAAAACATCCTTGCCCATGAAAGTCTTCCCCTGTGATGATCAACAGAAAATAAATGCAAGGCAAGAAAGGGAAAGGCTCTGGGGACTTTCCTCCCTCTGCCATGCAGAGGAAGTCTGTGCCTTCCTTGAGCCCTCCTGCTTTCACAGGAGATCCCAAAGAATTAATGCTCAAGTTATTGTTTTGGTGGCTGACCTTGAGACTTCCATTTGTAGGTTTCCTTTTTTTATTGGCCAGAACAGTTTTCCTCATTCCTTTTTTCTTCACTAACTGATCTAATCCGCCAAGTGATGGACATTTGTGAGCAATGAAAGCTGAGGACCCTGAGAACAGCATGCCTAGAATGTCTTCACAGAGCTTTGCTAAGACAAGGATGTTGCTGACATTACTGAGCTGGTGGCAAACATCATGTATGCATACCTCGAATTTCTTATCAAACTAGGGCTTCTGCACTCAAAGGAAAGAGAGGCAATTAGCTTTGCAGAGTGGTTTAGTGCCACATGCTAAGACAAAATATTGCACACCCTGATAAGTTTTAAGTCTTATTTGATCATTAAGCCCAGCTAATGCTATATATTAGAATATATTTCTCCGGCAAAGACGTCAGCTGGATCTCTTTCTCTGCAGTGGCGTGAGTGCTGGTCAGGCCTGCAGCAGTGCTAAAAAGTAATAGGTGAGCATCTCAGCAGTTTGCAGGCAAGATCAAGATTCAGAAGGTCTCCATGGGATGTGTCAAGGAAGTGAATAAATGGCCATTTTCAGTTTCCATGTCTAAATTCTGCCACATGAAATTCCATAGCTCTCCCACAGAACCATTGTCATTCCCGTCAGTCTTTAGTTAATAAATCTGTTAATCTTCTGTAATCATTTCAATGAATAACAAGGTGATTGTACTACTGAAAAATGCCAAGGCACCTGGAACTGGCAGAAAGCTTTGAAGCAAATTTTTAAACTTTACTAGAGCCTGTTGGCCAGGAAGAAACAGTCAAACGACAAAGCACATTAGAGAAACCCAACACATGTATCTACTGGAAATGCTATGCTCCATCCCATTCTCATTTCATTTTACTCCTGAATAAATGTTTTGAATGTGGAAAAAGGCTTTAGAAGTTATGGGGTGGTTTGAGATACCACAAGAGTAACAGACACTGCGACTGAACAGCACTTTTCAGCACAAGTGCCATGCTTCCTTTGTAATAATCTCACTCAATCCGTGTTTGAATATCATTAGACCATGAAGATTTCATACTCTGCAACCTGCATTAACTACCTGTGAGAATATTTTGTTCCAATTGTACACAGACACTAAATAAAAATGCACAAGGGAAGTACTTCAAGCAAATTGAAAAGCATTTTGGGGGGAGAACTGCCTAACTCCCAGGAATGAGAACTGAGAGTGAGAAACTTTCTCTTACAAGGTTTTTAGGGGGAAAGGCAGAAGCAGAGAACATTCTTCCTCTAGTAATCATTTTAGCTCTAGTGTTTCAACTTTGACCTCAGAAAAAAGGGCAATGAGAGAAAAACTAAGCCAACCTATTTCTCCATTGGTAAATGACTTAATCGTTAATCTTATAGCGGAAATATCTGAGATTGCTTACAAGGATCCGGTACTACAGATTAGAGTTTAAAAAAAAAAAATCCCCAGATTCTGTTTTCAAAAAGGAGCACAGTTTTGTGGCATTTGGCCAACATTTTCAAGATTAGGTGCCTGATGGCAAGCACTTAATACCAGGGGCCTGGTTTTCAGAGCTGTTGATTGTTACACAAATCTCACTATGTCTGTAGTTTGCTGTGCCTCTTGCCATTCCTGGAAATCACACTGCTTATCTGTATACATCACATTGAACGTGTGTCTCTGGCCCAAGGTACTTGAGTCTGAAAGGGTTTTTCTCATAACTCCACACCTGAAAAATCCAAGGCAGGGAACCAGGTGTACCTGTTCATTCCCTGACCTTGCTAGTTTGCTTCCCAAGATTATTGAAAATGTACCTGCAGTTCTGCAGTTAGTGAAGTGCAAGTAGGCACCACAAACCTACTATGGGCTCCAGCCATCCAAAACACATGCCACACAACTGCTTGTATATTCAGAGCTGCTTTGTTAAAGCAAATAGTAGTATGATGTAATTAGCAGTGGCAGATATTAGCTACCACTTTCAGACATTTATAGCCCCTGAACTCTATCAGCCATTTAAACTAGCACAGAAACGTTTCCTTTACAGCTACTGTACATAGAACTCCAGACTTTCAATATATGCATGCAACAAATGTGATCTCCTGTATCTGCAGTATAATTTCTGTCATAGACTATGTTTGTGCAACTGGTCACAATCTTCCTCCTGTTCATATTTTTCATATTTTCCTTTATGACTGATTTCCATTTTTCTTGAATATTCATAGCATATATTTATTACAACACCTGTCTCTGCATTTTTTCAGTCCCTTCACTTATCACATTTTGCTCACCATAATACCAATAACCAGCATTACTTCAGCATTGTTTTTCTCCTCTCTTTCATATGCTCTTCAAAGGTTAACTTACCTCAGTGGCTTACAGAGCCAGTGTCTCCCAGAGAACACAGCCAGGCCATGGAGACAAATGGGTTTAGGGGAATCATTCTGCACAAATCCTGAAATTGACTTCAGCTAGCAGTTTCACACTGAAACGATGATTAATATGTGGCTTCTTGTCTCTCGAACAAGAACAGCAATGCCTGGAGGCAGTATGATCTACTAGCACTTGCTTTCACTCCATTCTCATCCAGAAAAGCAAGGCTTGGATGCTCAGAAACATCCATTCTAATATACTTGTGGGACTTCGTGCCACAGAAGATGTCACTAAATTAATATGTAATAAAATGACAGAGAGTTAAAAAAATACATATGGTATGTGTCTCAGTCAAATGAATATTTCCTTAACTGAGCAGTTAAGAAATGCAGTCATAAGAAAACCTTCATGAGACAGCTATCCCATAAGTGTTTTTCTCCTCCTTGGGATTCCAATCTTTTTCAACACTGAATACCTACAAGATGATATTAAGGCTTTTATAACTGGTGAGAACTTGTGCAGAGTGCTGTGTCTTATTTATGTACATGCGAGGGTTTTTTGTGAAGAAACAGATCTGGTTGAGGGCAGTTCAGTGCTATTACAGTGGCATAAGAGACTAGTCCAAAATAATAAACACTTTGAAAGGATAAAATGATGCTAGTACAAAGCACTCTGTAAACATCTTTTATTCCTCAGATGTTCCTGTGCCGGTTTCCCCTCCCCACTTTATAAACCAGGCTGTCCAAGGCCACACAACAAGTCAATAGCTGAGCCAAAACAGACATCGCATGCTTGAATTCTGGTTTAGAAACCCAAATGTATCTCTCCTCTTTTATACTTCACCTCTCTTTCCACACTGTGACCACTACTCAAATCCCTCCTTTACTAAAGAATATAGAAAGAAATGTTGTTGAAGCCTTTTAACCCCTGTGCTTAGCAAATCCAGTCCCTGGGCTGCCAAGGAACTTTGCAGAACTCGGTGCTCTACAGTTTTGCAGTCTCCATAGTTCAAAGTAACTTTAACCCCAGAAAACATCAGATATTAATTTCTTTTTCCATATCTGAATGGCATCTGAATTCACACAAATTCTATCCCCTTAGCAACAATTTTGCTTGGTGACTTGAGGGGGACAAGCAACCTTACGGAGAACAGATTCCCAAGAACACAAGTAAGCAGTAAAACTAATAGAGCTGCCAGAAGGGCAACTACAGCATTTCCCAGGCTGAAGACATGTCTAGGTTCACAGTCATGCTGTTATCTTCAAAGACAAAGTCACTTGATTGTTTCTATTCCTTCATCATAGCAACAGCTTCCTTTCCTCCCAGTTCAGCAATGACATCTTGCATCCTCCCTAGCCATAAAATACATCCCTGCCTGTAGCATTGTGCTGATGAAGAATTCTGCTTTCCTGATTGATTGCCAGCCAAGACTGCTCAGATGCAAGTGAGGGTGATTCAAGCTTTTGGATAAACAATCTTAAGTTCCTGCATACCTGAATCTGAGCCAGATTCCTGCAATGGCATTGCTCACTAGAGTTAGCTACCATCTCTAGATCCCAAACAGCATTTGAACTAAGCTCTCTTGAAAGGATGTCAGTGTTGAGATAGATCATTAGTACAAATAGAGAACAATCTCCAGCTTTGAGTCTTTGGTAACATATAAGGCTACACACACTTCTTGTCTGTATTTATAATACAGACTTTCTGTTTAACATTTGTCTACTTCATGTATCAATGGCACATACTTTGATAAATGAAAAGCATTAATGTGGTGCCTTTTGATGAAGCAGCTGGTATATCTAGCTTTAGTTTAGCCTGACTCCTATCAAAGACTCCTTTAATTCTAACCACAGATGTGCAGAAATAAAGAGGATGATTTTTGTTATTACACTTGGAGGGGATCACAAGCTCTATCAAGGCCCTAGCATATCTGCACGTTCTTCCTCCACTGTTCTTTCATATTTTTTCTCAAATTTTTATCTAAAGTACACTTATTGCACATCTCAGCCAGACAAGGTGAAATCTGTTTGCACTCTTTCTATGGTCCCAAGCTAGAAAAAAGCTTTTCAACATATACCTATCCCATAGGCATGAGTAGGACGTTTTCTAGAGGAAACCTTCTTGCAGAGCAGAGAATCCATCATGCTTGGTGTGATCATTTTTGCATGAGCACAACACAAGGAAACGTTGTAGTCTTTCATTCCCTTGTACTTGGTACTGGTGAGGCCACATCTCAAAGCCAGTGTTCTGTTTTGGGCCCAAAAGAAAGATATTGAAGCACTGGAGCATGTCCAGAGAAGAGAAATGAAGCCAGTGAAGGGTCTGGAGCACAAGTCCTTTGAAGAGCAGCTGAGGGAGCTGGAGTTGTTTAGCCTGGAGGAAAGGAGGCTCAGGAGAGACCTTATCACCCTCTACAATACCTGAAAAGAAGCTGTAGCCAGGTGGGAGCTGATCACATCTCCCAAGTAACAAGTGACCAGACCAGAGGAAATGGCCTCAAGTTGTGCCAGGGAAGGTTTAGATTGGATATTAGGAAAAATTTCTGACTGAAGGGGTGATCAGGCATTGGAACAGGCTGCCCAGGGAAGTGCTCAAAAGGATTGTGGATGTGACACTTGGGGAAATGGTGAACAAGGTGGTGCTAGGCTAATGGTTGGACTCAATGGCCTTAGAGGTCTTATACAACTGTAATGATTCTATGATTTTATGAGTGTGGTAAATGCAGAGGGCTGGAAGAGGGACCTCAATCAGATCTGGGCTTGTCCAGAGCTTTCTGAAGGACAAATGAAAGGCAATGCAAGACAAGGCCAAGTATGCTGTGCAAATGCTATTCTTTTGTTTGTCTGTGTTTCAAAGGAGGCTGTTCAGGGCTCAGAGGTTCAACCACCAGAGCTGGTTGTCAAAAGTCAGTAAAATGAAGAATTGGTGTTATCATCAGAGGTATAGTATCTTCTGCTGTTCTCCTGAAGATTTTATAACCTCACTTTAAAAGTTCATCACCTTTGTAGCACTGTACAGTGGCAGTTAACTAAATGGCATCTGTGAGTCTGGTCAAGGGCCCACAGACTGTGAGGGTTTTCAGAATTCTTAGTGCTTTTTTTTCCCTGCTTCCATTTGCCTGGGAGTAAAGTACTTGATTATTAGCAACTGCAGAATACATTTATCTGAAGAAGGAAAGTGAGGCTTTGAAAGATAGGGGGGTGATCTACCCTAAAGGAGTACGAACTGGACTTAGACATGCTTATGTACCTCATATGGAAAACTTACGCAGATATATCACTGCTGTAGCTTTATCAGTTCCTGGAGTTAAAGCAAAAGCAAGTCTTTTGCATGGCATGAGATTTAAAATTGTTGGGTTTTTTTAAAAATGTATTTATTCTCAAACAATGTTTTTATTATGTATTGGAGATAATTTAGTACAAATTTAAAAACTCAAGAGTGGCATGAGACAGGAGTCACGTCCAGTGTTAATGCTGAAAGATCATTGGCAAGCACAAGTCCGTTTAATAAAAAAATGGAAACTTCACAGAGTTTAAGATATCTTCTTATCTTTTGCTGTTGAATGACCAGCAAAAGGAAGGGAAGTGACTCACTGTCACTGAAACTAAATGGACGATTCATACTTTGTTCAGTTATGAGGTTAACTATAAATTATTCAGGAAAAGTTGTTTCCTGACAAAGAAACTGGCCTTTTGTGTTCACAATGTCCTAGCAGTCCTAACAGATAGCACCTGTATGCAGAAGAAGGAATTGAGATCCACTGCTGAAAATTTAATTTGTTGCTATCAATCTATCAAAGAAGGTTGTTCAAAATTTTAGTTCTGACTGTGAAAGAAGACGTCATGAAATCCCAGCAGTTTTGGTGCCTGGGCTGTGCATAAGTACAATTTTCAAAAAGGTCATATCTAAACTTTCTAGAACACAGAAATACAGAATATTTTCTCAGATGACTGTGAGGACTTAAAAAAACGCCACCAGCAAATCTTCAGCATTTCTTGAAGCAGGTAAATCTCAGGCTATGTCACAATATTTCAAACTATTCTTGAAATAGTACAGGAATAAAGTTGAAATAAAATGTAGATGTTAACATAGTCTTTTACTTGCTTAAAAGGCCAGTTTTGCGTTGAAGTCAGCAGAAATGCAAGATGTCATGAGCATTTTCAGCAGTACAGCATAAGCACTCGAGCTGTTTGAAAGGCGCTGGTAGCCAAAACAAGCATGACGAGACACAGTTCACAGGGTGCCACAAATACTCAGGTGTTCAGGGGGCCCCTCCTGCCCTAGAGAAACCATGTCACTGTTCTACCAGCCCAGCTGAAGGCCATGCTGGGCCCATGCATTAAAGAGCTTCCATAAGTTGTTGTGGAAGCAGGATTCAGCACAATTCTCTAGAATTTTAAAGGGGTAGAAAGTGATTAATGTTAGAAAGTGATTAATCTTAGCATAAGCTCCTGACGTACTCAGACACCAGCTGGATGCAGCCATCTGCACGAAGGCTGGCTCCCCCAGCCTGGGAGAGGAACTGTCAGAGCATGGGGAGGAGCTTGTGTACATCAGGAGTGTATGCTGAAGGGGCTTCTTTCCTTTGCTCTTTCTCCACAGGGAGAAGGAAATCTGTTGTACCTTGGAAGGGAAGCAGGGATGCTAAGCTGCTATGAGCTGTTAAAAAAAAAGCAAACCCAAACCAAAAACAACCAGGAGTACTTTATAAAATGGTTTGAGCTTTAACAGAGAAAGGAATGAATTTGAGATCCCATGGGTAACTCCTGGAAAGACTTCTTTTGGCTTACATCCCTCAACTCAGATTACTGACCATGAGAGCTGTAGAACTACTGTTGTTCTTCTTCTTCTGTCAAACTTATTCTTGAAGTCACCTTCCTGAAAATTGTATATAGCAGGATGCAATAAGAACTCTGTATACCTCTTTGCGATCTCAATTATTGTTCTCCCTCTAAAGAGGAAATTATAATATCTGATTTTGCTTTTGGTTTCTAGGTGGATTAATTTAAATGAATCATTGAACAAAGAGTCTTGTAGCCCTAACATCATATCCACTTGAGTACCTCAACAAGCTCCATGGACCTTGGTTTAAGTAGTATATTTATTTAATATGCATGAGAGTGAATTTTATCCCTTGTCTACAATAAAAGCCATTCTTTAGCAGCATGTGTAAAACTTCACAGTCTTGACATGTTCTTTACCCTCACTCATTTAACTAACACAGTAATATTGCCATGTAAATAAGTTACATTTCAATAAGTTACATGGTATAAATACTCCAATGAGAACAAGCTAATAAGTTTTCCAAATGAACTTCACCCTTTTTTTGAGGCTACAAAACCTTCTTGTGTTTTGGGGATTTAAAACAAAAAAAAAGGTCATCTTCTCCATCACCTTCACCTCTGCAGATAAAGATGACTGGTACATACTTGTAACGAGTGTGTGTTTGCTCTAAGTGTTGTAGAAATTCCTTACTTTCCTCTCAAGGAAGGTGTTGGAGGCCTGGCACAAGCACCCAGAGCACCTGTGCAATCTCCACACAGAAGGTGCCAAAATCTTGTCCAGAAGTAGCCTCAGCTGATGTTTAAAGGCATGACCTACTCTCTGTATGAGAGTTTGAACTAGGAAATACCAGAGATCCCTTCAGACTCTTTAAGATTTGGTGGGTTTACAGTATTAATTTCAGCTGTCTCTCAGGCATGTCCTTTACAGCTCTGACCTGTGCCCATCATAATGACAGCCTCATGCAACATGTTTAGAGATGGGGAAAATCTCATTCTTGCAGTCTAAAGAAAGAAAGGTAAGACATTAAGTGAACTCTCCCCTTCTTTCCAACTTCTGCTTTTAAAATGGATTTGTTTCCCCAAAGGAGAAGAAAAATCTGGAAGCAAGACATAGCCAAATTCTTCCTAGCCTCCTTCTGCCTTAACTTCACAAGTAACTTTCTGAGAAGAAAAATGGTGAAAAGGTTTCTTACTTGGCAAGTCCTTATCATTTTCTCTAAACAGTACATGTACACACAGTGCCTCTTCCTCCTCTCAGCTGGAGATTCCAAATATTCTAGATTATTAGGTGACACAAAATAAGGCAGCAAATCGTGATTCTAACAAGTGACATGGGGTAGTCATCTCAAATGTTTCTCTGTCCTTGCTCAAAAGAGATGTGGCTGAGCAGACCCCACATGGCAAGTACCCCCAAGTGCTGCAAGGAGACTCTACTTTCAAACAAGAGGAATCATCTGTTTTGAACAGCACTTACTCTTTTAAATTCTCCTCTGCTGTATTTTTTTAAATCAAGCTGTTTTCCAAAAAGCTTCTTTTATTTTCTTTGACCACTTCTTCACATCAGCAAGCTCTCTTGTAAAGACAATGTTTTTCAACTGGATTAACCCAAATTAAGCATTCAATTCACAGTGAGACATTGAAGAAAATGGCCCTGTTTTCTGAAGAGCTCCCAGGAACTTAACCCATACAGGATAAAATAAATTTATGAGCAAGTGCATTTGATTTAAGTACTTCATTTTGAGAATTTGAGCACTTAAGTTTAGGCTTGTATTTTTCCTTAAATTAAAAGAAATCTGAAGTGTCAGGAGATGTTGCACACTGGCTAATGTAAAGCTGTCCAGATCAATTTGTCCTACTGTACCAAAATACAACACTTTTTAGCAATCTCATGGTTTCTCTTTGTAAAAGCTGCCTATAGTTAGATCTAATATTAATCCACAAAGCTCTTTGCTTTTAAAAAATACCACAAATCATTAGCTAGTGTTAGTACAAGCCAAATTTTCTGCCCCTAGTAGAAGTTCCGGGTTTTTAACAAATCTGCTGTCCCCATGAACACTCTGTGTTCTGCTGACCTGGTGGGGAGCTGTGGGGGGTTAGAAACAGTGAGCCCTGTGAGTGCTCTGGCCACTGCATTGTCTCACTACTTGACAGTCAGATAACTTAAAGTCCCTGTTTTAGTCCTCATTTCTACAGAGGAACCCTATCTCTAGATTCATCTGTCAGAGAGAATTCACTGATTGCAATGCAGTTCTGAAAGGGGAATTTCACTCAACTCCAACAATTAGACTGAGCTGTCTGCTAAGATCAAAGGTGTCTGGTTGAAGCAAAGCTGTTTCCTTCAGGAGTACAATTCATTTTGGCCAAATAGCATTCAAAATGTGGGAAGTACTTGAAGGGAGAGTAGTCTAGTTCAGTAAAGCACCTAAGCACAGCCCCAGGAGCTGCAGTAGTTTTGGGAAGTGTAAGCCACAATGCACACCCCACCACCTGATCAGGGTCTGCGGGCTGGTGGCAGAGCAGGCAGGGGTGATTTACACAGTCACACAGCTGCTCCCATTCATACCCCGGGAAGCGAGCTCAGAGCCTTACTCAGAAACTGTTTCAGGTTCAACTCCAGCCCCTTCCAACACAGTCAGCAGCAGGTGACCTCTTGATGAATCTGTGTGGGAGGCAGCCCTCAGCAGAGGGGAGAGCAGACAGCAAGAGGTAGCACATGTCTGAGAAAGCTTCTTGACTTTTACTAGAGTCCATCAGCAATGACGTTAAATGAAACAGATCTTGTGCCAAACATAAGGCTCTTAATTGCTGAACTGCATCAAAATAGGAGTCCTAAGAAACTAGGTGATGAAAATCAACATAAGCAACCAATTTACTTTTTTTTTTTTTTTTTTTTTTTT
>NW_008239110.1:21846260-21855328 GCF_000691975.1 Corvus brachyrhynchos
ATTTGTTTTTTTTTTTTTTTTTTTTTTTTTTTTTTTTTTTTTTCTGAGGAGATGAAAAGAAAATACCATGGCTTATGAATTCTAGAGACCGATCTAAATTCAAACCTCACATGGAAGGAACAGACCTCAATGAGAGTATACTGTCTTGCCACATGTTATTGCATTTAACAAACCCATAGGCACAACCATCTCTGGTTGTTACTTCAGGCTGGGATCTGCCTTTGCAGTTAAGATAGCACTACCGACTCTTTTCTCTCTGGAAATTACTTCGTATTAAAAATATTTGAAAAGTTTAAAATGCAATAAGCACAGAAATAAGAAAAAGCATAAGAAATGGGAAAGAATAAATAAAATTCTCTTTTTCTGATATGAAGTCCTCCCAGATTTTTCTCATTGAAGAAAGGGGAGGGAGATTAGTGGTAGCAAAGGGCACTGATAGCAAATTAATACAGACCGGTGTCATAGTATGTTGCTGTCCTTCTCATCCTCCTCTCTCTAGCCTGACTCAACAAGGGCAGCTGCTAATCCTTCCATTTTTAGCACAATGCAAGCCTTTCTCTGTTCACTAATCCATCACCACATCAGCAGCATCAGCTGATGTGTGGCCCCTTTTGCCTACAACTGCAAACCCCAGTAGTCTCTGCCAGCATGCCTGATCCTGTATACATCTACCCAAAATTCAGTGCCTTGAAAGGTTTGTAGGGTGAGCAAAACACTGGCCCTTGAATGGCGCCTCAGGAGAACTGGGTTTTAGTTTGTTTTCTTTAAAAAGCAGTTCAGTAGAATAGAGTTCAGATTTACAGGACAAAGGAGGAGAAAGAACCCTACTAAAACTGTCATTAATCTCACTGCAGTGGTGGAAAGAAATTCCATTTGTGTTCCTAGGGAGGGTCTTTGCTTTATGATCCAGCAAATGCTGGATGCTACAAGGCTGTTTGAACTTGTGCCAAATACAATAGAGACCCACAGCAGTGGAAAACAAAGTAATTTAGTTCTACAGTTAACTAAACTTCTACTCTAAATTGTAGGGATATACCCTACAATTAAATTCACAGCTTTGGGACTTAGACTAGTTTGAATTTGAATCCACCTGAAGTTTTTATAAATAAATCCCAATTTTTTATAGTCAGTAACATGCAAAGAAGGAAGAGTTGTAGAGTCCAGCTGTTTTCTTTGGTCTTCATTCATCTTAAGACCCTTTTGCATCATTTTGGTAATATAGAGGGCTGAGTACTGATACAGACCATGCAAGAAAGGACACCTTCACGAAACTGAAGAAGGAACACTTAAACTGCATGCAACTGTATAATATAAAAAGGGCAGACCACCACTAGTTTAAAAAAAACCAAACGAGAAAAACAAAGAGCTAACACCTCAAAAAAGCAAAAGAACAAAAACTTCAAAAATCCAAACAACTCTACAACACTCTGCACGTGGTAAGAGGAGAGTTATATACAAGGCTTCACATCCATTTGTTTGGTCCTGAGAAATTGTAGGACACTTTGCATTAGCTGTTATATAACGCATGGCATAAAACACAGCTCATAATTCACTCACACAATGCTTTAAAAGCATTTGAATTTTGAAATTCTGTGTGATATCAATAACGTAAGAGGCATTTAACCTTTACAAAGAATGAAATGTTCATCTAAAATTAAATTTATTTTTACTCAGATGTAATAACCTCTGTCCCACATCAAGAATATGGATTGTTCCTCCCTCACCCATTATATTTTCTCCAAAGGAAAACTCTCCAGGCAGAAAATGTCTCCTCTTGTGCTTGCAGCAGCTCTCTCAGAAGCAGCAGGACTGCTGCACATATGCAAGGACATGGGCTGTAGACACATCCCTGCACGTAACACAAGATAGTCCAAAGGAACTGGAAGCTGCTTCTGCATCTTCAGCAAGCCCCCAGAGAAAATGGTCTCCAAAGTGGGACATGGCCTTGCTACTGATGGGGAGGGTTACTAAGCTACAGGGACAGCATACTGCATATTCCTGTAAGCTGCTTTGCACTGTGGAATGTACAAAAGGGCTTTTGTTGATGCTAAAACCAAAAGCAACCCAACCAGGAAAGTGTGCGAAAATGTCTGAGAGTTGAATTACATCAGCTCTGAGGTGGCACATAGTAGCAATAGTTAGTAACAAAACAATCTCAGGAGGCAACTTAATAACGTAATTGGCTTCTGCATTAGGTCAGAGTTGCTACAAACCTCACCCATCAGTGAAGCAGTCAGATTTTCTGCTTGAGTTCACCTTTATCCAGTAAGCTGAGGGAAAAAGAGGAGTACAGAGGATGTAGACACAAAAAAATTCTGGCTCTTGCCTTTGGAAGAAACAGCAAACAAAATTACATTGTCTGAGGAACTTTTCACAGCATGATTTTGCGAGGCAGTCAGACTCAGCTATCAGCAATGGAGAGCACTGTCCAATTACCTTAGAACAAAAATACTCCCAATACAATTTCACCTTCACAGTTCAGCTTGCTGTGTTAAAAAGTGAAAAATAAGGAATAACTCCTTGAGAAAGTGTCAAAAAAGATCATAACAATAATGTAGATGGTGATATAGTACAGCAGGTGTTTGGAAATGTGGCATGGTATCCGCAAGCATGGTACTATCTACTGAGGAGTTCATGCAGTAGAGGTTGCCCCAAAATGCTCAGGGTGGGCAGAAACTATGTGCTTCAGGACCTTATCTCCTTGTCTCATCAGACTGCATGTGTGACAGAAAATACCATGCTGTCCCCCACCCAGCCTGCAGCACAAGGGAATTTCCCCATGGAGGAGGAGGAGGGAGATATTCACCAGGTCTTTTCCTATGACTGCAGGGAGAGGTGTCCAGCAGATGCACCCAGACTCAAGCTCAGGAGGCTCACAGGTTGGCAGTCAGATTAAAACCTGTTTGCTAAAGGCCTCTCCAGATAATCTTGCACAGAGCCTGGCACCCATGGGCAGTAGGGAGGGAACTCCTCAGTGACCCCATGGAAGGACAGCCATCCCTGGCACAGGAAAATTATCTCAATACTATATTTATTATGCAGAGAAAGTGAATGCAATGGCTTCACAATGGCTTTCTCAACTGTTCCTTTAAAAAAATTTCATTGTTCTTCTTCAAAGAGAGAGAGAAAAAAAGCTTAAAAAGCTTTGCCCACCGCTGTCCATCACTCTGCCTCTGAAAAGACTCCTTCACTACTGGCAAACGCACATTATGCCTCCACATATGGAGGCATTTCCCCAAAACCCAAAGGCAAGCAAAGTCTGCCTCTTCTAGCCAACAAAAAAATGAAGTATCCATGGGTTTAGCACTTACAGTTGATCAGCATTTTTAAAAGGAACCAGAAGTTTTTAAAATGAGCTTCATTTAAATAAGAAACAAAAGCAAAATTTAAACTGAAATTAAATTCAGTGACACAAAAGGCTGGACTGTGATATAAAAGTATAAACAATGTGATTCTTAACAAGACACTGATTCATGTTTCCTTTCTGTAAAAAAATTCTTTATTTTTTAAGATCAATACTGGTAGGAACATATAGTCTCAGTAAACAACATTTGTTACTTTTCTCTTTCCCCAACTCCCTTCCCACCCAGTTATATGCTTATAAAGAGAGAGTGATTACAGAAAATTCAATGTCCAGACACTTGAGAAGATGTTTCAGTGAACACAGACCACCCACTAACTTCATCTGCCTTGTTTTTGTAGTCCCGAATTTTTTTGGATTTTGCACTGCCCTTGATAATGAAGAACATAAGCTTTTTCTTTTTTTATTAATTTTTGTATACAAAGGGCTACATGCAAAGGCAGGTCAAGGAGAATTTGTTAAATGCCAAAAAATCCAAGACATCCCTCCACACATTGCCTTTCCTCTCAATTTGTGTGCCATCAGTCACAGAATCCTCTTTTCTTTTCCACTCACATTGCAGCTTCAAGATCCAGACTGGTTTCCCACTTAGTTTACTCTCACAAGCTTGCTAGACACTGACCATGGTAGCTTCCATTTCTCCCATGACGCTTACCTCTCTTAAAAGGAAACTACACAGGTAAAACAGAAGTGAAATTAGCCCAAAAACATAGAAATTTTAATGTGATTCCATGGGTCAAAGCTGTTACAGGGCTTTCTTCCCAGGGTCCAGAAATTCTCTAATAATAAACAGCAGTAATAAATAGTTGATTGCATAACATAGTCTGGGTGCTATCACACAGAGCTATGTTCTTGGAGGGGTCTGCAAATGGGAGCTTACTGCTGACAGGGACAAGAGAAAAAGAGACAGTTTAAACTGTATTTCACTGTCCAAAAAAAAAAAAAAAAGTCTAGATAGGCTGCTTGGTAGTTAACATATTGGCTTTGCTGTTCACTTCCAAAGGTCACCTTCTTCTTGCTGTGGAGCCTTCTGCCACATGTCCAGTCTAACTATTTTTGTCAGAGAGTTTTTGTCAGATTAGGTTAATTATTAACACAAATCACAAAAACAACCCCATCATGAAATCCTTTTATTTTACTTGCAAACTGGGTACATTGCCGACAAAAGCTGAACAAGCTTAATCTACCATAAACAGCAGTCATGTGTTACATTTACATAGCTTTTGTCAGCAGTGCCTCAGAAAAACACACAAATAGGGATCACTTCATCCTTCACTAGACTTAATCGATTTGGAATTGTTAAATGTTATACGGTGATGGTCTGTAAAGCAAAGGACAGAGCACAACTTCAGTGAAATACGGAAACCAGGAGGAAAAAATATTTTAAGCAGGTCAGGCATCAACACAAACTGAAATATATCTCAAATCACAGAATAGGTCCCTTATAATCAGGGCCGTGTAAGTTTTACTGACTGCAAATGGTCAAGGGCTTTGATTTTCTGCTTCACTGCAAAGGTTCAAACCCACATATCTCATTTTAGCAGTAGATAAACATCTACCTCAGGGTAAAGCACAGTCCCATAGCTGAAACCTGACAGCCTGAATGCTAGATATGCAGATTTACTGAACTGTGTGGATACCTTTACATGATAATCTGTCTGTAAAAGATACTATGAATTTCCACTTCCCTAATTTTCTTTCCTTGACTTACTACTGAATTGCCTAGTACAATTCTGAAGCTTTCTGTGGAAAAGGGTTGATTTCTCATGGGGAAACTCAAGCTAAACACCTGAGAAAGAAAAAAAAAGCACCCCACCACCAAATCTCCACCAGCTTAGAGAGTATATCCTCAGGAAATATTTCCAAAGCAGGCGTTCTGAATATTGCCTTGCTGAGACCACTCGTAACAGCAATTATGTTTAAGAACCAGTGCCAGAGGAGCAATTTTTATTTCTGTACTAACACTGGGTTTGGGGGACTTTTTTTGAAGTTTGGGTGGTTTGAGAGTTTTGTTTGATTGATTTTTTTTTTCCAATAAAAAGTTTCTCATTATTCTTCTCGATGTGTTCCCCAAAAGTTTAATGAAGACAGCATTTAGTTTAGCCATTGTCAGCAGGTCAGATAAAGATGACTCTGGTGGCACATTTCAGTGAAACGCCAGCAGTCAGAACATGCTGTCAGGACATGCTTGCACACACTAAAGCTCACTCAGGTCACACAGAGCCAGCTGTTCTTGAGGCAACCAGGGCAGCCTCAAGCGTCTTACACAGTAAACACCAGGAAAACAGCTAGAAAACCCTTGAGGATTGTTGTAGTGGGGATTCTGACAACATGTATATACCGCAAGGCCCGTGGAAAAAAAAAAATAAGGACCGATTCTTGATAGATGTTTTCAGAGAGATGTTTATTTTCCAGCCTCATGGCCGGGCTCTGCCGAAGAACTGTAGCAATCACGGGACCAGAGGGTCCTCACCGGGCAGGGGAACACAAAACAACCAATGGGGAACGAGGGTGACCAGGGAGTAGGGAAACGCCGTGCCTCCACCCCGGGGCCCCTCTCCCAGGACCCCACGCCAGGGGGGAGGAACCCCAACAGATGATGGACACCAAACTATAATTTAACAAGACTAGAGAACATTCTGGACTCCTGGCAAGAAGATACTTTCTCATTGTAGGTACCAGCTCACTTATCACCACTAACTCCAAGGTCTTGCTCAGCTACAAAATGCAGATAAACAGAGTTTAAATTAGCTTTCCTACATCTCCTGGGTAAACTCTGTCTGCACCCTGACAAAACACACTGCTCTCCTCCCCTGCATTTCCAAACAATCCCTCACCGTAGGTGTTTCCCCTGCAGCTCCTCACAGTGCTGTGCACGTAGTTGTAAATTGCACAGTCACACCAAATGATGGGAGGCAGAATTGAATGCATTAAAGTGTTGGCTGTGAATCCTGGGAACAGGAGAAAGCTGTTAGCCTTGCTTCAGTACTTCTACTCCTAGCTCCTCTCCCCCTTCATCCAAAAACTAGACCAAAAAGGAAGAAATATTTCCAGGATCCAGCTTCTGCCACCACGGCCTGATGGGTCTCTGCCCTAATCACAGTCGTTATTCACATTCATTTCAAGGACATGCTGCAATGCCTGGAGCTCTATCCTTCCACAGCGAGGGCAAACCAAAGCTGCTGTGGGAATTTAGCAGCTGCCCAGAAGACAGATAACAACAGGATGTCATTTGTCCTCGGCAGCAGGGTTGGAGGTCTTGCTGAAGCAGTTAGAGGTCAAAATTAGTTACCAGGCAATGGCTGCTTAGTGATTCATGCGAAACTAGCCGTGACCTCAGCCAAAGGGACTGCGGAGAAGTGTTCACATGGCAGTAAGGCACTAATTAGCACTGCCACTGGATGGCCCCATGCAGGTCACAGCCGGGTCTGGATCACACGGTGAATTACCCCATCCCCCTAATGACGCCAGTGTTAATGAAGTGAAAGTTTGCTCCCATGGAGAACTTAGTCAGAAATTACTGCCTCATCTGATGCAAATACAACACGAAATGAAGGCTCTGCCCCCTCTATGAGCGTCAGCCAGTGCCTGATCAGAGAGGGAAAGCAGGAACCCTGTCCCAGAAGCTGGACCCTTTATTCCCAACCACTTTTAAAATTAGTCCTTCCTCTTATGTGTTTTAATCCCGAAAAGGCACAATTTTAGTCCTGAAGTATGGGAGCAAGCAGAAAACAAGCGATCTGTGGGATTAGTAGAGAGCGCACAGCAAAGGTGTGAGATTTGGTGCCACTGCCAAAACACACCCATACTGAGCTTCCTTGCTTGCTTACCACAGTGTGGCAGAGTGCAGATGAGGGCAAGGGTTGGGTCTATTTTTCACCACATCAGAAGGACTTTCAAGAAAGTTTGTGTTTTGACTATGCAATTCCTTTGAAAAAACAATTTAAGTTCTTGTGTTGGATGTATGCAAACACATTGTAAGTAAAAACACACCACTGCTTCCATTCTGCATTAAAATTAATCACAATCTCATTTGTAGATCTTCCAAAATTTGGGCTTATTTAATTAGAGGAATCAGAGAAATCAAATTCTCCACCCAGTCCCAATCATTTCAAAATATTAAAGCCCAGGAGTAGCCAAGGAGACACATTGTAGCAGCTTGGATTTTCTAGTTTGATGGTGTGGGGAGAAGACAGAAAAGAGAAACTGCAACAGATATCCCAGCTTTGGAGAAAGTGCAAACCTAGAGCAGCTAGGCAAGGACCCAGAGCAGCTGAAGTCCAAGTCTAGATTAAGCAGCAGGGAGTGACGGCTGTGGCTGTACCATGGGATACAGCAGAACTCCTGATGGTGGGCAGGTAGTATGCTGACAAGTCCTGGCCAGAAGACTGTACAGCTTGCTCTGAAGGCCCACATCCATTTTGTTTCAGTAGAATCCTTTTCTTCAGACCTTATTTATTTATTTATTAAACTTCCTAAGATTTTACTTGGCAGAGAGAAAAAAGGTCTGCCGCATTTTCCAGTAGGGTAACTTTAAGCCAGCCAGTGAAACTTGATATGAGTTCTTAATCTTCAAGACTTGTGTTGACATCACAAGCTGTGAAAGTGGAGCCAATGATCAGGGGAGCCAAAGTTTGGATTACATGAAGTGCTCTCTTTTTTGTTTTTCTTTCTAAGCTATTATTGCTTTTAGTGCAAAACTAAAGAATTAAAAGAATTTTAAGAGCATGGGGAGTTGCATCTTTAAATAACAACAGCAGTATGGGATGGCCTGGGATTTCAAGTCAGTCCAAAAGCAAAGGCAGAATTAAGAAGGAAGCCGGAAGTACAGAGCTGGACTCAAAAAACTGCAAGACTTACGTAAAAGAAGTACCTGGCCAAATAAAAGGAATGAGATCCTGCAACGCTTAAGACAGCCTAAGCAAAGCCATTCTTTTTCCCTGACTCCAGAGGAGCAAGGAATACACAAGATGGGGCAGAATGGCACTGTTTGATAGCAAAAATGCTCATACAGTAGGACACTCCTGCCCATTTTGTGCAGCAGCCTGGGTGGTGAGACAACCTTCACCCTCATGTATGTTCAAGAGAGCCCCAGGCTCCCCAGCTCCATGCGAGGGGGAAACGGTCTGGACGTGCTGCTGCCCAGAGAGGGATGCAGTCTTGTTGCCATTGCCCTGGACTGCAGCTCTGGGGTTAAGCCACTGCCTAAATTATGGCTCTGGGACTCCAGGTACCTGGCTGAGGCAAGAGGTCCCCAAACCTGTTGACTTTTCAGATTTATTCCTGTTAGACCAACCTTTTGAGAAGCTGAGAAGCTGACTGCGTACTGCAATCAAGATGCAGAGAGCACTGGGAGTCCAATTCTGCTCTTACTAATGCCAGATAAGGGTTTTACTCTTGGCTGCAATGGGGTCAGGGTGGCATCCTCAGAGGAAACAAGATTAAAAAGGCAAACTTTTCAATCCTAAATAAAACAGCAGATGTCAGATCATACATTTACAAACAAAAGTTACTGAAATCAAGGATTTAAAATGCTAATTGCCAATTTTGAATGCAGCTGTTTCCAATGGCCCACTTGAACACATCAACTTACAGTGAGATTATAGAACTCCAAATCCTTTTATATAGGTTGGGGCAAGTTAGCACCTTCACATTACCTGTTCTTTTAAGAGGGTAGTTAAGATACTTCTAACAAGAGAGGAGAGAA
>NW_008239110.1:21855347-21867262 GCF_000691975.1 Corvus brachyrhynchos
AATACCTTTCCCTATTTTTCACATTGTTTGCCACCCACCTTAAACACACAGAAGCTATGTCCTGAAGCTCTTACAGCAAAAATATGATACCATAGTATGAAATACACCTTCTGCTCATTTGCAGAAACAGATGTCCTCACTGCCTTGCCAGCCTTGACAGATATAAACAGAGCCTGGAAATCAGTAAATGCTACAAGAAAACAAAGCTCGGTTTTATAGGCCTGACTTCAGTTTGTTGACATGTAACTTAGTGCCTCTCTTGAAAGAGCTCATCAAATATTTTAAAGAGAGCACAAATTTCTTTCATTTTACAGAATAAAAAGCCTCACAGAGTGGGAAAGGGCAAGCCTGTGCCATTAAAAGTTTAGACTCTGCTAAATGCTCCATTCTTGCTATATTTGCCACTTATGCAGTCCAGTGAATGACCCCAGACAGCAGAGCATGCAAACTTTAACCAAGGGGTAGGACAAATGTATCTAACTACAGGTAACAGAAGACTTTTTTTCTGACCACTCAAGTAATACTCTAGGCAGAAGCCTATTATAGTTGTCCTCAGTGCTGGCAGGACAGAGAAACATAAAAAGCAAACAAAACTCTCTGAAGCCAGTAACACCAACAGAGAAAATGTTTTTTCTGCTACAGAAGTGCTCAAACTCACTTTTCCCTCACTGCTAAGGCTGAAGACAGCTATTCATTCACCTTTTTACGCAATCATGTGGGGTCAAATGAGGGTAGCAAAGGCTGAAAAGCCAGAGCTAATGTTAGTACTGTATAATTTTATGACCTTTGACGTGTTTACAGAACACAGAAGCTATTGTCTGGAATACTTTCTTTCCATGTTGAGGAGAAGGGAGTTAGGGAAAAGGATTATGAACAGTTCTGTGTTCCTGCATGAATACCAGAGCCAGCATCTCCACAACTTTGGATTGCTTACCCCCAAACCAACTTAAGAGCAGACAAGAATTGTTAAATACACACCAACATGTGATGATGACTGGGAAAGCAACATTACATGTACCAAAAAAAAAGGAACAAAATAATTCTTAGCCTTCTGCTTGAATTTTGACCATCATTTTAGAGCCCACACAATTCCATCCTTTCATATTCTGGACAACTCCTGGTAAACACAACATAAAACAACAGAAATAATAGTGCTTTCAGACACAGCAACTGAATTTTATACTTGTTCCTTCCTCCTCATTGTCAGAGACTGAAATATTACAGTCTATGACTTAAACATTTTCTAAAAGGACTTTTAAAACTGTATTACAAAAGCTGCAGAGAAGACTACTGCACCCTGGATGGGCCCTGACTGAGGCCTTGCACCGCTCGATGATGAAGATAAAGTAACAACTCAGGGCTGGGGACATTCACAGAGCACAAGCTTAACACCTCCAAGGTGGAGATCACAACCCCAGGGCTATCAGCTGCCAGGCTCGCACAGACCCTCCACCAAAGGGTGGGGGGAGGAGAGGCTTTGGTTATCTTGGAAAGGCCTCTGGTCAGAGGCGCAGTGACTGCGCATCCTCCACTGTGCAGAGGAGCCCAGCTGAGGGGTCCTCATTGGGAGGTGGAAGCTTATCCACAGCAGGAGGGGGTGACATGGCCCATCACAGGGGCCCCCTCAAAGGGGTGCCCAGACCCTGCACCGGAGCCCCAGAGATGGTGCAACAAGACCCTCAGTGTTGCAAGGGACAGTGTCAAGCCGGCCTCTGCAAGAGGAGACACATGGGTGTTCCCACCTGGCCCACAGTGTCTATTAATCCACGGGATTCCGTACTCTTCCGCGCGTGGTGTGGTGGCGTGTGGCGACGGGGGACCCTCACCACCAGCAGAGCAGATGGAGGGGAGCAACGAGACATCACTGGGACCCTCACATGGGTGATGTGCTTCCACCTAATCCCTGTCACCTCTCCCTGTTCCCCCAACCATGCACTTCTTTTTTCCATTTCTTTCTTTCTTTTCTCTTCCTTCTCTTTGCCTCTTCCACTATTAAATAAAATACATCAATTATTTGGCATCAACATCCAACCTTGTTTGGTTTTAATCTTGTTTCTGGGAATATTTTGAACCTTCTAAGTTCTTTCTGGTTTATGCACAGAGACTTAGCCTTCTTTGCTTTTCTGGGTTTAAACCAGATTGTAACATCCATACAGGAAATGTTCCTATAAAGGAGCCATTCCTATTCCTTGGCCACAGAGGTTCCTTATCACTTTCATCAGCCATATCCAATGCTAACCGAATGAGGAAATGTTGCTTTTACGAGCTCTTTGGACACAGGTGTTGTAATTGAATGCTCACCCTAGTGCAGTCTGTTTTGAAGGAAAAGTATTTTCAAGTCATAGAAAGGCCCCATAAACATGGAAAGGATAGATTGATACATGTTTATAGGTTCTATATTTTTCTAGCCATTTAAGAGATAGACTGGTATATAGCTCAAGCAAACTTTCTTGTACATACAGCAATTCCAAGGCATTTCAATGACTGCCTTCCTTTCTGTCTTAGATATTTGAACTGGAAAATTCTGAAAGCAGGGAAGGTCTTTCTGGCGGCTTGAGGTTTTTTTGGCAGAAAGTTTGCACAGTAGATTTCTCACCTGGATTCCAACTAAACATGATACTTCCAGATAGCAACACTACATTATCACTGTTGCTGCTGTGCAAAAAAACTATCTTTGTTTTCCACATGCTGCAGTATTCTGGTCAAAACCATGAAACAAAACATTTTTAGAACCCAGAAAATCTCCTGCCCATCAACTCAAACCCATCCTTCCATTAGAGGTTTTCCTACCTTTTCAGCTTTTGTACAGCAAGCAGATGATACTGGCTTAAGGAACTCAAAGCTAGAAATAAACTAATAGAATAGAGCAATGTATCAACCTTCATTGTATTAATTAGTAGAACAATCAAAACATCAAGCGAAAAAGGACAAGAGACAAATCCAGTGCTGACTTATCTTGCAGGAAAACATCACCGGTCAGACAGGTCCCTCTAACTTTAGAATAGTTACTGCCTGCTGGCACTGTGCATCCATGGCCCCTAGAGCAGAAGGTCCCAGACACAGATCCCTGTGGGGCTCCCCATGACTGGACACCAGAGGCAGCCAGTGTGCCCAGCCTCCCACACAACAAGGAGAGGTTGTTTTGCATCATCTTTACTCTGGCACCCTCAGCTTCCAAAAAACCATGGAAAATCCAGTATACTGGAAAACCCTTCTGAGACAAACTTAGCTCCTCTCCAAATACCCTCCCCACTTGTACACAAATTATATACACTTTAGAAATCCATTTGCCTGGTCAGAACTTGCTCGGTAGATAAGCATGTGTGGACAGCAGTTCTTAGACCGAAAAGAGCAGGATACTGGTGACCGTGAACATGTTGCACTTCATCAAAGAAATTGTTAAAACCTTTGGTTCCTCTACCAAGGCATTATTTCACGTGTTGATAAAAAGTTAAACAAAAAGCCTCACTTCAATCCATGCTGCATCTCTTGCAATTTATTCCCTTTAGTAGATGCTAAAAAGTATCCACTGCTGAGGGAAAAAAACCACCAGTAAGTTTTTGGCTGTCCATAGCAGGCCAATTACCTCCATCCCCTTGACTTCTAACTAATGCCTCAGACCCTGCAAAGGCCATAATTAATTCTGTGAATATCACAGCACTCTTTAAAATTTTGGTAATCAAATAAGCAACTTCCCTTTGCATTGCTTCAGATCATACAAGTACCAGGAAAACAAAACAAAACCAAAACCCAAGCTTCCAAAAAGCCCCAAACACATTAGGGAGAAAAAGAGCAGATACTAGGTTTGGAAAATTCTGGCTGGGAAGGAGAATTTAAAGATATTTCCACAAACTTGAATGTTCCCAGGAGTCAGTTTTGTAACACGATCTCAGTGCTCTGAACAAGTTAGCAAGCTGGTTGGAGAGGAAAGAGGATGTAAACACCCTACAAATGCTCAGACATTCTCACAGGACATTCACCGTGTGCTCAGAAAGGAGCTGTCACCCCAGCTCACATTGTTCATAATATTAACTTTTTTCACCTCTTCTTCCAGGAAATTGGTCATCACATGTACACATCCCACATATTTCAGCAGCTACATGGAGCATAAGGACACTCACGTAAGTAACACATCTCCAGAGTTCCTCCAGAGTTGACCAGGGGCTTGGTCATTAGTAGGCAGGAGAGGCTGAAACACCACCAAGTATTCCTCAGCTGGTTGGTCAGAGCTGGTACTTGAGTAACAAGAAAATTGTTGTTTCTCTCTTCCAACTGAGTTGTTCTACTTGGTGTTGCTTAGAAGGAGCCTTCCTTGAACAGGGACTGGAATAATTACTCTGGCTGCCCTCTGGCCAAGCTAGCCCAGAGCAGAAAGAATATATTTAGGCTGTGTTTCTAGCTCACCAGTGGCAACCACTGCTCTGGAGAAGATTCTGGATGCAAAGGTCTGAGCACATAAGCCATAAACCAGAGTGATTGATACCAGTGCAAGAATACCACAACTCTCCATTGCTGGATCTTTAGCACAGACCAGAAGCCAGCAGTTTTGCCATTCTGAGGTCTAATTCCTACATGCTCTGATTTTAGCAGCATCCTGGCTTGCCAGACCTGTAGTTGCATCATTTTTGGAAAAGGCTCTTTATTATAAGAGTAGAAGCAGACGAAGAGGTCTGAGACCTAAAGAAAAGCCAGATTGACAAAATCAGTTCACATTTCATTGTTATTTGAACTCTAGTAAATATAGCCCTAAGAAAAGGGAAATCTGGATGAAATCCAGTAGATTCTTTGGCCTGAATCAGTGCTGTACTAGAAGTTGAGACAAGGAGAAAAGGCTTTAAATGATGCTTGCATCCTCTCCATCCACAGACTAACCCAACGCAGTCATAGGTCTTGGACATGCTTGACCAGCTCAAAAATCTGTTTCACAAGAGGCACTGGAGCACTCTTATGACACTGCACAATCTGTCCATGCACATCCTGCTGACTGCATTTGGACCTCCAGCCCTTCTGTGTCACCTGGGCTCAGTGTGTTAGTGCACCTACAGGCAAAATAAGCCTCTAAGCACCTTGACCTCTGAGCAGCAATGTCAAAGTCTTCCTTACTGTCTTCTGCCAGGCACAACTTCCCTCCCTTCCCTCTCCTCACCACCCTGCTCCCACCCCAGTATTTTCTCTCACCTCTAGCCCTCAGTTTCTCTTCCTTCATCAAACCTGATTTCAAACCATCCTTCTCAAGTTAAAAACTATGTTTGCAATATTTTGATTTAAATAGTTACGACTAAGGTTTTAAGCATTTTGTATGTACACTGACCAACTAAAACCAAGTATGCTTACATTGGCACTGGTTTACACCTTCAAAAATTCACATTCAGTCTGCTATCAGACAGGTCATCTGCCAAACCTCCACACACCTCCCTTAACTGTGTCTTTAAGAACTTGAGCTTTTTTTTCCCATATGCAGCAGTGGTTGTTCAAAGATATTTATATATTAGAGGATTTTATTAGAGCTGAATAATGCTTGAAACATTGGAAAACCAAAGGGACTAACATTATTTTCCAACTATATTCTGACAGTCAAAATAAAGGCTTGTAGGAAACATAACACTAAAATTGTAAAAAACAAATTATTCCTAAAATGAACAGAACAGCCATCTTTTTACATTCTTAAATAATGATGTATTGCTAACAAACCAGCAAACTCATGTGATCACCAGAAATAACTACAATAGATCTCTAGCTCAATTTGCTTGGAAAAGCAGCACATACCTTTCCAGTTAGTAACTCACAAACATTACCATGAATTTCCAGCATGTAACACCACAGGGCAGCCTTTCCCTTCCATTCCCCATCACTAAGGCACACCAGCAGACTCCCTGGTTGCCTGAGCACAGCCAAGCAGCTGTGTCCCAACCCAAGTCCATTTGAAAAGTATTTGTCTTTAGTCTTGCCAGTGTTGCACATGGGCCATAACAGTATAGATAAGACCTGTTGCAAAAGGAAATAATTTTAGAAATTACATCCTCTTGCCTTCAGTGTCTCGCGCATCTTTGAGCACCATCTTGTAATATCCTGGAATATTGGAGAGTTTCCACTTACCAAAGTCTTCTTTATGACATGACCCATTACAGGAAAGGAATGGAGGCCTCTAACATAACAAATGATAACTCCCAACTTTAATCACACCAATGAGAAGGAATAAAATTTCAGTTTCTCTTTTACATACTCTCTCAGCGAATAGGCATTGTGTGTTATTCAAGGTTTTAATTATCAACCAGTTGACTGTTAAATCCCACAGGACTGGCATATATTTTCACTTTCTGAAGGATCATGAGACAGAAGTACTAATACTTTTTAGTAGTCCCAAAGCAGTCTTGAACCTCTGTTGCCCTCAAGTGAGTACTTCTTTGGAGAGTCGTTTGAGTCTCTTTGAGATATCCATTTCTTTCTCAAAAGAATTAAGGCCAAACCATAATGTGAATCTCTTTGCACTCTTATTATTTTTTTCAGAGTGTCCATACCAAAAATATCAGCCCACAGACAGATAGAAATAACATTTGAAGAAAGCTGGCTGTCTACTCCTGCAACAGTATGGGGATTACTGGATGCTCAGAGCAAGCACCTCCTGATGTACAAAAAGGCAGATTAGCCTGGCCCAGGCTAACATGAGCATGAAGTGTTGTAGGAAATACCAGCACCCCTGAAAAATTCTTGCAGGGCTACAAAAAGGGTAGACTACTGGTCCTGGAGAATTCTATGCCAATTCACAAGGGGAGGAGGACAAGAAAAGTGGGAGAATCGTAATGACAACCTCCCTTGCTGTGACCTACTGGCATCAGATCAGATTATGATGATGGAATAAGAGAGATTTCTATTTTCAGTCTGACAAAGCAAGTCTGTTTTCTGATGTCCAAAGTGGGAGGTTTGATGTTTTGCAAAAAGCAGTTTCAGCATCACAAGGCACTTTCCCTGGCTTGTAGGTTCAGAGGAAAAATGTGACCGGCCAAGATCAAAAGTGTTATTCAGTCATGGCTGGTAAGTACGTGCTTTATGGCACCTGTCCTGTAAATAGGGTCTTTCGCCTTTCAGAATACACTGTGGCTGAAGGACCACCTACAGCAGGGAGACATGGTACAGGCCATCTTCCCATTTACTATGGAAGTAAAGAATAATGAGAATCTGGAACTGTATGTACCTATAAGGTGTATTTTAGTCTGAGTTTTGTGTCCTTTCAATAGGCCAAGGAAGCCTCAATAGGTTAGTTCTATTAAGCCTACAAACCCTTTGAACAGCTTAGTTGTAGCAATACAGTAACAGCAATTTCACTTTTTTACTGATATTTCTTTCTTCCCTTCTCTTAACTTCTCATCTCCTGGTCCCTCTTTTCCCCCATTACATAGAATTATCTTCTGG
The DNA here is from genome assembly GCF_000691975.1 of Corvus brachyrhynchos. Classification (NCBI taxonomy): domain Eukaryota; kingdom Metazoa; phylum Chordata; class Aves; order Passeriformes; family Corvidae; genus Corvus; species Corvus brachyrhynchos. The sequence goes on from NW_008239110.1 coordinate 21,862,758, forward strand.
TAAAATGTTTAAGTTAACTACATTTCAAAAAGTGCAGATTGTTGTACTCTTTTTTCAGCTGTACTCTTTTTAACTGTTGGAGCTACATTACATTCTAAATGCCTCTCACAGAGTGTTTGACCTCCTCATTCCCAAGAAAATCCTTCCAGTTTTAGTGAAGGAGAACCATTGTGCACAAAGCAGATTACTAGTACTGAGAATACTTCTGCATGTGCCTCTTGGGTGTTTTCCAGGAATTCATTTTACTTTGCTGTGCTCAGTTCCCTATGTATGAAATGGAAATAACATTATCCAACAGCGTGATATCGGAACCAGATATTATCATTATTGCTAAACCAAAGGAAACACTCACCACTTGGTTTTGCAGTTCTAATGCCCTAAAAATGAATAAGGACTACATACCTCTTCCATCAGAAAATAAAACAAGTAAATGCACTTCATTCACAGCCTCATTTTCCCACTTGGGAATAAGAGCTACATTTATAAACTCAGAGGGGTGAGAGATGTTATTTGTCACAGTGTAAGAAACCCACACAGAAATGGCTTGATCACAGCAATCTTAGAACTGTGAGCAATCTTTACAGAGCCAAGTGAAGTCCATAAGCAACCACTGTGCTTTGTTAGCAAATACAAGCTCAAGGAATCTGCTTCCATGGGGCACTTTAGAGAAAGAAAGCATCAACAGCAGGTAAGAGAAAACTATTATTTCCCAGTGACACAAACCAAAGTCATCAATGAAGACATTCATTGAGAGAGGCAATTAAAAAAAAGTACGTTTCCTTGAGCCTCTTCAGTGACAGAAAAAAAGCTGGATGCCATATTCAGTTTTATAGAACACATATACTACTGCTTGCTGTCCTCTTGTCCCAGGACAGCTAGAAGGTTCATGTTAGGAGCAGCATTCAATAATAGCTTTTTTTAGAATGGACTTTCAGTGATCAAGAATTTCCTTTATATGGGATGCATCTTCTGTCACATTGGCTAATACTTAACACAGTCAGAGAAGAGCTGCAAGTTTCACTTTGAATTAATGGAAAAAATAGCAGTATGAGGGGAAAAAATGTTTCCATGAGAGCATAATGTGCAACTTCCTGTAATAGACTGCTCCTTCAAATCCAGCAGAAGGTAGTGGGTCTCTTCAGCATTCACTGGGCTGCTAGACATGTAAAGATGAAGCATGCAGAAGCACAAAACTAATCACTGTATTCCTACAGACATACAGGAATCACCTATTTCCCATAGAGAACTGGGCACAGACAATGCTTTTACTGCCTGGGACAACCAGACTGACCCCCCTGACTTTTCTGCGTGTGCAATCCACACACTCCAGGCCTTCTAGGGCGCCTGCGGGACTGGACTGTTGTGATTCCATGGGTCCCATCGTCTTCTGGCAGAGACATAACTCTGCAAAAATGGGCCATGAAGACTTTGGCTCAGAACTGTTCGTAGCCCAGTCCAGAGCTTGCAAGCTCTCCCCCGGCTCCACTAACAGGTTAGAGTGCGTGAGGGATGCACACGGAAAACAGGACTGCACATTTAAAATAAAAAAGAGGGGCGAAGCACGCAGGGCATCTGTCTAGGGTTGGGTTTGCCTGCCCTACAGATACAGGGAGCCCCTCGGCGCACTGTTAGCACTCCAAATTCACGAGTTTTTCCAGCATCGGAGGTTCCAGCGGGGCAGCCGCGGACCAGCGCTGCCCCCCAGCGCCGGGCGCCCGCCTGCGCTCAGCCCCGGCCAGAGGCGGCTCCCAGACCGTACATGTCTTTCCTGGAATCATAATTTCAGGGTAAGGACATACAGAGATCTATATGCTCACAGATCTGGATATAGTCTACTAATATATCTATAGATATATATATATACAGATAGACAATAGAATTATATGCATTCTATGATTATATCTCCAGCAATATATATTTTATTATGTATATATATACACTCCCCTGTACAAGTAAATATTTACACTTGTTTCACAAAAAAGCACCTTTCCACATACACAATGCACTTGTACTTTTTCTTTGTTTGTAGATATCGGCACAGGGGACAAACAATACAGCAATTAATGCATTCTCATATCTATGACAAATTAAGGTTCTTACATGATAAAGATGGTGCTTTACACGCCCTTTTCATTTTCACAGCTGAATTCCACATCAACAAGGAACATCTTGTTCTGTAAATAAATGCTCTTAATTTCCCTTTTCCCTCCCTTCTCTGTTACTCTTCTCCTAAGCTTTTATGATTATTTTTACTCCCAACTTTCCATAAGATACAGATTGGCCTTTTATACACAGCAAGAAAGCCATAATTAAAGCTTGACACTCCCTTTAGCTAGGAGTTTGTGTTCCTGAGTCACATTTTCCTCCATAAAACTCTTGTGAGAATTTTAAAGCCCTCCTACAACACTTCACAACAATTTTAAGACTTCTGCTGGGAACAGCAAAAGCACACTAGAAATGCCTCCTGCCTTCTGGGTCCATAGACGTTCTCCAGAAAAATTCCATTAATGATCACAACTGGATGTGACACTGCTGTCTTGGAGTGAGTATATGGGCACTGTTTTCACTTGTAGATTAACACCAGTTTAACACTGTATTTCATATTGACCCTGAAAATATTTACAGGGACTGCCATCTTGTTCAGGCCATGGAGAAAAGTGTTTTGCCTTCTGCCCTTCCCCAGGTCACCTCCATCCATCTGTGCAGAATCTGACAGTGGCAAGTAACTACAACCATTTTCCAAAGGTATGACTTGAAGTTAGGACTTACTTTCATTATTTTGAATATAATAATTTTATGTTCTCCCAGACAAGATCAACCAGAGACTTGCCATGCTTTGGCTGGGCTCCAGTGCCTCTGACACAGAACTGCATCCCCACCAGCTCTGCAAAAGGACATAGTCTGCCAGGATTTTCCCTGAGCCTTCAGAAAGATCTCACACCAGATCATAAGGATGACTCTGCAAACAATCCTTACCTTTCCTACATCCCCTCTCAGAAAGGAAACTAATCCAGAGGCCTAAATCACAGAGACAAAAACCTCAGAAACCATGCAGTAATACAGCACCACAGAAAACACAGACACTTGGAAAAAATAGAAGAGCTGGAAGAGAAGGAGGAGTGAAAGGAGTTAGCCAAGCACAGTGTGGAAAAGATAAGCTGCTTCAGAAAGAAGACAGTGTTCTCTGTGAGCAGGCAGAGCAAATTGTACTTTCCCTCTGATTTCACTAGGGCAAAGAACAACTTCAGGGATACCTCAGACTTGTTGCTTTAATTAGGAGATTAAATGACAAAGTATATGGACAACTGCTTTGATATCATACAGTAATTTGGAAGATCTTACATTATGAAGTGCATTAAAACAAGGACATGCAACTCTTATGGTGTGAGACACATTTGAAAATAAACATATTTGGGTTAGACCACTCTTACTATTTATGCACTTCCTAATGTATTTATTAATTTTGACTGTACTCCAATATCTGGACCAGAACATCTGTGTTTTAAGTTTATCCAAATAAGTAAAAATATGTCCTGGTGTATGTATTGCTCAAATACAGCAAAAGAATTTTCCTAGTCAAGCTAAATATGCTGGTATACACTATATCCTCACAAGGAACATGAGTCAACAGAAAAACTAGCTTTATTACTTTCTTTATTAAGTAAAATAATCTCCTTATTTTTTCTTACCTGTTTAGGTACATTGGGTTCTGTAATACAAAGCAAAAGCATTTTAAACTTTGAATGCTGCCTCTGTTACAGTGACAAACCAAAACCAACTTATCTAAAGCTGGATTTGGGATTTTGCTATTAAAGGGCTGGAGTCTAGTCACACTAGAAACATAACGGCCTGCCACAGTTCAGTAAGACAATACCCTAATCCCTTGAACTTTCTTCAGTTAATTTTGGAAATCACTCTGCCATTCATAATGCAGCACTTTGTCTTCACATATTCATTTACTGCTGCAACCAGCAGTATTTAATACTTTTTGACACTCCATCACTCTAGCAGCTGTTTTATTTTGGTTTTGATACTGCATGTGGAAACATTTTAAAGTAAAAAGAAAAAGAAAGAAGAAAAATGGAGGAAACAAGCGCTGAACAAAGAGAGACTTTGCACTCATGTGAAGGCAGCTCCACCAGCATGGAAATAGATGGACCAGCAGATGTGAAATCAAGGGAGGCTTTCCGGTGATTGCTGAATCATTTCTTCTTTTGTTATCGCTACAGGGCTTCCTGTCAGCAAGTCAATAGAGCATTCAGAACACAGCTAAAAGGCTAGATCCTATTCACTGAGGAGCTCCAATTAGCCATGTCATGTCAAGGGGACCTTTTCACATCTAACACAGTAACATTGTATCAAAATAAAGGTTATCTACTTCCAAAGTTGGAGGAGGGAAAGCAAGCCGGAGCACACCCATGCACCGCTATTGGGGCCTATAACAGATTTTTACAGTGTGCGTGTCAAGATTCGTTCTGTTCTCTCATTTTTCTCCATCAGATAAG
>NW_008239110.1:21867300-21873478 GCF_000691975.1 Corvus brachyrhynchos
AAGTTACATGCAAGCCCTTTAAGAGTCTGAATACACAAGTTTTACTGAGAATAAGGTGGACTGGATTTACAAGTGTAACAGCCACCCTGTCTTTGGGGTCACTGGGTGAGGATCTCCAGATAACCAAGACTGAAAACTCGTTCTGACCTGTTCTGTGTAAACTGTCTTAATCGACCCTCAGCAGCACAGGCAGAAAAAGAGATGGGGAGGTGCTCTGCCTTAAGTGTTATAGAAAAAATTAGGCAGGCATTACATAGCATTTTCACTGACAGCTGGACTTTGGCAAAAAGACTCAGCTATTCAGGGCTAACTAACTCCAGCAGCCACCTCTGCCTCTTACCTGAGCACTGGTCCCTACCCCAGGGCAGCCTGAAGCTTATGACACCAGGGGTCTGACACCTGAACCATACACTATCCTGAGGGCAGCCTGATCCCCATAGGAGACAGCTACACACCAAAGAAAAAGTGAAGATTTGTAACTAAATCTCCAACTCCTACTACTCCTAGAATGACTCTTGGAGACAGCTTACTCTCCATGACAAAAAGAAACCAGCTCTCAAGATGACAAACCTGTGTATAAAAAATTTTCAGTGAAAAGGGAAGAACACTGGTTTTGCAAATGCCTATATACAAATCTCAAACTCTACAAGGAGCGTGCCATGCAATTCATAGTATAGTTGCAGCTCTGTTCCAAAAGGAGGTAACTGAAACAAGGACTATATAGCTTCTTTTTTTACTACTAAGTTTACATTTGATAACTGAAATATAACTGTATTTCAACAGATATCAAGTTTTGCTTGAATTAAGCTAGTTTCTCTAAACTTCTCCTATAGTGTAATGAACTAGATACCTCTATAGAAATATTAATAACTTTCTACATCACACTTTCACTATTTTCATGGAGATTTCAAAGAAAAAGGAAAAACAACTGAAGTCTCCAGGAAGTGTTATCTCACAGGTAATAGAATTCAATAATATTCAGTTAGGTTAAAAACAATGCCACCTTTGAAAATAGGTCAATAATTCCATGTAAAATGCTCTGGTTTAGATCAGGAAGAAAATTTTTCTCAGGTAGCTTTTACTTAACTTATATGTTGCTATAAACTTCAGGGCTGAAAGTTTCATTACATACAACTTCAGACAGTCCCATCTCAGCTTTTAGAGATGACAGAACTTGACAAGTACACAGAGCACACAAACAGCTTGAGCAATGCAAGCTACTAAAAAACCCTGAACTTTTCAATACAAGCCTACTCTACTATATCAAGTCCCTACAGAAATCTAATTTGAAAGTACTAATCAGAATTTTTTTACTTGTTACAGAGGTCACAAACTGATTAAACTACATAAGAGATAGCTCACTAAATAGCACAAGTGGTTTTTTCTTTTTCTACCTTGAATACAAATTCTTACCCTAGACAATCTTAGCACTTCCCTTTCCTTGTTCATTTTTCTAACATGCTCAATTTTTGTAAGCCACTTCATTCCTTTATGTGAGGCTTTGAGACAAAGCATCCATCTTGTTCAGTGACAAGCAAGAAGACTACATAGCAGCACAGCATAGAAGACTACAATAATACAGTAGCTTCAAGCATTACTGTCTTTTCTTTCTGTACAAGACTTACAGACTAACATAATCTTCAATATAGCCACAGCATGTTTTCCTCTGTCCCTGAACTAATTACACCTTTCAAGTAGAAGTAGGCAAGCTATATCTTTTATTAACAGGAGCAAGCATATCAGAAACTCTTAGCTGCAAAACTTCAGAATCAGGATTTTGATATTTAGCAAACGAGAAAAGATACAAACAAACAAATCAGCCCACCCCCACGCTACAACAACCAAGCCCCTCTAGCCTCCTTACATGAGGTAATAAAAACCTCTTCTCATAGCTTACCCTTCACAATATGTACACCACCTCTTCTCAATAAACTACCTTAAGTAAGTTTCTGTCACCTGTATCTTATTCTTATCAAGAAGATTAAGTTAGGTATTTAAGGTGGGTTTTTTTCACACAGCCACTTAGAAGACAAGCCAAGCAGGAAAACCAGGTGGTTTAAGTACTTAATCTACTGTTTTGTTCTCTCTATTATAAGTACAATTAAGCTGTAAAATGTTCAGTAAGTATTTTGATTGTGATGAAAAAAGAGCTGCTATTTTTATTACTGTAATATTTCTATATAAAAATGCTAAGAATTTCAAGTGCTTAAATTTTAAAGACCTTTTAAAGCATTGATATTTTTATTATTAACTCTACTGCTGTTACAGAATTTGTAATTAGCTTTGCTTCTTTTACAATCCAATACAAGTGTACAAACTCAAGAAAACAAGGGGAACTGAAATGAAAAAGCAATTTAATTTTGCTCTTTCCTCTCTTGCAGTGATTGTTACCCCACGGCAGGAAAAGCTGAACTTTGTGTCAAGTCAGACTCCAAGAGTTGTGGCTTAGGGTCTGCCATGCTAAGGTCAAGCAGCATTTAATATGCAGAGTTATAAACTAGTAGGCTAAAAGATGTTTACTTGTGGCCCAGTAGTACTCTCCAAGGCTCGGATAGATATTCAGGGTGGAATTATTTCTCCTGAGTTAAGTCTGCCTGTGATTATGAGTCAAGGAGGTGTCTGACTGACATCACTGAAGGGATTAAAGTACCTCAGGTGTTTTCAGAGAAGCAGTTGATGTTAGTAACTTGTGTCTGAGGCAAGAAAAGTGCTGCATCTGCTCTGGGTGTCAAGGTAGTGAGCTAAGTGGATTTTTTTTTCTTTGTTCTCTCTTAAAAAATAAGAGGACACAAGCATTTGTCTTCCATAGGTGCTGCTGTACACATAAATTATGTAGAGTGAAAAAAAGTGGGTTTTTCTCATGGGAACTCAGGCAGAGTGTGAGCTCCTCTCGTTTCTTGTGCCTAGGGAAACTCCGACTCTTTCACTTACTCTGACTTCTACTGAGGAAGCCTTTGTATGTGATAGACTGGATGAAGAAAGATGTAGCTGAACATGTACTCAAAAAGGCCCTTATTAAAGCTTTCAAATACAAAAGTAGTCCTGGAAAAGCTTTTCTACATGTTATTTTTCTTTTTTGTGTAAACTGTATTTATGATTATGTGGCTGTGTTGCAATTTTCTGGTGTCTACCTCTCTAGAACCAGGGCACTAGAATTCCTCTGTTCTGAATAAACCAGAGCACCCTACCCTGGTTTCCCATACTTCATGATAAATACCACTGTGTTTTAGCAGAGGGAAATGCTGTGTAACAGGATAAATCCCACTCCTTGTACAGTGATTTAAATCTGCTAATTAATTAGCATTAATTTTCTTACCTATTCTAGGAGAGGCTTTTCTTTCAGGTGAGTGCTCAGCCTTTTTAGGGAACTGCCCAATAAGAGAATAGGAAAAAGGATAGACACATAACAGAAACACAGTGATCATCCTGTAGTGGGCTCTTTACCTCTTAGGTGTCACTTTTGTTTAATGTTTTGGTTAAAACAACAAGACCTTTATTCTTAAAGCAGTATTTACTCTATACCTCAATTTTGTCAAGCATTTTGCTCAGGAGGAAGAACTCTTCATTATGTTCCTATGCTATGAACAGATTAAATCCATCTCTTTTTGTTCCCCATGTAATTATCTTATATGCCTCCATGGAAAAACTGGTGTAGTATTTCTCTTCTCCACAAAACCTAGCATTAAGAGTACAGTTTAAAGTGAAATTAGGACTTTGGCTAACCTGGAAATGTAAGGTGTTACATTATGGTTTTGAGAGTCATGTTTTTGGAGAGGAAGTGTATAACTAGTAATGATGCCTAAAAAAACCATGCATCACTCTTTCAAGATAATGGAATTTAACCATGTTAATAATAACTGTAAAATGCATGCAAGCTATTTTGATTCCTATACTTGGTGCAGTAAAGCTTACATAGAAGTGGTCTCTGGACAGAAATAATGCAGAATTAGTGATATAAATATAATGATTTTTTAAATGATGTTGGTTTATTTGTATTAAACTACAGTCTAGTTAGTGTTAACCTGCTTTCTGAAGTTGTTTTTCTACTGTAGCATTTTCTTCTCTCCACTTTTCTCCAGATCTCCCTCAAACCTCAAAGCTCATATCGAATTCAGGTATTAGGAAAAGAACAATATATAATAAGTCACAGCAGATGAAAACTCAACACTAATTTCTTGGTAGGTAACCTCTGTGTGAAGGATGACACTGGCAACTTACCAAAATTTTAAGGATTACATCTAACTTGTGGTAAAGAAACTGTGCACAATAGCATTTATTGTACATTCCTTATTAGAGGAACAGTTGTTGCTTGTTTTAGTCTCACTAGCAACAGAAGCATGAAATTTAGCTTTGCCCATGACTGAATCCTTGTGTTCCAAGTCTAGCCAACCTTTTTTCAAATAGATTTGAAGAGAAATCCCAGGGAATTGTCAACATCAGTTACAGTCATGCAGTCTGATCCTATAATTGGATGCCACTTTATTCCTTTCTGTAAAACTTCGGAGGATTGCTCAGATCCACAAACTCAGGCAGACAACTTGATGTTAGAGAAGCATTACTGTACTGACTTATTAGGACCAAATTTTTGTCTTAAGTGCTTTTTTTTGGTTGGTTTTTTTGTTTGTTTGTTCTGTTTCAGAAAGCATTCTAGTATAAGAAAAGCATGTTGAGTTAGGGACATATTGTACTTCTTTTTCTCTTTCAAAAGTTGATTCCTCTATGAATGCAGGAATCAGGCTTATAGTAATTATCTCTTACAGTTACTCAGCATGCCTAGAAGATCCAAATGCCATATATTACCTTTTTACTAGTTCATGAACATGTAACTGTAAACTCAATTATTTTGGGAGTATTTTTGGACAGGAAAATAGGCTTGTTTCCTTTTTATTGTTGTCTGTCATAGCATTTGTTACTAAAGATTCTCCTTTTATTTTGATTACTGTTGCCAGTTTTTCTAGCATCAACTACAACTTGTTGAGTACTGAACATAGAGAGGACTTGAGTTTTGCTTTCTTTTTGTACTTAGATCATCATTTGCCACACTTTGAAGAAAATCCACCAGGCAGAAATGACTAGTGCCTGGGTTCCCTTTATTAGAATTAGTGTTTTAATTACAGGATTGTCAGACTTGTTAAGCAAATACAGGTGCTATAGCTGACAGACCATATGCCTACGGTTATAATGCACTTTATTCATGTATAGTCTCAGCCTGGTTACATTGTATTACCAATACAGCCCTACCCGATGCTAAATCAGGGGGTTCAGAGTTGTATAAAGAAGTCTGAAAATTCACCAGTGCTTAGAACTAGGAGCTTTCAGAGGCCAAAATTAAGACTGAAGTCCCATCTCTGCGTGTTGTGTAAGAGGCAGTCATTTTCCTAGGCTTTAGGTAGTTTGTGACTGAACCATATTTACTCAGAGTGCAGGAAAATTTTAAAAAGAGGAAACTGAAGCATTAAATAAAGAAAAATAATGAGCTTATAAAGGCACTAATGAACTGGTAGGTTCCCATTTCATATCTACTCACACTTTGTATCATTTCTCCATAAATGACTAGGAGGAGATAGTGCAGGATATCTCTAAGAAAGGTGGTTCACCACTTGCATTTATTTCAGCAGAGCTCTGAACACGGCAATTGATAGGCAAAAGCTGAGTTCACAAGTTATGGTTCTCAATATGCAAAGCACACTGGGGGTGAGTACCTAAACTGAATAAAAATCAGCAAAAACTGTAGCTGAGACATAAATCATATGCTAATAATCTGGCTTTGGTTTTGATGTGGCATATATAATTAGCATAGCAGCATGCAAGGCAATCTCTTATTAATATAGGTTGTTAGCAGAATAGTGGCGGGGCTTTGTTTGTTTATTTTTTTAAAATCACTTCCACCAGTCGGAAATGGTAGAGGGAGATAGAAGGATTGGCTAATGAACAAAGCACCTCTTTTCAGGTGCATTGTTACAGCCATGCTGTTGGAGAGGATGCACTGGTTTTTGGAAGAGCCGGGAGTAGAGGACGGTCAGCACCTGTGGGCGAGCAGGGACTCGCCTGCTTCCAGATTTTTATTGCAAAGAACTTGGAGCGGGGGCCGCGGGGAGCTGCTGGCTCCTGACTGCGGCCAAACTGCGCTCAGTGGTACGCGTGTAGGGGGGTTATTTGAGCAGGGAAACAAGGAATG
>NW_008239110.1:21874518-21883191 GCF_000691975.1 Corvus brachyrhynchos
TGCAAGTGCAGAGCGAAAACGCAATAAAATCTATTACCACCGTCTTTTCCCCTTGTGAAGCTGCCATCAGCGTTGCTCAGCTGCCGGTCTGCGGCTTCGAGTGTTCGAGTTTGGATATCTGTTGCTGATGGCTCACGACGTCTTTATCAAGCTCCATAGAATTGTTTCTCCATGAGGCTTTTGAACAAAAGTTTGGCTGGTAAAGAAGTGACACAAAGTTGAGAAGAGACTACAGGCTGTGTCCCCAAAAAGTCAGGAGCCAGTAGGGGGGTTTCAGATATTTAACCTGTGAAGCGCAACTGCTGGTGCAAATTTTCCTTCGGGGATGCATTTGTAAAGCATTTGGTGAACACTGCCAGCATGCCAGGAAAACTGTGGCTCAGAGAAAGTTTTTATCAGAAGCAACTTTATCAGTATCTTTTATTTGAAGGACACAAGTATAAATCTTAGTACATCTTTCCATGTGGATTTTGACACAGCTAAACCAAGACAAGATTGCATTTGAAAACTTTTTTAAATGTGGAAAAAGTTAATACATTAAGCTTTTTTATTATTTTATGCTGTTTGTCTGCTTCTTGGATTTGACTAATATCTGTACCATCCTCACAGTGGTTTTAGATTGGACATCTAAGGGATTGATATTTTTGCCAATTACAAGTTAGTTCCTTGTCAATTTAATTATACCTAAATAGATGCATACGAAACTTAATACTCAGTTTGGTCAAGGTTTTCTTGCCAGTTGGGCACATAACATGTTTCTGGTTGTGTAAGACGTTTTAACTGATATAATCTTGTTCTGTGAATTTTGCAAAGTAAGCAAAAGACTGAGAAGTCTCAACTGGCTTGTAACAGCAGCTGAGCTCTAATCTGGAGAGATAAGCTTTACTATTTACATTTTGTTCTGGAAGGATTCTGGGGAAATGTGTTTTTAAAGCACTGTTCTTAACATCACTTCGATGTTGAGTTGGAAAGCTTCACAAGTACATCCAAAGCTTGTCTCTGCTGTGGCCTACTGTGCTTTTGAATGCCTCATTTAGCATCTTTTGAGTTATTCAGAATTAATGGGAGCAATTCTTCACCTAATGTGTTCACATCAAGAACAGATTTGGTGATACAAAATGTTCTTTGATGTTCATGTTCTTGTCACGGTGTTATTACCTAGGTAAAACAGTCTTCCAGCTAAAACATGGTATAGCAGAGTTAATTTCTTAAAGCTTGCCCTTAAAGACAGTGACCACTGTAAAACACATCAGACTGGACAAGATGATTTCTGCCAGACAAGATAATTTCCTCTAAGAGTATACACTCCAGATCTTACAGCCACAAAGTCTCAACAAAGCTGATAAAGAGCTGTTGAATACCTTATCCTGTAACTTCTGACCAATGTAAGATCTACCTGTTATTGCTTAGTAAATAAAAAAGTTAATATTTTATTACACTGAGAGTCTTATTACAAGTGCATATAAAGTTTCTCAGTGTTTCCATCCTTTTAGCAGAAATTTTTCACCTGTATATCATAGTTTCATGCCGAATTGAACAGCTGTATGGGCCACATACCTCTCATCTTCCATTTAGGCTATAAATGCTCTAAAGAAGTCTAAGTTAAAAGCCTGAGAGGTAAAGGTGGAATGTATATAGGGATATCAAGCATGGCAATGCATACCTTGTTAGTAAAGGTATTTACTTAAAAAGGCTAGGTGGATTACAAGTTGTCCTGTAGCAAAGCTAAAGCAAGCAGAGGTGTTTGGACTGTATTGTGAAGTCCATACCAGTGCTCCTACAGAGGCAGTAATGAACATTTTGCTCTCCCCAGCCATTCCACTAGTTCAGGCACCAGAAACCAGCATGCTGTTCCAAATACTATTTTATAGTATTCTTGAGTTTAAGGCTCACAAGCAGGTGGTGGTCAGGGTTAACCAGATGGGTGATTTCTGTACAGTTTCTGATCGGGCAAGCACAGTCTTTAGGAAACTGTAGCTTCAAGAGTGTTAAAATGAAGTATACTCAAGTGGTGAGCATTTCCCTCCCTGGACGGAGTTTATGAATAACTTTTGTTAGTTCCTGTCTTGTGCCAGTTATTGGCCAAGAAACAACAAAGAGTAAGGGGTGTGTGTCTGTGGACTCCTGAATTTCTTGGATAGGTGAAGGATTAAGAGGAATTATTAGCCACTAGACTTTAGTGGATGAAGGATTCTGCCCACACAGGGGGTTGTCTCTACTTCTTCCTGCCAAGTTCCATGCGTGCCACACTATCATCTGCTAGACTGCAGGTTCAGCTTACTCTCTTCTGCCTATGCTTTCCAGAGAGGGCAATACCTGGATGACCTTCATACTCTGTGATATATTTTTTTAATATTTCCTGTGCAATTTTATTTATTAAATGTATTGTCTTTGTGAGCCTACGCAGATAAGTCTTACTCTTGGAGGAGGAAGAAATGGATTTGCCATCATTCCTTTCATCCAGTTCTGATTTGTCAGTCCTGCAGATGGTCTAAATAATGGCTTTTTTAAAACTAGTGAGCATGTGCTCATGCCTTACTTGAAGCATGCTGATGTTGTTGCCTAATAGCGTTCAAGAAGGACAATGTTTCCTCTTGTAGAATTTGAGCATTACACTCAAGAGATCACTTCTTTTACTTGTTTTATCCTAACCATATACACTTTAATTGAATTGAGTAATTTTTTTTCTAGGGCATCTGGAGAGACATCTAATGGTTCATAGAAAAAGCTAATGGCCATGCCAGGAACATACACTATTACAAAACAGAGTTAATAGTGTAAATAGCAAATATTGTCATTATAGTATATATTTTCAGTAAACATATTGAAATGGGAGCACACAAGTATATAGAAAGCATAGCTGTATAAGTTTCTCCTGCAACAGTTGTAAGTAGCTAATGATTTTTTTTTTCTGCCAGGGTTTTCCTTATCACCCTGGGTAAGGTGGTGGTTATTTAAAATTCCTTGGACTTTCATGCTGGCCCACACCTTGTGTATGTGCAATCATCTCTGTTCTGCTTGTTCCCATTTAACATTTCCAGTGCAAAGCTTTTGACTGAGCTGTTCTTTTCTAAGTCACAAGCGTGGTTTTGGAAAGAAAACAGATTTTCTGTATAGTTTGTACCACCATGGGCTTCTGGTGTCTCTCCTATTGCTGTGTGAATTGCTAATGAGCTGAGCCTTACTGTCTTAGATCTACTAGAAGAAGAAAGTGTAACGAAATAATTTACTTTGCTAACTGGAATTACTCTCTATTGAAATGCAATGGATGACACAAGAATTCCATCTCTTTAGATTTAAAAAAGTGTACATGATATGACTGCAATGAGGTCATAACTTGATAGAAAAGAAGGTCTGAAACTGTAAAAATCAGGCTTAGCAGCTGAATGTGATGAAAAAACTATCAGTGTGATAGGAGGCATATTTCATCTCTGTGGAATACTTTCCTCAAGTTTCTTTATCAGTAGTTAATTAGGCATTGAAGACTGCTAGGCTTAACCAGCATAAAATAAACCTTGGCTACTCCTTCATTTCTTGTCCTCTGCAGATTGAGGCTTTGGTAGCTATCAGAGTACAGGTGCATGTGGTGAGTCTGGACCAACCACTGCAGAAAAATTTGTTCAGTTCCATATATACCTGTGGCAAAGGCCTGTGCCTATGAGATCTGCCTACTGTTTTTATTGTCTTTATTGTGGTATTGCACATTCTACTTTGGATAGAAAAAGTCATTTTAAGCATTGGCTAAAATTTTGATTTCAAGTCTATGCAGATTTTTAAGGTAATGAATGTGATGGTCTAAATCTAAATTGTTGAACTCAAAGCAAATTATAAAAGCTTGAACCAAAATTTCTCATTTTCCTGTTATTTGTTAGAGACAGTAAAGAGAAATTATGGAAATGATTCTTAGTGTATTGTGCTCAGTTTTGTTATGCCGAGTTAGCAGGATGGGAAAAATAACTCTGCTTTTGCAGCCTTATTGATGCAAGTCGGAAATTTGATCTGCATGAGCAGGAAAGAAAAAGTAACTTTATATGAAGGAGTGATCCAAATTGCTGGTTAAGGTCTGCCCTCATTCCTGTTAGCCTGTATGTAAAAAGACAGCTAGTAAACAGGTTTTTTTCTTTTTTTTCTTGTTTTTTAGTAGAAGAGTTGATCATCTCTAATGTTCTTTCTTCAGGTTTTAGACCATAGGCTTGCTTGTTCCTCCTCAAACAGCAGTACCCCAAATAAGCAGTCTTCTGCTGTTTATAATGTCTGAAATTTATTAATGAATCATCCTTGAATTTTCCTTGAAATAGTTAAGTATATTTTAGAAAGTTTAAGGTTTTTTGTGCTGGGATTGAATTCTTCAAGGCAATTTCAGTACATATGTTTTATAGACATATTTAATGAAAAAAAACCATAATTTTTTTTACTAATTTGAGTTTCCCTTAAAAAAAAAAAAAGTGGATATGTTTGCAGTTGGAATTTAATATAAAACATTTCTTATGTCTTCTATGGTATTTGCAAGCTGAAAACATGGGTTTTCTAACCCTGTAGTTCTGCTGTTACATTAAAACGATGCAAGCATGGTATAGTTGCTACTGTAAAACCATTGTCTGACCTGTATTTTAAAATAATTGTCCTGTTAGGAGCAGAACTAAATGCAACTATGCAGCTGTAGGAAACTATGGTTGTTCTACCTTGTAATTGTACACTACAATCAATAAACAGGATGCCACAAAGTTCAAGCTTCAGGATTAGAACACCACACAGAATAAGAAAACATTAGTAAATGCTTTCTGGCTAAGCTTATTAAAACTGCCAAGGTTGGTGTGACTTGTAGTG
Organism: Corvus brachyrhynchos; assembly: GCF_000691975.1. Classification (NCBI taxonomy): domain Eukaryota; kingdom Metazoa; phylum Chordata; class Aves; order Passeriformes; family Corvidae; genus Corvus; species Corvus brachyrhynchos. The sequence continues at coordinate 21,879,346 of NW_008239110.1, forward strand.
CCAACACACTTTTGCATCAGGTTATCCAAACCTCCTATGGGCAAGTCTGAGAAATGTTACTTGAAGGAAATTTCCAAGACTGTTCTCCTTTCCTGATTAAAGCAGTTTGCTTTGAAATCAACAGATTTATAGAGTGTGCCTCTGAGAGAAGTAGCTGGCCTGTAAATTAAGTCTCCAATTGCTTTTTCAATAAAGTTGTTTTGAGGTTGTTTCTGTGGTGTCGTGCTGAGAGAGTCTGACACCATCATGCTTGGATAAGTGCAAGAGTCAGTCAAGCTTGACCAGAAGGAGCTGCGTAGTAAACTAACTGGAGTTCCAAATTATCAGGCTATCATGAGTAATGTGTGGTTACAAATGATTCAAAAATTCTCTTTCGACCTCTGAAATTTTTAAAACTTGAAAAGAAGCTCCTTATGTGAACATATCTGTAACAAACATAAGGAAAAATTCAACAGAAAATTTATTTCCATACTTTTTAGTTAGAGTTTAAGCTTTTACAATGTTTACAGTAAAAGAGAACTGAAAATGTAAATGAAAGAGGAAGATGAGGTAGAGCTAGTGAAGAAGGACAGAGGGGAGAAATGAGTTAAAGTTCAGTAAAAACTGTAAGATAGTCCTTGAGAATGCACTGAAAAATTAAGTAGAAATGGGCAGGGTGCATGGAGGATGACTTGTAGCTGTGCATTCAAAAAAATTGTGGAGTTAGTATGAGGGAAACTGAGTGACATCCTCTTACCTGAAGCTACAAGTGACTAATAACAGATCTATTTTCCTCTGTTCTCTGCTAACTGGAACACCAGTTCTCCCTCCAGACACTTGCATGTAGTTTCCTCTGCTGAGAGGAAACAGGGAACTACTTACTTGAATGACAGCTTTCTTAAGGGCATTTGCCAGTATGACACTTGTTTGATCTATTGAGTCTCTATTTGGACATGTCTGAAGTATAAAAAAAAGCAAGCATACCTATTTTACTTTCTCTTATGGGGGGAAAAAAGTAAAGACAGACTAAAGATCTATTCAGTCCTGCTTTTCTCTCAGAATTGCAAACCTAGGTGTTTGTACCCACATGGGAAGCATGCCCCATCATTGCAAATCCCACATATAATTCATTGACATATTGGAAAATAAGCGGGATGTCATCTGCAAAACTAATGTTTCTGGTATGAGTTTGACCAGTTGTGCAGAGCACTGGAACTGCAGAAAGCTTGTGCTGTGCAGGAAGCTGGCACTTACTCTGCTGTGCAGCACAATTGGAAATCTCCCAGGTTTGGTGTGCTAGGAGTGATAGGGCAAGTCACTGAACTAGAGAGCCTTGTGGGGCAAGGCCACCTTGCCCCAAAATAAGCCAGTGTTTCTGCACTAGCACTGTTTAGATGTTACATTGTTTGGTATGTTTGCTTAATTAGACCATATAAATATAATCGGAGATATTTTTCAGTATTCATTCTGTAGCCTAGTTCTCATTCTTGGATGACAGCTGGCTCCTTCTCAGATCAAGGATGTACTGTGCTGCTCTTCTTTCTACTGCTGGAATTAAAAAGGGCTGTTAAAAGGCTTTGCTACCTCAATATTTTAAATTGTAAAAATACTTGTTTAAATGTTTATTACAGACCTACAGAAAGCAGGCTGAATGTGGGGAGAGGGGAACCACTTAGTTACAAATTCAGACTCTGCTTTTGAGGTCAAAGCTTTTTGTATGTGTCTCTAAGTGTAAAAATCCTACCCCTCCTTCTCTGGTTCCTCCTTTATTGGAATAACTTTTATGCTTCTGGAAAAAAATATTCCTGAAAAGCAACTGAGTGGTAGCTTATGATCCCTTTGAACCCAATTTCAAAACTTTTTTCACAAAGTTTCTGCAGCGTGTTATTCCATCCATTTTACTGGGGAAAACTAGTCTTGCTTCAATTTCACCTAAAAGGGAAGTTACCAGATCCTGGAGGATTGTTTGTAACTGCAGTACTTCAGTAAGCTTTCCAGAGGAGTACAAGGTAAATAGTTAGAGCAGTTACTCTAGTAGTAAAATGAGTACCCTGTAAAGTCTTCACAATAAATCGAATAGAGTTGTCTCCTCATATTTTATTTACTCTTAATTCCCACAGGAAAAAACCCAACCAAAAAAAAAAAAACCAAAACCACCCAAACAAAAACCAAGAGAAAAACAGAAGCCTTGTCTCTCCCGGTAAGCACAGTGTGCTTCTCCTGAATCATCTGTGAAGAGGGACTGCCAGAAGGTTGCACTGAGCTCTGCAGTTCCTAGAGTACCTGTGCCACTCAGATTAGAAGGGAGCTGGGGAGCTTGTCTAGTCCAATCTCTGCCTCAAAGCAGGGTCAGGCTGTGAACTCTGAGAAGCTTGCTAAGGTCTTTATCCCATGGGACTTCATAAAGGACTAGAAATTGCACAGCCTCTCTGGAAAACCTACTCCACTGCTTGGCCATCTTCACAATGGAAAAGGCTTTTCTTGGGTTGTCAGAACCTCCCCTGCTTTAAATGAAAACTACCTTTTGACCTCCTGCTGTGTAGGTCTGCAAAGAGCCTCACTCAATTGTTTAAAAACATTCAAATGTCACCAAGCCTAATTCAGTCATTATACTTTGCAGGTATTGGCTGCTACTGGGTGTCCTCCCTACCCCATGGCCATTTTTTTAAATTGTCTGAACAGACACAGTCCTCTCATCCTAATAGGATATTTGCTCTTGTTTACTGACCCTCTTGGTGGCCTGATACTGCAACAACGTTGGTTGCTAGAGATGGGCTTTTTTCTTGAGTAAGCCTATTGGGGGGATAAGACAGGAGGAACTTCTAATTTCTTTTGTATAAAGACTTAGTAATCTCTCTCGTTTCTGTAAGAATGGAGCTGTATGATTCCAGGTCTTCCTCCAATGTTGGGCTTGCCTTAATTTATGTTACCCTGTTTGTTGAATAAAGCCCACTTCAGTTTGAAGTCACTGACTCAGGCCTCAAGTGGGATCTTCCCTGTCTATGAAGAGCCTTTGTGGCTCTGGTCTGAGGGTCGTTTGTGAGAGCAGGATAGATCCAGAGCATGACCTAAAGTTGTGACTGGAAAATTATGAAATGCAATTCAGATGGGAGCTGTCATATCTCTACTGTGTCAGTAGACCTGAAAGAACATAACCAAGTGGGGGAAAGCAGCTGCTGAAGACAAACCTAAGGTTTCATCTTCAGTGCTTCTGAGCTCCTTGAGGCTCTTCCTGTCAAAGGTGAGTCATGTGGTGACTTTGTGTTTTGAGGGAACAAAAAATCTATGCCCTGGAAGCAAGGTCTCCTGTTTGATAGAGCTGCTCCTGCTGGGATTTCTCAGCTAAGCAGGGTGTTTGTGCTTCAGGGAGAGGCAGGTGCTCTGCCGGTCTGGCATGGTGGTGGGGGCGTGGGGAAGTGCACCCTATCTGAAACTTAACCTGGCTATACACCCTGGGTAGTCAAACAGAAATGCCTTAATGCCTGGTGCTGGGTTTGGAGACTTTTTGGTGTCGATATAACATTCATGTAGTAAGTGCACTGGGGTTTGTGATTGATTTGCATAACGATTGTGTGGGTTTTCTCCTTTCCTCTTGATAAATTATACTGATTGCTTTTGGGCTTATCTAATTACGATTTTTTTTTTCCCTCCTACGTCCCGCTGGTTATTTTTCCCGTTGCTTTTTTTCAAGCCAGCATGCCGTTCCCGGTTTCGCCGGCGCCTTGTTGGGGGGAGACGGGGCGTGAGGAGGCGAATGGTTCGGGGACCCGGAAATGGCGAAAACGGTGTCCCAAGAACTCCTGGATTTGCCCCCTGTGACGAGGTTTAACACCTCGCTCCCGTAACCCCTTCCTTCCCTCCTGTTTC
>NW_008239110.1:21883706-21896915 GCF_000691975.1 Corvus brachyrhynchos
CCCCTCCGCGCAGCGGGGAGGCTGCGGGAATTGGGGGTCGCGGTGGTGAGGGAGCGCTGCCGCAGGCCGGTCCGGGGCTCCCCCCTCCGCGTCGGGCGGGAAAGGGCCGTTGTCGCCGTCCCTGGGAAGCGGGAGGGTGGAGAGGGTAATGGAGATGTCCCCCTCCCCCCAGCTCCTTCCGCCTTGAGGCTGGGGGCGGCTGAAGGGGAAGAATAGATCTGGCGGCGTGCTGGGGGAAGAGGAGAACGCGTGAGGAGGCCGAGGAAGAGGAGGAGAAAGAGGTCTCTTCCTTGCGCCTGGCCTACGGTGGGGCGGGTGATGCCCGGCCAACTTCACGCAGCGGCCGAGGAGGCTGCGCTGGGCGGCAGGGGGGTTCCAGACTCGCTGGGCACGGGGACTGTGGCCTTCCCTCGTCTCTCCTGGCACCCCCTTCCTCCTGGCTAATTACCTGTGTATCCGAACCCCGCCAGCGCGCACTTCAACACCTCGTGCAGCTAAGCTTTAAATCTCGGGAAGGGAATACAAAGGCGCCGGAGGTTTGTCTCCCTGTTTGAGAGTAGTATATTCGCAGTGGTCAGGATGGAAGCAGACATTCCCTACATGCTGCACAGAGCTCAGATGCTGCACTGAAGCATTGTGAAGAGAGTGGGCTATGGCATCCAAGAACACATACATACACATAGGCTGAAGTGTGTTCATACGGCACCTGCCTTCTCTTTTGTGCCGAGAGTTAATGTTTATTTTATTGCAAGATGGTTCTTGTGGCGACTCTGCTTTGTTGCTCTCATTGTGAGAGTTTGTGTCATTTATATTTTGAAGTTAATGTACGAGCAAGAAAAACAAGTACATATTTTTCTTACCGAGTCCTACATCTTGCAAAGTGGATTTTAACTTCTGTTGACCTTAGAAAGTATCAGCTCTGGTTACAGTGTATACTTATACGGACTGCTCGCATGCTGAAGCTCCGAGCTGCCCTCTTGCTAGCCCCAGCAGGGATTTAGTACGGTTTTAATGATTTTAAGTAATATGGTTTCATTTGACCTGTGGTGGAACAGTATGGCAACCATGTTGCTGTTTCTACAAGCACGGTAAGATAGGTTTTCAAAATGAGCAGGTACTCTCCGGTAACTCAGGAGCAGTTGTACAGCCCTTACTGATGTACAGTTCTAGGTGTTGCGCTTTATGCAATTTGACTTCTGAAGCAGAAGAAAGCACATTGTGGCCACTAGAAGAAAAATAAATACTATAAACTTTTATTCGTATTTTATTATTTGTTTGGTGTATGTACTATATTGTTATGTGGGGAAAAGGAAGAATCTGGTCACAAGAACAGAAGATCTTAAGTTGTTCAGAACATTTTCTTTCTGTTACCTATCAGTAGGAGCAGAAGTCTTCCTCTTCGTGTTGAAAAACAGCTTCTGACTGACTTGCTTAGCACTTAAGTCTGAGACTTAAGGTGGCAACTGTGCTGGAGAGGAGAGCTTTAGATTATGCCTTAAGTTTTCTAAATGCTTAAAAAATGGTAGACAGTAGGTTGTTGGGAAAGAAAATGCAGAATATCTGACAGTGTCATTTTGACCAGCTTATCTGCTGTGCTATAAATAGACAGTATCTATAATAACCTGTGTTTGTATTTGAATGCTGGGCTACCGTGATGGGAAGGTTCTAAAGATGCCGTGACTAAACAAACCCCTGATCCTGGAAGTAAATGGTGCAAGACTTGCTACAGTTAAGGAATCCCAAGTGTCATCACTAGCCACTCTTAACACCTCTGTACCCAGTGCAGAACTTGACTTTAATTTAACTTTCCGTCATTGTCTCAGGTTGAACTTACCTGTCCACACCTTGCAACTTAAACTGTGAAATGATCACTAAATATTTAAATTAGCTAAAGTGTATGAGTCTATACATTGCTGTTCCTAAATGGTTTTGATTAACTTAGAAAATATTGGTACTTCACTTGTAAAATCCTGTTCTTTGTTTATATTATGTTTAAGGTCATGTTAAGCTCCAGAACCAATGTCTGAATTCTGTTTTAGAGTTTTTTGGCTTGAAATAGATGTAAATTAAGTTTAGCAGCAGATGGGACAGACTAAATAGTATTAAAACTTTTACCATACTTTCTTTTATGCAGTTTGCATTCAGTTAATAATTTTACAACAGTTTATGTAACTTACTGGTGAAAACCAGATGACGCTTTAGAAAGAACATTCCAATACATTTAAACACTTAAGTCTGCAGGTTGGGTACTTCTGGGGTTGATTTTTTTTTTGTTTGGGTGGGTTTTTTTTAAAGGAAGGAGTTGTGTTTGGATTCTGCAGTGAAGCTAAAATAAAGGCAGCTGTCCATCTAGGGAGTATAGCTTACTCCAAAAGTGTATGTGAGCTGAGCAGTATCTTGTATTGTAACTATCCTATATGGCAGTCAGGATTGAAGTACCTAAAATAGGCTCGTCACTAATTTGATTAGAAAGAAGAATTTCAAGTTTATTTGAACAGTAACTACTGGAAATAATGGTGGCTATTGCAGAAATCTGTTCAATGTCTAGTGATGATACGTATCATTGTCTGTGCTGTACCTAGTTGTATATATAAAATTAGCCCTAACATTTAAAGTCTTGGGAAAGGTAAATTTAAAGCTGAGAAATAATCAAGCTCCTAAGTACAATATGCTCAGTATTGGTTTCATGACGTTTTCCTAATTGATTAAAACTGCTTGGCAGATGAAAACTGGAATAATATACAACTGACTTAGTATAGTGCTAAGGTAATTTGCAATGTTTTGTAGCACAGAGTTTATGATTTGCTACAGTTGGCACCATGAAGACTTACCGCTGCAGAGTCATTTTCCACCAGGCCTCAGTTCAGGCCCTGAGTTTTTTCAGTAAAGCACAGAATCAGATTCAAGAACAGGTCTTGACAGAGGAAAATGTCTGAAGTGTTTCAAATTCTCTATATGTTCTGTAAAATGTATTTGGTTAAAGAGGAATTGAAATGGACTAGATGCAAGCATGTGTGTCCTCACAGTTCCAGTGTTCAGATGACAATGATTTAATTGCAGATGTATGTAATTAAAATGCAGTTTTTGTTATATAGTCAGCTCAGTGTTAAAGTCCTGCTGTCATCATCAACTCTAGCAGGCCATTCTCACATTGCTTTCAGTTACTGTACTTGAAGTTGCTTTTGGGTGCTATACTCCACAGTTTTCTTGCAATACTTGTCCTTTTTGCAGTGGCAAGCTAAATTATTTTTCACTTTATAATGTGAAGATTGTGTTCACAGAAGTGTGGGAAAAGGAGACCAGTGGATGTTTTAATTCTGAAACACATTTAATCATTTTAAAATTTATTTCTATGTTACTATGTAGAATAAATGTAAATAATTTTAAAGCCACATAAATAGTCATAGGATTGTAATTTATTTTAGGGGGAACGGAGATCGCAGATTCATTTTTAAATACAACACGAATTGAATATTTGAAGTTTGCTTTGTGTAGCCGTTATAACTGCATCTGTAAGAACTAAATAATAGAAATCTTGAAAAGAGCATATTCGACTTAGATTTTTTTTTTTAAAAAGCTGCAATAGTAATTCACTGATCTGTTTCAATTAAATATAATGTTTCTAATAATTTAATGCTTATCAATATCTCTACTCACATACAGGCATACATCTCTCCTTGTATGAGCTTCATCAAGTCTTGCTGTTCATGGTGTTTACTGATATCTTTGGTTTTGCATTCTTTTTAGAAACAAAGCAAAAATATCTCCTGCTTAAGCTATGCATGCTTTGGTCAAATCATTGAATATTGTTTTCATTTTGAGTTGCTGATACTGGTACTTGCATCTTTGATTTACAGCCATTTAGAAGGTTAGTAAGGGTAAAACCTACTCAGGAGAGTTTGATAGCATATCTGGATTTGGAATTTACACTGTTGAATCCAATGCACAATAGTTGTTGGCATCCAGTGCTACAAATTCCAGCTGTATTTGTACTTGTCAGGCAAGGCAGTATATTATGACATTGTAGAGGCAATTGAGAAAAGGACAATTGTATATTTAAAAAAAGGTAAAATAGAATAAAGCAAAGCTAGTCCCTTGGAACTCTGGAACAAGAAAGTAATGTGTTTTTCGTAAATGCCTTTTTCACTTGAGTGTGTCTTGTATGAAAAGCTCAATTCCTCTTGTCTGTACAGTTGGGTGCTGATACTTTCATATACAAGGGAGTTGAATAGAAAACCAAGTGTCATCGTGAAGACTTGGAATATCCTACATCTTAAAGTGTTTAAAGATGAGGATGCACATAAAGTGCTGTAAGGTTAAGGCAGTGATTACAGTTTGTTTAAAGTGATGTGGGTTCCTGTGCTTTTTCTCTTGTTACCTAAATATCTTCTACAGTGTGAGAGTCATAATAAAAACTTCTGCAGCATTGCTAGGTTGGTGTTCATCTGTTACTGACAATGAAAATGGTTGTCCTTGCACAGTTCATCATAAAGTACACTGAGCTTTTGGTGTGCATAATGGTTTTAAGAGTCAAGTAAGATTATATATAAAGTGCCTATTGCTACTTTTGGGTTCACTTGTCATTCAGAAATTTGATCAGTGGTAGGGACATAGCAGATGCTGATCATTTACTGGTAATGCTGTTGTCTCTATACGTCATTTGCACTTCGTTTTATCTTGGCCACCATTTTCATGACAATTCTTTGGAAGGTGTGTTTTAAGGGTCAGTGAGGAACAGTTCAGTGGTCTGCAATTTCAGAAATGTGACCCTTGGAAATGACCCACATTTTAAATACCAAGCATTGGAGTATGGGTGCATAAAAGTACAGAAGGCTAAACCAAATATTCTATTTCCAACTACTTTATTTAAATAACATATTCTAAGTCAATGGGGCGGCTTTTTTCATGAAAGAATGCCAGTTGATACTAAAAAAAGCTAAATGGTATGCCTCATGAAGATGCTAAATAGAGATTGATGCTGAATAGCTGGGGAAAGTGGGGGAAAAAGGGATGCTTTTTAAAATGAGCAGCCAGGGCTTTCATGATTGCAAGTAGATAGTAGCAGTTATGTTAAGGAACAGTGAAAAGACACATAAGCTACTCCCTGTCAAGATACTTTTCTTGGATTCTGCTGCATGTTTCATGTTGGCCGAAGCACCTGAAACATCTGCAGGGGGTTTTTTTGACTATGCTGTGACAATGAGAAAACCTGTATCTATTTTTTCTTCTCTGTCACTATGTTTTACTAGCCATAAAAAAGAATATCTTTTATATCCTCTGCTATTTGAAGGATTCTGCAGCTGTGATAATTTTAAAGCTTTCTTCCTTTTGTTTATTTGATATCCCATTTACAGTCTGATACTTCTAAATTTTATTGTAGCAAATTGGGATGCAAGCTTCTGGTTTACTTTTGTCTTTTGTCAGAAGAAGAAGTGATATGTGCATCTGCATGTGGACATTCATACATCTGAAAAGTTGTTTCTGTTTTTCATTCTTAACCTCTGGGGTGGATGTGAAAAATGTCTTCCATTTTATTTTGCTGTATAATCCTGTAGTGTTTCTCAGAGAAAAAAAACCGTGAATATTTATATGAATTCCCTTAAGATGCAACAAAATATGTAAGAATTTGTTAGTTTCCTGTTTGCTCTCAGGGACATTAGGAGTAGTACCAGTGAAATGTCAGTATTTTACTGTGTTGTTTCCCAGCAAGAGTTGAACTTTGCTGGCTCTCAACTATTTTTTTAAAGAGTATAGGGAAAGGAAGTCCTTTTCTCTTCGAGATACAGTAAATAGTAAGTTGATGTTCACCTGGTTAAATGTCTCCATGTGTGCTGAATAAATGTTTGCAGTTTTAATATCACACTTTTAAAGACTGATCTGACCTTAGATTTTCACCAGCCATAGAACCTTGACTTCTGGCCTTGAAAGACATGATCATGCAGGTGTGTGTTAAAGGCCCAAAATGTTAGGGTTTGGTTTTATTTTGGTGCATGTCTTGCTCAAGAACCTCATTTCTTTAGTGAAGGAATATAGGACAAACATTGATAGGTTTTCAGTCTTAGATGCGTAGACTTTCAATTTGTTCTTAAACTGATCTAGATTAGATCCTTGTGAGCCTGGAATGGTTGTGTACATCTCCAGGTTCTGCAAACACTCTGGAGCTGTAACTGGATAGTTACAAGTATCAATCCTATTTGCTACTCATTTGGAAAGCAGTGAGCCATTTTGCAGTTTAAACAAATACCCTTCTTAACTCTCGTAACTTTAGATCCTTTGATTGTCACCTGCTTACCAAGATTATACCTGGGGCCACAATCTTTAACAGAGTACTTGAAATTATCTTAACAAGTCTTACTTGAGTTTGCCACTATTTTAGTCACGCCCCATCCTTGGAAGCATTCCAGGCCAAGTTGAATGGAACTTAGAGCAACCTGGGCTGGTGGAAGGTGTCCTTGCCCATAGCAGGGGGGTTGGAACTAGATGACCTTTAAATTCTCTTCCAACCCAAACCATTCTATGAACAACAGTCTTGTTTTCCTGCGGCAGTTGTAGAAGTAGTGTCTGGTAATCCAGATGCCTTTCTTATGGGAAAAAAACCATTCAGAACAAAAGTTTTTGATAAGGCAGGTCTTAAAATACTCTGAGATACTTAAATTACTCTCATATTGATCCTTTTTCACTTAGGAAGAAGTCTTCTATTTTCTTGTCTGTAAAATTGGTTCATCGTTTTACCTCTGGACAGCCACCAAAATATTCCTCCTGAATGGCTCCTTCAGCCTTGGTTAAGAGCCCACATTCGTGGCCTCAGCAACCACTGGTGTAACTCCATTGTGTGGCCTGGGACAGTGGTGCATAATTGGCTGTTCATATGTGCATCCAGATTTCAGTGAGCTTGGCTTTGAATGAAAAAAGTTCAAAACAATATTGGTCCTGGTTCCTGTTTCTGAACTTTTTGTAAGTTGCATGTGTATTTCTATTCTTCCATTTCTTCACTTCTTTGGATCTATTTTTCTGCAGTATTTCTCCAGGAGCACTGACAACAGCAGTAGTCAGGTAGGTAATTTTATTAACTTTATTCAGGAGCTGCTTCTACACTTCAGGGTACATGTTCTTTAAGGCAAAAACACAATGTCCAGCTACTTCTGTACGAGTACTCATTTTTACCTGTTCTTGCCATATGATCAGGAGGAGACATTTTTATAAACAGACTTTAAAATGAGTTGCAAACATTTGGAAGAAGTAAGAAGAAATGAGTGCACTGTCACCGTGACCCTCTCTCCATCAGATTTCCCTACCAGAAATGCATATTTCTTGTAGTAGCCCGCTGCTTCTGCTGTTAGGCATTTGGCAAGTGAGCTGGCATTTCTAGAAAAGTGACCACTACGGATATGCAACAACTGACCATTTTCTTTCCACTTATTTTTGCAAGAGTTTGCCTACATAGCTGGTTTTACTGGGCAAGGTTTTTGTTTGCATGAGGTTGTTCTTTTCTCCTGTCTTTGGTTATATGAGTGGGTGGCTGATAATTTGACATCCAGAAATATAATGCGCGTGTTTCATTTACTAAACTACGTGTGTGGAAGGTGAGGCTTGGCACCTTTGTTAATGTGTTTGCTGTTGATGGTTTTGAGGGTTGGCAGAGAGTGTTCTGGTTCCCATTTAAAATGAAGGCACGAAAGAAGAAGTGCCCCAGAGAGGAGTGGCAGAGCTGAAAAGAGGAGTGGTTTGTGTGGATAGTGGCTGAGCAGTAAAACAGTGGAGGGTAACAACACCTGAGAGGTTGAATCCACCTATTTTGGTAGCCTTGAGCTTGTTTATTATAAGATACTGTTTATAACATTGGTTTTGAAAGATTGAAGGAAATTGTGCTTTATAAAAAATTATAACAGCTGACCAAGGTGCACTGCCGTTATGCAAGGAAGTGAATAGCTATCTTACATATTTGAATTGGAATTTATTATTGAAATAGCATGCATTTTTGGGAAAGGTAATTTAGAATATCTGTCATTTTGTGCGGTTCAGTCTAGGGTTCAGTGTTTCCAAGTAATTAGTTTAGAGTTGAGTGGTAAGGGTTCCTTACTTTTTTTTTGTTCTCCATCTTCAGCATTTATTAGTTACTTTCAAAAACTTAAGTAGAATTAATTATGTGCATTCTTTGCTTTCCACCACTGTTATTCTATAGTTTGTCTTTTCTCTCTAAAGTGCAAAATACTGTAAATTGCTCTCACTGTAAAATGGTTGGTTTAAAAATGTTGGCCATGTGGCAGGACTTTATGGAGCTCTCAGTGTATAATATAGAAATTAGTACGATAGATAAAAATGCAATTCTAATATTTTGCTACTGATGTGATTGCAGTTTTAGAAAGAGAAATAACCATACTTAAAATGTTTCTGGCTTTTTCAGAGGGTAAGTCCAAAGAGCTTAGAATAAATTAACCAGATTGTTGGAAGCCAGTGGAAAGACCTGATCAAATCAAAGTCTTTCAGAATACCAAATCTCCTGCACATATTAATAAAACAAAGATGGTTCGCATGAAAAGGAATAGCTTCAGGTAACATGTGATCTTCATAACTTGGTTACCAGATATGCAGTAGTAACCACTTGCTTCTTAATTTTCACAAGAGTGGAGTGGAGCACTTAAGCACTTAACAGGAAATGAGACCATTTATATGACAAATATATTGGTTGGAGAAATTCAATCCAATACAACTGTGATTATTTTTTTTTTTTTTAATTTTAAATCAGTAAGTTTCATTGTGAATGCAGGGGTTTTAAACTACATCCAGAGAGATATTTTGAAATCAACACAAGACAGTTCTTGTCATGAGCTCTAAAAACAGTTGGCAGAGAAAATGTGTGAGTCTGATTTTCAAAATGTTTAAGATCTGTTCCTATATTTCATATCTCAGAATTGGAGAGGTGTGATTGTAGTTCGACTTCTCTAAGGCTTTTAACTCCGTGTTGTGCCACACTTTACCAAACTAGTGCGTTGGAACAAGGTCAGAGGGTACTTCGCCAGTGTGGGCAGCCCCCAAGCTCACGTCTGGAAATCTGTGGAGACTGACATTGGGACAGAAGCTGATCAGTTTTCCTCTTGGTGATCTAGAATTATCTATATAATAATGATAAAATGTTAATGATGGAAATTAGCCATATGGCAAGAAAGATGAGAAAATTGCATGAAGTGAAATGCTCCTGTTATTTTCCTTGTTTTCATGTGTGGTACTCTTTTATCTTGTTCAATCCTTCCTTTCTCTTATTGGGAGTTCAGGCATTGGTAAAGTGCTCACTCTTACCTATTTCATTTGGTCCATTTAGGTCTTTCTAAGCTTTTTGTTCCCATGCAGTAAACACCCCAAGTTACTATGAAGAGAAAAAGGGGAATTGTATTTTATGACTTACAAAAGGCTAAGAGCAAGTGGAGTATGTTCTAGACACTACTGGAAGTAAGCATTTGTTTTGCAGTTGTTTGGAGTTCAGGAGACTGGAGTCAAATCCAGGTGGTTTCTTTAAATTCCAGTTTTATGTTCATATTTGTACAAAGCAGACTGTACCAAGAGAACTTAGAAGCTCTCTTTGAAAGGAGTAATGGTGGGGGTTTAAAGAAAATTGTAAATGGGCTGGTGGCTTAAATATATGAAAACTAAAATAGAATTTTGTCATTCCATCTCAAATTGTTTGGGTTCAGTAAACTTGAAAGTCATAATTGTGTTTCCTTAAGCCTAGAGAAGTAAGAGAAGCAGTACACAAATGCAGTGGTGGTAACACCTGACTTCTGGTGGGCTGGTATGTGATGGGCTGGAGGGACTGCCGTATTACCTTTGCATCTTACTTCACTTAGTTGCTTGTACAGCAGTTGGCATGAATATTTAAATGTCCTTTTTAAACATAAACAGGGTTGTATAATATAGCTTATGTGTAGGGAGGGGCTGAATTTTTCATGTGAGTGTCCTTGGTTGCTTTTAAATTTTTTTTGAAGGAATATGCACTTAGATATCACGAAAATTGACTACTATTTTAAATTAGTTAATTAAAACCACGTGTCATGCACTTTGTTTTTGAAAACGGTTGTTTTGAGGTAGTTGTTGTTTTGAAGCCCTCTCATTCTATATTTTTTTAATGTTGGATTTTGGCAACTCATCTTGGTTGATTACTGGAAGAATATAATTTTTTTTTTTTTCCTCCAAATTGAAATACCTTATGCTGAAAGGAGCATCTGTCATTCTGGTCATCCTGCATGCACATCTGTGGTGTATATTTTAACTTAATTTTATGCGCAGCTCAGAGAATAACAAAGTGCTGACAGGGTTTAAATAACAGTTCTCATAGGTAGGTCCTACCCAGCATCAAGTTAAAATCCTACTCAATGAGAGATGAGGGCATGCAATTTGAGCAACTTTTCCAAGAAATTAAATTTCAGGAGAGTGTGTAAAATGTACCTAATAGAAATTTGTTGATAAGTGTCCTTTGCTTTAAAGCAATAAATGACAGTGCTCTTTTCTTGTTCTTTACAGTGTGGTGTTATTAATATTTGGTAAGCCATTCAGTGACTACTTCTGTATAAACAATTGGATTTGATTTATTTTAATGCCATTGAAATATGAAAGAAGTTAACCTAATTTATTAAAATAGTATGTGTTTGGCTGACTTCTAAATATTTATTTTGGGGTTTTTTTGTATTGAAATTGCAGATACTTGTTAGTATATATGATGTCTGGTCAGTGTCGTGTCATTATTTGATGTCTTTTTAGTGTTATGTCCTGGTAGCAGCCAGAGAAGACTTTAAAAATATTTCTGTAGAGAGGTTTGTAACTGATATCTCTCACACTGGTCATAATTTCATACTTAAGAGATGGGCTGAGTCCTGGAATATCAGCATCAAAATGTTTATTCTTTTAGCTGCTGTATCAGTGTTACAGAGATTTGTCTGTGTGAATATCTCTTCCTTTGTATCACATGAGACTAGAGCTGTTCACAGCTTTCAACCCTTCTAGTGGCAAAATCATATGAAAAATTATTTCCTAGCTACTTTTCTTGTCTTTATAGGATATGGCAGAGGTATAAAAAGAAAGGATGTATTATTTATGAAGCTTTTTTAATTTTAATGAAGTTAGTACTTTTTTCTATTTTTTATTCAAAATTTTGGTTCAGGAACAGCTGTCTGGCTCTTTTGCCTATTAAATAAGAGCACTGAAAGACGTTGGAAGTGAGTGCTGAGCTTTGTAGTAGTGCAGTGTGCCATTGCCTTCCATGGGTATCTGTAGTAACTTGCTCTGTAAGCGACTGCCCATCCTTGGGGGATGTAAGTTCGTGTGCATGATGTCTAGTCTTCACTTGAGAAGCTTTAGGCTGTAGCTTAGCATCATGTAGTACTGCCTTGTAAACTACAGCTATTTTGATTTTTACATGTATTTACAGTAGATTTCACTTTAAGTACTTCTTTAATGATGGTTTAAATGATAAAACTATTGTTTACGTTACTGAATGATGAAAATTTGAAATACGCAGATAAATTCCTTTTCAGTAAGTCTTCTCTTAAAGACCACTTTTCCTAATAGAGTTAAAGAAAAAAATACAGAGCAGAAATTCTCTGCTTCATGTATAGCATATACCTGATCTTTTACATTTCCCCCCAGTTCCAACATATAATTCATATGGCTTGTAAGATCTTCAAGCAAGCCTGTATTTTTTCTCCTAAGTTTGGAAATAGGACTTGGTTTATTTAAAATTATATTGGGAAAAAGGAGTATTAATAATGCTGTTAACCTTTATGTAGTCCGGAATATTGCCTTATATGTAGTGTCTTAGCTCTCACCATTGTTACTTTTTGCTGTACAAATCATTATATTGTTTTATCAGATAGAGGAAAATACAGAATTGTGAATATAATTGGCTTTAATTGCTAGCCTGGTCCTGATACATAGATGTACATTTCTGTAGGAAATCCATGTAGCTTGTTGCACTTGAACCTCTTAATTCTGAAGGAAGTGTGTGAGGAAAAGGCACTTTTCCCATTGCCCAGCAAATGTATACAAAATCACTGTGAGGACAATTTCCCATGTATCTCCAGATAATACTGATTGAGTGCATCAGTGAGAGTGGTATGGAAGAAGTGCTTGTTTTAGGATATGATACTAAAATCTGAGTCTTGAGGCTTTTTTTGGATTTTTTACCCAATGTAAGAACACACAAGGTGCCTTGGTTGAAGGTGATGAGAAGTAAGTAGAGGAATTTGATTTTGTTTAAAACATTATGTAGGTGAATATGATGAAAGGAGGAAAAACTGCTGCGACTTTTATGTAAGAAAATAATTTGAATGTATGTGTGAGAGTTCTTTGAGAGAATTAGGAAGCATGTGGGCAGGGAAGAATCAGGTGGTGTTACTTGGATTTCCAAAAATTGTTGAAAAGATCCATTCCCAAAAGTTTGAGAAGTTGAATTGCAATGGAGAGTGCATCCTTACATTGATGGATGACTGCTAAAAAGGGTGATGGGGGAAAAGTTATAGAAATAAATTGTTGTCTTTTTTCATGATGGAGTCTTCTGAGGCAAAAAGTTTGTTGATGGTATTAAGTTATGCAGGATGTTGGTACTGAAGGGATTGCAAAAGGATGTTGCTGTACTGTTAGATGGCAGCCTGCAGTTTCATAAAGTTAAATGTGGTAGTGCAGGTTGGTAAAGAGTATGACAAAGGCAGCCCTGGCTTTATGGGCACTGAAATTATATCATACGTTAATTAATAAAATCTTGCAACTAAAATGGAAATGCCTGTTTAAAGATCAGCAGTAGTCATAATAGCAGTTAAGAGTCCTGGAAACTAGTAGGAAAGAAACAGAAAGTCACTATACTGCCTGTACCATTTTATCTTACTCCACGTGCTGTCTGGTTTGTACCTCATAAGACCATGTTGGCAGAACTGTATCTACAGAGGACAAAAGAGTCAAAGAAATGCAACAGGTCTGTATAAGAAATTGTTAAATATCAATATTCTTTTCAGGCTAGAACAGAGGTGACTGGAAGATGAGGGTATAGGGATCTGTTGTACTGGAGATACAGAAGGGGCAAATCATTGTTTTCCAGTGCAGAAGCTAAGTAAATCCACTGTCACTAATGAGCACAGGTTCAAATCAAGAAAAGGGAGTGTCTTTGCACAGGTTTTGATTAAACTATGCACTTTTGCTAAAAGATGTTGCACATGCTGAAGGTTT
>NW_008239110.1:21896955-21902394 GCF_000691975.1 Corvus brachyrhynchos
GAGATTTTTATGAAAATATCAGTTGATGCTGTCTCAGGAATCACTGAACTGTAGTTTGCAGGTGACTAAAATAATCTGCAAACAAAGTATCACTAAAAGAACAACTGCATGTTAGCTTTCATTAACATCCTCTGTTGAAGGCTGTTTCTGTTAGGTTTTTTTCTGAACTGGTGGCATCATCTGAAAGCAATGAATTTTCTACCATGCCTTAGCACAAAGAAAAGGAAGAGGAGTAAGGAGACAACAACCAAACAATTCAAACTTAGAGCAACATTTATTTTTACAATTCAGACAGTAACAAAACAGGCTTAGAAATAGTCTTAGAATCCACCTTTAACACTACAACTTTGATCATCTTTAAGACTTCCAATGCTGTCTGTGTAATGAGCTGTTATGTGCCTTACATGGACACTTGGCTGTCATCTGATTCTTTGCAAGAACATGACCCTGGGAATTACTTTCATTGAGACAGATTAGGATTTGTAGTAAGTATATCTTTGTGGACTCATTTTGTCCCTGAAGTGCCATTCAGATTCAGGTCTTCCCTGTAAGCTTTTCCTGTGATTTATATTCAGCATTTAAATAAGCATGCATACTTCTATCAAAAGTTTACTGATTGTCCCCTACCCAATTATCAAAATGCCAGTGTGTGTAGGACATGGTTGTATAGAATCATCACACAGAAAACCAGTGAAACAACTTCCCCCCACACAAATTCACTCTTAATTTAATCTGGTGTTTTCTTTAGCTATAAATGGGTTGAGAAGATTAATGTTCATTTTTACTTTGTAGTTTCCTGTATTGTTGGCAATGTATTTGGAGCTGAGCATGTTCAGTCATCTAGAATGCTTGAGGCAGTATAGAGTCTTGTCCACAGCTTTCTAGAATAAACTGATAGATCATTAAATGTTCGCTGGCATTGAAATCAAATGTATGCTACTATTAAGTGTGCTGACTTGGAAAAAACACTGGCATTTTTTACAGTAACTTGAAAGTATTCTCTTTACTTTGGCTATGCTTTTTCTCTCAGAGGAAAATAAACTTATTCCCAAAAGGTCATATGGGAATCATGCATTAATGCTCTTTCTAACTTAATAATTTAACACTTGTTTTTTCAAAACCTGAGCTAAGACTTTAAGAATGGTTTACCTTACCAGTACAGTCAGACTCCTTGTGACTTGTCACTGATTGTGTAACACATAACAGGGGCCTCGTCCTCCGTTGTCCCCCCCTTCCCATTCTGTAGAATTTTAGTCTTTGTTCCTTCCTTATCTTTGTGTGATAATGCCATCTACATTTAGAAGGGGAATGTCTCACCTTTAATTGTCTGAGTAATGTGCCATAGTTCAAGAATGGACAGTACAAAAAAAAGCTTAGTATAAATTTTTAATGGATATTTGCAGTTTTGATGTTTTGGGGTTTTTTTAAATCAAGGTTTAACCTTTCAGTTTATTCCAAGTCACTACATCTTAACTGAAGCAGCATTCTCCCAGATGTTGTGTTTGTGTTGTGGTGACTGCTTAGGAGAGTCTGTGTCAGAGTGTCTCTTGGGTGAATACATAGATCACTGGAGCAGTGCTCTTTTCTGGGCAAGTATCAGGAGACTGTTTCTTCTCCCTAGACAGTAGGATAGATTGGAGATAAATTTTGGGTTGATTGAGATAAGCATATTCTTTTTCTGGTCAAAATCAGTTACTAAACGAATAGGAAAAATACATTGATCCATCAACTTTTAAGGTGGTTTTTAAATTAGGTTTTGTTATGTACGTACATCACCAGCAGGTGATAGATGTGTAGTGTTTGGAGAGAAATTCTTAATGTACATTTTAAAGAGACTCCACAAACTGTGGTGCTTTCCACAGCAATGCCTCAGATTTCAACAGCAAATGTCTTTACTTACTGGGTTTTCACATAAGAAATGGTGCAAATACTTTCACTTTGCAAATCTTTACAACAGGGAACTTAGGAAGATAACTAGAAAAAACAGATTTAGTCGGTGGTCAAATATCTTTCAATAGTAATCAAACATCTAAAGATACTGATCAGTTTTTGTCTTTTTGAGCAAATGCTTCATGTGAGTTGATTTTTATTCAGAAAAGAAGCAAGTGGCTAGTAAATGACAGATTTTCTTCATAATTCACAGAATCATATGGTAGCTCAGCTCTAAAGCATGTTTATTTGAAGTTTCCATAAAGGTTTCTGTCTGCTCCCTTTCTTTGTTCTTCCAGCTTGTAAATGTGAACTAACCTGTTTCAAAGCCTCTGAAACTTCTCCTGGTTTCATCTGACACTTGAAGATTACAGTGTTTCACTTTCGACCCTCTGAAATGAACTGTATTACTACTGCAAAAAAAATGCAGCTGCCTGATGTGATAAGGCTCAAGCTTCATTTGAATAAGATCTTTTATATGGAGAGCTACATTTTATACTAACATACAGATAACTGACTGTAATTTATACAGTTATTTAAAAGAGTGGGTGTGTTTCATTATGGTATCAGGGCACAGACTTAGCAAATTCATGGTAACAGTTCAGGGGTGAGTCAGTTCCCTCTAAGGCATGCCAGAGCTGGCCTTCCAGGCTAAGGACAACCACAGTGGGCAATCTGGAACCACATCCACCAGCCTGACTCTTGCTTGTTCCCTGCTCATCTCATGTGGTTTGCTCCTCGGGTCCCATCCTTCCCAATTGATCCTCACTACTGAGGTTGTATTGACATATGCCTCCCCTTAGTAATCCTGTTCACCTGCTGAAGAACCTTTGTTCTTCGCTTAAAAGCTTCTCCACAGTTTTAGTTATCTCTAATGATTTCATGCCAGCCTTGGAGATATAGAGTCGAGAGTGCCCTGTAGGTTAGTATCATCACCTAAATAATGTGAGTCTGAACGTCCATTTACTGCATTTACTACTGAGATTTTTCTGGTTTACTTTTGAGTTGATACCTTCAATGCAATCTCTCACCTATCACCAGATCTCTTTGCTGGATGGCAATAGCCAGCTTCAAAGCCAGTGTCCACTGTGTGTGTACTTGTGCTGAATTTGTCTGCCTGATTATTACTCGGTAGTGTCGCTGATGTTCCTCTTCAGCTTTTGACAGTTTGACTTTGTCCTAACCAGAATATAGGTGACAGTGGAGGCAAAAGTGGGCTCTCTTGGGACTTCCCTTTACCATGCACCAAATGACTGTTCATTCAAATTATTTGCTGGCTGTATTTAAGGAGTAATTGGTTGGGGTTTTTGTTATGCAAGGGCTGGCTTAGGACAGCTTGGTTTCTGTGGAGCCTTTTGTGAGAGATCTTTGGTAAATGTGTTTTGGTAGTCCAGGTGGTCTCACTGTGCTTATAGAGTCTTTCAGAGAAGAACAGTATGCTGAGATGTGTCTTTTCCTTAGAGCAGCTGCATGGACTTTTCTGTGTGTCAACTAATACTTCTATTTCGAGTAATTTGTGCTATTTTTTTTGGTACAAACATTTAACCTAACTGATTCATTGTTTCCTAGTTCTTCCCTTGAACCCTTGTCAGAAATTGATGTTGCTTTTCCTGTCTTTCAGAGCTGTAAGATTGAGACTGTTTTAAATGAGAGTTCATGAATCACAGCTGCTACCAAGTTTTTCATTCTTCAATTCTGTTCTAATACTTCATTATTTTTCACAATGTGGAAATTTACCTTCTTGTAAACACACTTCAGGAGGATTCTGGTGTGGAATCAATTTTTCCTTAGTATGTAGAGCTAAAAAAAAAAGGGGGGAGGAGGGGGAGGCGTTCTTTTGCTGTAGGGCTTTATCTCCTATGAGTCCTTCTCTAAGTGCTGATTGTCCTGGAGAAACACTTTAATAGATTTGCTATTCCTTCTCTCTCCTGAAAAGTGCTGATTTTCATGGTTTCTCTTGTTTGTTTCTCAAACTTGATTGCACCGTCTTTTGCATGTACATTACCAGCCAGATTTTATGGTCACTCCCACTCCTTCCCATCCCCTTTGAATATTATTACTGATCTTCTGAAGTGTATAATTTTATTTCAGAGAGTTTCCTTGACTTTACTATTTAGCTGTGTTGCCTTTTTTGTCTTCTGGTTTATTTAAAGGCTTGTTTTATGTGAGGGCAAGCAGTTACCTTCTGCAAATGAGCGTGAGCATCTTACAAAACTAAGAGCAGGATTTAATGAGAGCAAACTGGTTTAACTAAACATCTGTACAAAAGGGCTTACAGGAAAAATTGACCTAGGATATAAGCACAAATTAAAAAAATAATACATGTATGTCTAACTCCTTATTCTTCAAATTCCAAGTGTCCTAAACCATCTATGCTGGATCAAAACTAGAAGCTTTCATTACTAGGGAGGCAACCAAGTCTTGCTTCTCTGGTCAGCCTAGCAGTAGAGAAAATGGGTTTGATGGAAGGACTGTTTGGTGGATAAAGAGCTGGCTGGATGTCAGCATCCAAAGAGTTGTAGTTAATGGCTACAGTGTCCAAATGGAGACCAGTATGAAGTGATGTCCCTCAGGGGTCCACACTGGGATAGGTACTATGTAATATCTTTTTTGATGACTTAAAACCGTGGGATTGGATGCAACCTCAGTATTGAGGTGCATTTGATACGTGTGAGGGAAGGGATGGCATCCAGAAGGAGCCTGACGGGCTTGAGGAAAGAGCCCATGCAAACTCTGTATTGAACAAGGCTGACTGCATGGTCCTTCTGCACCTGGGTCAAGGCAATCACCAGTTTTTCCAAGTGAATAAACTTTCAAAATGAAATGTTTTACAGTAAATGAAAAGCTTCTTGAAGACAATTAAAGAAAAATAATTTAGAAGAGTGTTTTCTTTTCTTGGCTTCTTTCAGGTACTAAATTTGGGATCTGTGGGGTTTTTTTAAATAGCTGTTAAAATCTGTAACAGGTGTATCCATTATCCAAAAAGCCTCTCTCTGCAGAAGTGCTGAGTTTTACTCTTTTTATTGGTTCCTTACCAGCACCACCTTTCCCCCTTGGATGTTCAGTCCTTAATGCTGAATTTGCCTCTTTGCTACCTGGAATAAAGTAACGGGATGTTAGCAACAGCCCATGCTATCCTTTTGGCTTTTGGCATATTCCTGATAAGTGGTGTTAAGATACCTGACTGCACACAGCTGATGTCTCAGGTGTCAGTGGTGTGCAGCTCTTGCTTGTTTCCCAGTCCTGTGTAGTGGCCTCCTTGATACTTTGAACTGCCCCATTAAAGCCTGGATTATTTCAAAGCTGATGGCCTGGTCAGCTGTGGTCCCTGTGACTGTCTACCTGAGTCAGTGGTTCTGCCTCCTTACAGCTGTGTGTGTTGTAGGTGAAGGAGCTCCTGTGCCAGTCTCATCTGGGATTGCTTTTAGATTGTCAAGGTGGCTTCTTGAATCTAGGCTGACGTCACACACATACCTGTAATTGTTTTTGCTTTTACTAATTAGTGTTTCC
>NW_008239110.1:21902406-21925464 GCF_000691975.1 Corvus brachyrhynchos
AGGAATGCCCAAACTGGCTCTGCTAAGAAACAGTATATAAACAAAAAGTTTCTGGTGCTGTAGTGTTCCCAGAAGTAGTTTAGCTGTAGTTGCACAACATCCAGCCAAACAGTAGCCAGGATGAGTGATTACGTTTTGGTAATTACCCGTGAGTAACTGGAAGCTGAACAGTGAGCTATAAAACAGAGAAGAAACTGGTTTGAGACTCTTGGGGTTTTGCCTCTTTTCTCCCTTTCCCTCATGGTGGTGAAGAGCATTCATATATCTACATTTTAGAAATGTATTGGTTTTTGTTGTGTGAGCAGCACAGAAATAATTCAGAATATTTTGCAACAACTATTAGCATTAGTGAGAAGTAGTAACAGTTGTTTTAAGAGTGGATGTCTAGCTGTTAACTGGTTGTAATTTTACAGTTGTAATGGAAATCCTTTCAAGCTGAGAAGACAGACACTTATGCATGGACAAACCAATTTTTTTCACTTTGTGTTTTGACAGCTATAGGAAGTTTTGGTTAAAACCAGTTTTGACAGGAAAGTATAAAAAAAAGAGCGCCTCATGTTTGGAAGGAGAACAAATCCTTGTCTCTTGGAAACTCAAATATGAAGAAAGAATATCTACTTGTTATCATCAGTGATAAATTATTATAAGCAACTGGGGGAACATGACCTATATTTAAGATTGTCTAATCCTTTCCATGTGTGATCCTGTTTACTCTTACAGTTTGCTTTATTAAATATAAACAATTCTGAACTATGCTTTCTGAGCTAGCAGTTTGCCACAAATATAGCAAATATTAGGAAGTTAAAGATATTGTAAATATCTGTATGGGTATTAATTTGGTTCAATATATTGCATTTCTCAGGCTATGTGGGAGAGGAGAGGGGGTTTTGGCTTTGTTTCTGTTTCAGTTAGTGTTTTATGGAAGAACTCCAATTCTTCCTGTTCTAGGAAGGAAATAAAATTTTGTTTATGGATGGTCCTTATCAGAACTCCATTTTTGAACTAACATGCTTCTAAACATGTTGTAAACAAAAATAAAATGTAAGTCAAGAATGTCCTTGAATCTGGCTTGGCATTTTGTGTCTGGTCTTTTTATGTCTGAAAGTAGCAAATACCAGCCAGTCCATTCTCTTATAACACTTAGAGCTGAAGGAGAAAGGAGCAACATTTTGTTCAAAATCATATATTGTGGATAATTGGAGAGTTTTACAACAAGTAAATAGCCTTGGGAACAAGTTGTTTCTAATTACTACCCATCAGTCATAGCTATGAATTAAGTTACTGTAAAGTTTCCCTGTGTAGCAAATTTCTGATGAATACTTGTCATGCTGGATTGCTTCTGCTGGGAGATGTATGTACCAGCCAAAAGAAGGGAGTTAATACTGCGTCCAGGGAGAACATTGGTGCAAAACTTCACTACCTGTGTGCTGTGGTTGGTGTGCTGGTTAGATATTAGTGAAGTTAAGAAGCTGTGTTTGAAATTGAGAACACAGCTGGATTTTTGCTTAAGTATTTCTAATACTTCTGATATATTACCAAGCTGTTTTAAGTGACAAAATTGCTACATGCTTGTGCTCACATTTTGTTGTTGTTTGTTTGTTTAGTGGAAAATGAAAAGACTTGATTCAGCAGGCGTATGATGATGAATATACTAAGTTAAGATTTTGTTATGCTTCCATAAAGGTATTCAAGTATATTAATGTCTTTGCTCTGGGAAACTTAGTAAGAGCTACCGTATTTGTATGTTGTATGTATTTATTTTGTAACTTCACCTGAAGTGCCTCCAGTATTTAGTGCTAGTAAAGCTAGGTGTTTATATAGGGACCATTGCAAAGAAAAAACTGCTCTCTTTTAAGAATTTTGGATATTACATTATATGTTATTGAGGTTTTTAAAATTTTTTTCTTAAATGGGAATGCCTTTTCTTGCTTAATACATAAAATCCAGTGAAAATTAAAAATGGTATTTTCTTGTGGAAAAATAATGTGTTCTGCTTACAACTGCAGATTATATTTCTGATTACTTTTTTTTTCTTTTTTTTTGGCAGTTGTACTCGCTAAATGATTATAAGCCACCCATTTCTAAAGCTAAAATGACACAGATCACCAAGGCAGCAATCAAGGCTATAAAGGTAAGAAATCAGTTAACTTATTTTGACCTCTTTTACATTTCTCATATATGTCAAAATAATTTTGTGGAATAGTCTAGAGAATTTGCTTCAGAACTTTCCACCTTCCTTGTTGTGTTTACAATTTCCAAGTTATAATCAAATGTCATAGGGGATTTTCAGGAATGCAGCAGAAGGCTTAATTTGTTGTGTGACTTTCATTTGCTGGTTGTCATATGTGAGAAAGAATTATACCAGTTTGACTCTTCTATCAGATCTGAAAGACAGGGTTTTTTCCTCAGTTTAAAAAGGAGACACTGACATGCCTGTTAACAGATGAATAAATAGAAAACTACAATTCACCCGTCCTTCTGCCCTCTCTCCCTTCCTCCCTCCCCAAAATTTATGCATGCCTTCAGATCAATACAACTGTTCATTTTTCTAAATTCCTCACATAGCTTTTCATGGATATTGTTCATAGATTTCAGTTTTCATGTTGCTTGGATACAAATTGTTTTTAAGTTCTAGTCTTAGTGCACTTATTAAAGATTATTCCTGCCACAAAGTAAAACTAATTGCCAAACAACAATGGCACAGCAGAAAAAGTCACTGAAAAAGGGTGAGGGAAACAAGTATGTCACTAGTGTTAAGCATTAAAACAAATGGAAACTCAGTGAGAGCAGGAGAGGTAGAAAAGAGGACAGACCAAACTTATGCTCTTCCTATCTACATTCCTTTGCTGACAATGCAGATATATTTTCATATGCCTATATTGTTGTTTTGTGTAAGTGGGAAAGAGCAATTTGATGACTCAAGAGTGAAATTCAGTGGCTTTCTTAAGTATGTCTGTGTAAGTTAAAGCCTGTGTGTTGCTGTATAATGAAAACGCTGAAAACTTGTATTGAACTTAAACAAGTAATAAATCATAATATATGGTTCTGTTAATTAAGCAGTTAAATGATACCAAAATGTTTTATCATGTACTCAGCTTGGAAATCCTACTTCCACTCCTATCATTTCAATAACAACATTTAATTGTGTAGAGTGGTTATCTCAGTTACTGTCATGATTTAGAGCTATTGTGATTATATGTGAGATTTAAAAAACAATTCCACAAAAGACAGGCCAACTTTAAAGAAAAAGTATTCAGTAGATGTTATTAATTAATGAAAGGCAGAGAAGTCACATGTTTAGTAAAATTAGGTGAATATCTTCAGTAGTGCACAGTGAAATAACCATGTGTTTTGGTGGAACAATTATATTACTCCCCTAGTTCTCAATAAGTAAGTATGCTACTCAAAACATCCAGTGTAAAAAACCTTCAAGAAAAAGAAGAAACACTGATATTATATGTTGTTAAGTGTTTTAAGGAAGATTGCATGTTTAGCTGTAGATATTGGATTGCTGTTTAATGATCCAAAGTTTCTGCTTTTGGTTTTGCTATCAATGTATCAACATACTTGAACAAGTATACGCATCTTCAGATTTTCTCCTCTATTGAAATACTATTTTATTTTTCAGTTCTACAAGCATGTTGTACAGAGTGTTGAGAAATTCATTCAAAAGGTAAGTCAGTCAAGTGGGGGGTTGGGTACACATATGGATTAATATTTTTAGCACATATTAGTTTATTTCCATTTTTAGTCACATTCAATTTCTGCTAGTAATCAGCAGCAGATCATAACCCATGCAGAATGACAAATACTTTGTTCTCATTTTGTTCTTTGGTCTGAGTCACTGTTGATACTGTTTTAAGACTGCTTCTGTATGTATTTGTTTAATGTTAAAAGAGACTGTTAGTGAACAGCTAACAGCAAAACAATTGACAGTTTGGCTAGTGACAGTTGCTTTTGCTTTTATGCCAGGTTTTCCTATTGATTTTAAAGCTGAAGGGAAGATGACCTTCAGCCTCATTTTTTTGTAGCAGGAGATGCAGTATTTCAGTTGATGGTTCTAGCAAGTAAATTAAAACAAAAAGTATTTCTTTGGCTAGGCTAGAATTACTTTTTGGGAAGATGGTAATATTAATTTAAAGATTCTGAATAGCAAAGAAATTTATAGCACTTTCTTTTCTTGCAACAGTTAATTATTCTTGGGTAAAACTACATTTTGCTTCCAGTTGGAAATGCATGGATTCAAATTTGTGAGTCTTCCCTGCTTATCTGTGTTGTACCTGATTGTTCAGTTGGTTATTTTGGTACTGAATTTCTTCTCTCTTTGTAAATAGCAGTAAATTATTATTAAATTGCATTTTAGTTTTGAAAAACTAGCCAGAAAAGTTAGGCTGTTAATGTTGCAATGTTGGATGCAATTTTCTTTCTGTTATCCTTTTTACAAAGCAGTCTGGATTGCTCTGTGTTAGTAAGCTGTCTTGCTCATTGAGTTTTATTCCTTGGTGCTCAGTGTACTCTGCAGTGCCTTTTGCCAGTGGCTAGACAGTGTAAACGGCTTTCACCTTCAGCCTGGTGTCTCAGAAGTATTTTTGAATGAATTATTTAGGTACTCATACATCAGTCCTATGTGAAAAAAAGAGTCATGTATGTTTCAAGCAGTAGTAAAAACTAGTAGTATACTTCATGAACACTGCTAGTTTGTCATCAAGTAGTTGTCTTTTGTGGCCTTGACTCTGACTTCTTCCATCTCTGAGAAAGGGATCACTATCCTCTGGTCCCTGCTCAATGCTACAGGTGAACACAGGAGTAGGAGAGCCGGTATACATCCTATCCATCTCTGACAAGTAGCACTTTGCAGTTTCACATCCTGAAATTAGTTCAGAACTGTCTGAGTTCCAAACTGCGTTTTAGTTGCAGTGGCTGTGATTGGCAGTTCAGTATTCATAGGCACAAGAGAAGTTTTATCCTCTGCATGGAAGAATGGCAGTTTGTCAGGAATGGGACTGGTCGTTCATGACCCTTCCACAAGCTACCAAAACTATCGAGTTATCTTTTCCACATATGCCCTTCAGTGTCCAGTACTGCTCGATGAGGAAATTCTGCACTGTTCATTGCTGGTTAGAGAAGGCAGAGGTATATTCTTATTGATATCCTTCTTAAGGATCACTCTGGATTAGATGATTCCCTTTGGTGGTCTTGATGAGGGTTTTTAAATTATTTAATGAGCAATTTAGTGAAATGTACAACTTATTAATAATTTTAAATAATAACTTCTTGCTTTAGTAGACTGAGAGATAAGCAGATGATAGCTAGGTATTTGATATTAAAGGACTTAAATTGTATGTTTGGAGAACAATTGAGTATTTTTCTGAAAGCAGTCACTTCAAGTTAAAGCTCAAGATGACTGAATCTTTCATTAAAATCTGCTGTAGACCTGACCAGAGTGATGTCAATGCCATCTCAATTAGTTTGCTCTTCATCCTTTACAGCTCCAGTATTTTCTTTCCTAATTTCATGAGGTTACTGAAACTTCAGATGAAATAATTGCCCATGGCATTCTTCATTTTGTGACACTTAACTCATTGGTCTATTGTTACTTTGGTTGACTGTTTTATTCTCTGGCAGAAGATCACTTTAGGGGGTCAAATGATCACGTTTCATATATGTGAGGTGATTCCATTGGAGAGCCAGACTTAATTTCTTTGAGTAATCAAATTACCTTATTGATTACTCACTCAGAAAATAAGTAAATATTTGTGTGTAAAAGCTGTCCCGTCTAAGATTAGGCATATGCAGGTTCAAAGCCCCAGTGTTAATTTTTATTTAATTTTTAATCGTATTTTATTGCCTTTTTCATATAATCTATATTATTACACTAATTATCATATTTTGCTTTCTTTATGTGCCATGTTTTAAAATACTTCACCTAATATATTTCCTGAGTTTTTTTGAATATCTGTGAGCTTTATTAATTTGAATATTGTGAAAAGTTGTATAGCTGTCTGTTCCGTATGAAGAATACTCCTTTTTAATAATTTAAATTAAATTTCAGAAGCTACAATACGTTGAAGTGATTTTCTGAAGACAGCATATTATATCCAATTTAAGCTTAATGATGCACATGTATTCCACACACATTTTTAAAAATAAAGAATGCCATACCTAATTACACTGAACCGTGTTTAGAAACTAAAGAAGTGCTTTCTCAAGGTTGCAAGTGTTAGCAAATCAACACTTTTCAAAACAGAACATTTGTATCCAGGGCATAGTAAAATTAATATTCTGAAGTGTTTGGCACTTTATTAAAGATTATTAACTTAGTGTGTTGCATAATTTGTTTATAGAGAGGAAAAGGGTGTCATTTCCCATGTTTTCCACAGTACCGTGTGTGATAACTGTGTACACCCAATATTTATTAAGTGAATCCATAACATAATGTATTCTGATGGTGACTTCATTCTATTTTTGGACCACTATTCGTTCTGTCTTAAAACTGGTTGCAGTAATGTGGTGTAACTACTTTGCAATTAGAAGACAAAGATTTTAGCATTAGTTGTTAAAAAAGTAAAATTACATAACTAGTTAGTATTTTAGTTAGCAGACATGCCTTATATATCATGCTGTTTGCAAATTATGCAAGTTTTCCAGAGTTCTAAAATAAATATCATTGGTATATTCTCAACCAAACAGATGTCCCCATAAATATGTTTTTCTTCTGCAGGGCAGGATATACAACACCCTAATTACAACAATAAAAAATAAAATAAACAAATTTTAACTTTAATGTTTACTTTGATGCTAAAGAAGGACAAAAAATATCTTGAATTACATTTACAGCTAGTCCAAATGTACTATTAAGTACATTAAGTGTACTATTACTATTTATGCAGTACTCTGAAAATAGAGTGTGCATTTTAAAAGGGTATGTGGCTTGTGTGTTAATTTTTTTAATGGGTAGATTTTAAATAGTTAATTTTTTGGCAGTAAGAAATTGATTTTACACCATTTACATGCCTGTGGAATGCATGCAGGTGTGATAATTTAAGCATTAGATGTTTAAATGTTAGATGTTTTTGAGAAGGTTTCATTTTCCAGGACAATTTATTAAATAAGAGAACATTTCAGTGTAGTTGGACCCATTTAAAAATTAGAGAGGATTGTTCGTATTTACTCTGCTGTTAATGATTTTGGTTATTTTTCACATATGCTCATTTTAAATTACCATTCTTTATAGTGCAAACCAGAGTACAAGGTGCCTGGTCTGTATGTCATTGACTCCATTGTGAGACAGTCCCGGCATCAGTTTGGACAAGAAAAGGATGTGTTTGCACCAAGGTTCAGCAATAACATCATCAGCACGTTCCAGAACTTGTACCGTTGTCCTGGTGATGACAAGGTAAACCACTTACAGATCTTTCTACTTAAAACAATCTTTAGCATATCATCTATAAAGAGTAAAGATTTTGATCTCTTTCTACTTGCTGGAGGGGACCTACTTATAAACTTGCCCTGTATATGTATTTCTTAATGCTGCTTGTCTTAGTGTAGGGATTGGAAAGATACATTCCATAGATTAGAGTTTTGAGAAAGTGATCTTCCCTATGATTCTATGATCATCCAGCAGCTAAATAAGATTTAACTTGAATGGTTTGACTCAATAGTTCAGCTGTTCCCTTGGATGGCAGTAGTTGAGATAGCTACCAAATCCTGTTTCTAAAAGATTGGCTGGAAATAGCAGAGTGCAGGCAGTTTAACTTCCTTCATATTTGTCCTTGGTTGTAAAATTGGTAGTGTTTCTTCTCATTGAATAACTATGAAAAGGTGGGGAATGCTAAGGGCTTTGTCTTCACAGAAATTTGTGTGATAGAGTCATTAAGTAAAGTAGTAAGTGAGACAGGATGCTACAGGAAGAGAATAATTATATTTTGAATAGTTACATGCCTTCCTACAGCGGTTTTTTTCAACCAGAGACCTGAAAACCCAAGGCATCCATGGAAGGTGATTAAGGCAAGTTCAGTCATTGTGTTATCCTAGGATTCCTGCCTTTTTAGAGTAGTTAGGACCTCTGCAGGAAAATGTCAGGAGCTGCATTTTTTGGTTGGATAAACTTGGCTAAGGATGTCTGTCTTCTCTCTGCAACTGAG
Organism: Corvus brachyrhynchos; assembly: GCF_000691975.1. Taxonomy (NCBI): domain Eukaryota; kingdom Metazoa; phylum Chordata; class Aves; order Passeriformes; family Corvidae; genus Corvus; species Corvus brachyrhynchos. The sequence goes on from NW_008239110.1 coordinate 21,910,551, forward strand.
TTCTGAGGTGTTGCTGAACAGGTTATTTAAGTTAAATGACATTTTTCCAGTCTGGTTTTAGGTTAACTGTGTGATTAACTTGTGCTGCTTCAATTCCACAGCTTTTTACTGTTTTTTTTAATAAATAGGCACAACTTTTAAACTTACATTTGTATTCATTTAGTTGTATTCCTTTAGCAGTATTAGTGTGTTTTGTAAACTCATTTAGCTTGCTACTTTGGGAAGTATACTAATACAGAAATAGCTTGATGTATTGAAGAAGGCGAGATTGGAACAAGGATGGACGCAAGTACTCAGTTTGGGTCTGGTTTTAAAAAATACATAGTAAATTTATTGTAGGCTAAGAAATAGCACTACTTGTCCTGTGATATTTCAATGCATGGCAATTAATTTATTGCATTAGAGGTGTTTGATGTGAAGAGAGATAGTAAAACAGTCTATTGAGGGTCTCCACAAAAGACCTGTCAGGTTCACTTCTAGGATATTTTTCACCTCAGCGTAAAATGTATTTTTCAATCGGAAGTCTTGCTGCTGTGCTGCATATGGGTTCAATATAATATGAAGGTCTTTGTGCTGTGAAAGTAATTATCCTATACATTGCCCGGCAAAAAACTGTGCTGTCAGAGACCAAGATATATACCTGGTTGGTAACATTTTGGTGTTTAATCTGATTGAAAGACATAATGGAGAAACACAGCAGTTATCTTTATATGAGCAAACTTGGAATTTGTTTTTGAATCAAGCAGAAATGCAGTAACATTTCATTTAAGGTAACAACAAAAACACGTCACTGATTCCTCTGTCTGGCGCAGAGAAAGTGCAAGGTGCAGGTAGATACTGAGCCACAGGAACAGTTTTACATTTCTGTTCTGGAGAAATGAGGGAAGTTAGAGCCTCTGGTGGACTTGTCAAGGACTGCTTATTAAACAGCCTTTCAAAGAAGAAAGGCTCGGATACCGGAATTCTGAGTGGAAGCCATCAGAGATTTCTTTAAGGGAACTCTAAATTGCATTTTCCATGCAGTGAAAGTTCAGCACTTCTCTCTATTAAATATCCTCTTGTAGTTCTGGGCAAACAGACTTCTGTTTCTTTGTTTTGAGCACTGTGGCTAAGTACTTCATGTTCTTGTTTTATAGAATTCAAGTAATTAAACCATCTTTGTGAAAGCAAACACCAGATCCTATGAAGAATTTCTTGCTGTTTGTAATACAACTCACTTTTTTCCCCAAAATAAAGCAAAATCTTTCCTTTTGGTGGAAGTGAAGCTTATTAAAAAAAAAGTCTGGAAGCAGATCAAAATGGTGATCTGTTTATGATGTAATAGAATGCTTCTATTGAAATAGAAAAAAATAAAATAAAAATGTAAGCTGAACAATGAGTTACAGCTAATGGAATTATGTGAAGCCTTAATTCTGATTTTTTTTTTTTCCCTTCCCCACGATCCACATTTTTTAATATTACTATGTATTTTCAATAGGCAGGTAGTTGTGTTCCAGTTTAAACTTCTAAGTTCCTCACTTCATGAGGAAATGAGAATAGAAATGAGCTTGCAAAATATTAAGCTGCTTTTCCAATAAAAATATTTAGCAGTCTTATTGGTATATGCCCATTTTTCAGTGCACATAAATGATTTTGATTCATAGGCAGAATAGAATCACATTTATATATGTTAACTATAAAAAATTAGGAGACTAGTAATTCATTATTTTAATTACTAGCCATGTTTTAAAATGCTTCCTTAAAATAATTTTCCTTCCATGTCATCTTCCAAGAGTAGAGGCATGTTTTTGGTTGAGAGAACATTGTCACCTGTGTGTAGTAGCTCCTTGCTGTTGCCTAGGGTCAGTCTCAGATTGATAGTTCTGACATCTTTGGTGTGATCCAGTATAACTGTCCTCGCTCTCTGCAAATCTGAAGGTCCTTCAGTCTAGACAGATTAACATTGCTAGCTAAGAATTCCATAATCAATAATAACAAGAAAAATAAGCATGACTCAGGTCTTTTGTTGTCTTTTCTTCATTTTAGAGTAAAATTGTTAGAGTGCTAAATTTATGGCAGAAGAATAATGTGTTCAAGAGTGAAATTATTCAGCCTCTCTTGGATTGACCCCTGTCTTGCCCAGCACTACAGCTGCTATGAGCAACAATACGCCAGGTAAACAAAACCAGATGGAAGTCATAATTTGAATCAAAACACTTCTGTCAGCTTTGGTATGTTGCCTGTTAACATGCTGAAGTATCTCACTTGAGTGCTAGAAAGAAGTATATTACAGATATCATCAAGATCAGGGAAACAGGAAAACATTATGATAAATGTGGACTTAATCATTTTGTACACTGAGCATCTGCCTTGCTTATGTAGGTAGATGGCAGGAAAATAGATTTTTAACTTTGTCACTTCATCAAAATTTTTTCTTTCGAGGTTGGGATATATGGGAAGTTGGCCAGATAGGAATGGCTTCTGGCACTTGCCTTTGTAACCCACCTTTTGCTGATCCCATGCTGAAAAGCAATGGGATGGACACATTCACCTTAGTTTTCAGTGGGAAAGCAAATTTGTGAAATTTTCAGATCCTGGAGTGCCTTTTCTGCATCTTCTAGCTCAGTATTATTTATTTAGTATGACTTCATTAAATTGTTGGAATCATAAGTCTGCTCTAACGTGTTCTTAGATTCTGATGCAAATTGACTTTTAAAACAGTAATCTAGTCATATTTAGCATTCATTGGTGTATCCCTACTTCTGAGCTATAAATGCAAAAGTACTTGCAGGTATAGAGGATTCTTCTGGATTATGGCATGAAACTAATTATCAGAGTGCTGATTTAGTCTCAGTGTTTTTCTTGAGAAAAAGCAATAAAACAAGCAGTCCTCATGAATCCAGCTGATGTAGGTTGAAATTTTTAGTTGAATCCTTAGGACTCCTCCTGGGGATAAAGTGCGAGTCCAGTGAGATTTAGACTAGCAGACGAGTAGATTGCTAACAATTATCTTTTGGTATATGTAGTTTCCACTGAATGTTTTGGAATACTGTGTGAAACCTATTTATTTTGCCTTCATCAGTGTTTTCGTTAGTAGCCCCAATAGGTCAATAATGAAAAGATCTGTGAACTACACTAATACAAAGTAATTCTGCTACTTTAGGAATGTTCATGTGAGTCTGTGTTATTTCTGTGTGCTCTCTGTGTATGTCAGAAAAATAGTTTCAATTGATGTGCTTTCTCAGTATTTAATAACAGCAGGCTTTTTTCTTCTCTAACACTATTTTTAAATTTCTATGTTAAAATATTTTGGCATATTGGTTTTTCTCTTTTTTAGGTACACCTGTGACTCCAGTTACCCCAGCCAATGTGGCGCAGAGTTTACCTGATCCTTGGGTATCCCAGATTGCTAACACAGACACCCTTGCTGCTGTTGCACAGATTTTACAGAGTCCTCAAGGCCAGCAGGTAACTATTTTGTAGACAGTTACACTGTAGACACTGTAGACTGTCTGATACTTTGTGTCTTTAAGGTACAGGTAAGGAATGCTTTCAGGAGTATCTCTTAGATTTGTGTCCAGTATCCATGTTAACTGTCCAATGAGGCTGTTCATCACGAGTAAGTTCCAGGTTAGTTAAAACTCCATGTTACCTTTTGTAGCCAACCCTGTTTGTTCCTTAAAAGTGTCTCAGGTGGTTTCAGATAAGATGGTCTGTAATACATGTCTATATCGATGACAAGTATGGATCTATTGCAGATGACTAAGTCAAGAGCAACAATAATATTTCATGGATACAGATATAAAATAGAATGCAAGTTAAAGCACATTTTTCTTTTGGAAGCCTGAAGAGGAGCTAAACATTGTACAGAATTACAGGATGGGAGCAAACTTTTTCAGGAATTGTACTGTGTGTTGATTCAATTTTTTATCTTTCCATCAGCTAAACATAGGTTTCATTTTGCAGCATTCAAAAATAAGAACTTGGAAGTTACTATGTTCTTCAGTTTTTAAATGCTCAACTCCAAAAAAGTGTCTTGATGTTCAGCATCACAAGAACCGCTTGTCCTCTTAACTCAGTCACACACAATTGTCTTTCTGTAAAAATGTAGATCATAATTTTTCAATCTGTGCTAGAACTATGGCACCTGCATAACTTTGGCATTACGCTTTTTATTTGGACTGAGGTTGTTTTACCTGCTGGCATACTAAACAAAAATACACACATATGAATGAGAAGCAGTGGCCAGTGAAAGTTCTGGTGCTGGCAGTAAGAACTTTACTTAGTGAGAATGTTTTACACTATTTAGCTAACCAGAGTTATCTGTAATTGTTCATAAATGAAGTGGAGGGAATACTTTCATCTGATTACACTGGAAGAAACTGAAAAGCAAAGGAAAGTGAGTTTGTGGGATACTTTGTGAAATATGGAGGAAAAATAGTGGACTTGCTCTTAAACAAGGAAAAGATATGAAGTGAGAATGGTAAATGCATGGAAAGTCAGTGAGGTAATTCAAAGTTTGTTGCTTAGAGAATACAAAAAAAGAAAATGAAGCAAGAGAAAAAAGTGAAGATGACAAAGCAATTACCGTTTTAAAGACAGCAGATCACGAAGAAATAACATTTGGATATTTAGCTGAAAATAGTCTTAAGCAGAAGTGTGGAGACAGACTGGGTACACAAAAAATATGTACATAGGATTGGTAGATGAACTATGATACTTGCTTACATGCTGTCTATCTCTTTTATTCTTGTTCTCCAAACCACTCCATCTGCCACAGCCTCTCCCTGGCTCCCCAGCTCCACAGACCTTGATTTAATCCTACAATTGTGTTTTATTGGTGAGAATGCGTGCAGGTAAATTGAGAGTCCAGACACAGGAGAGGGCAGACTAAGAAAGATGTGACCAACAAGAATGTGAAAACAGCAAGAATGGTGCCCATCCAGGATTCTTCCACTTGAGAGCCTCCATCTCTGCTTCTTCAGTTTGATTCCTTCCTACTGAGAGCAATGCACAAGGTGGACCAGCTGTATCAGCCAAGTGGGGAGGTGTGGGGGAACTCTTCAGCTTTACCTATTGCAACAATCAGTGAAAGCTCTTGCTGAGGTAGAACAACAATTGAAGCCTTTTCAGAGGCTCTGCTGTATAAGAAATCTGTATAACTGTTTTTAAAAGTAAAAGAATAGGGAGAATTGTTTCACATTATCAGAAAGTAACTCTTAAAACAATCTTGAAAAAGGGTCACACATTTTTGATGCATTGTAGAAAAGAAATTCAACCTAATCAGCTTATGAAGTTTCTAGTGAGGCTAGTAAGAAGGGATGGATTGAACCCTCTAAGAGTTCAGTAGGGAACCCTATAAGGAGTTGGAATATGAATGTAAGGATAATCAGGGACTTAGGTCAGCATAGTTTGAACTGCCTGGATTTGCTTAACCTTTTTTCCACAAATATCTGAAGATAAGGCTCCAGGGATTTCTCTCTTTGAATGTCAAAGAACTGCTTCCTCTAATTCCACAGTGCTTTAGGAGAGCTTCTTCCCATAGGGTTAATATTTTTCCTTAAGGCAAATTTTGTTGAAGCATCCCTATTCAACAGATAAGTTGATCTGCACATGAAAAAGCCTTTGATTTCCTCTTTAGGACAGCTTCCTAGAAGATTATGTATAGATAGGGATTTGTAAAGAAAGATAGGAAGTAAGGCAATCAAGATAGACCAGGTGATTGGTTTGTACATTTGCTTTTTATATTTTGTTAACATAGCAAGGGCATTGCATTCTATCAGCCCAAACCTGAGTTTCACTGTGAGATTTTGCTTGTGTCTTGTGCAGAGACACTGGTGCAAGCTCTCCATATGAATAGGTTGCATTGGCCTGAAGTGGAGCTTGCCACGGTGCAGGTCTTTTCTCTGTAGAAATGCTGTTACAGGACACAGATTCTCCTAATATAGGTGGGCCCTTAGGAAGCTGGAGTAGGCTAACAGATTTTTTTCAGGTCAAAAGGAATCAAACTGGAGAAACAGAAGAGGGGGAACCCTAGAAAGCAGGAAATCCTGAGTGGTGACTGGCATCATCATGCAACCTGTCAGAGCAAGTTAGGAAGAAGAAGCATCTGCCTATCTTATCAGCCCCAGAAAACAAATTAGCCAGTAAGTGGGAAAAAAATTTGCTGTAAATGAAAACAAATTAAGACAAAATAATAGCCATAGGTTAGATGATACTTCATTCCTGAGGGGTTTTTTTACTAAGTGGAAGGGGAAAAGTCTGTTTTGTACTTTGTTTTTTGCTTAAAAAAACCTCTTGTTCAATGTATTTGTTATCTTTTCTGTTTTAGCTTCAGCAGTTGATACAGACACTGCAGATACAGCAGCAGAAACCTCAGCCTTCACTACTTCAAGCCCTGGATGCTGGTCTTGTCGTCCAGTTACAGGCCCTCACGGCACAACTCACAGCTGCTGCTGCTGCTGCTAACACACTTAATCCACTGGAACAGAGTGTCTCTTTTAATAAGGTAGAAGTAGAATAATAGAAATTTGAAGAAGTATTTATTTTTAAAATATATGTATATGAGAAGTTCTCCTGGATTTTATTGTTTGACTCTGAACATTTTAAAAATACATTAATATACTATAAAGTGCTTACATCTTGAAAATACAAAAAAAGTGTCTAGACAGAATAGAGTAAATGAAAATATTAGTTGCATATTAGTTTAGGGCTAAATGGCACATAGTAGAATATCTAGAGTTGGAAGGGATCCATAAAGTTTATTGAATATGGTAATGGATTTGATTTAGCAAAGGTAAGCCATTGTTACATATGTTTTCTCACCCTTTGTAAGACAGCAGTGAGAATTGTTTCTTACAAGGTAATAAATGGAAAATATGCAGAAATTATATTTCCAAAAAAAAAAAAGAAAAAAGAGCCAAAAACCCCCAAAACAAGCTACAAACAAACCCAGAAATTTAAGAAAACTAATGTAATTGAATACCAGGTGGTAACAACCATGCAGGCAATTGCAGTCATAGTAGTATAATACTTATAATAAAAAAAAGGATGAACTTCTGCTCAAAGAATTATAACTAACTAAATAAATAAACTGGAAGAAACAGTTTGTGAGTACATAATCTCTGTAGCTTTGTCCTGGAGTGAATAAATACTAAGAAAAGGAAGTCGGAGAAGAAAAACAACCTTTTTTATTCTTAACTCAGATAATCTCTTCTTATTAAAAATAATGCAGCTGTAAAAATAAGTCAGGAAAAGAATGGCCTGTACTCCTGTTCTACCATCAACTCAAGAAGGGTGTGGCCCCAGGGAATGAATGCATCAGCTGATAGGGAGTGCCATAATATTTACATACAGAAAGTATTTCATAATTTGGCATTATTCTGCAGACTTCAATTCCAGCATTTCCATGGATAGGTGTACTCATAGCTATGGCTGCCTTGAATGTTGCACAGCGTAAATGAAGTAAATTAAAGGAATTCACGTTCTGATGAGATGTTTATATACAGACATAAAAAAGAGGCAGCTTTTAGGATAAAAAAACATTTATTAGTATTCTAATCCAAAGGAAACAGTGAAGCACAGTTTTCATTCCATGACATAATGTTGGTGAATTGCATAAAAAATATGAACCATGCAGGAAAATAGTTTTGATCAATGCATAAGTATCCAGTTTATCTTTTTTTAAAAAAACCCTATTCCTAATACATTTGACAGTTCTTCCAATCCTTTGTTTTCAAGCTCTTCAGTCTCTGTACTGTCTTGTGTTACTTAATTGTGCAAATTAATATGCATTATGTGGAAAATTCTTTTGGCAACATCAAATGTGCATGTTTTTGACCTTGCTACAGAACCATATCCCTGTGTTATGGTAAAAAAAATTTGATCAATATTTCCTGTGCATTTACCCTACTCTTTTTATTGTAATTTCCAAATAGAATATCCTGATCCTTACAAAAAAATTTGTTTCCTTTCAAATAAAAAGCTTTTTTCATGTCTTTAATTCTTTCTGTTGCTTTTTTGGAACATATTTTCTTCTTAGGTAATTAAAGTAACATATGTAGCATAAAGGGAAGGTTCTGTGCTTCTTATATGCATGTGTGTGTAACATTAAATTTGATATCCTAGTATTTAATTTAGTTTAATTCCTATTACTTCATTGTAGAGAGTATTCTTTTACAAACTATGTAAAAATCAAGATCTTTCAGTTCAGATTTTTGGCTTTCTATATGTACGATGTTACTTCAAACAAATGTAAACATAAATCATGCTGGACATTTACCTGTCTTGGCTGGAAGTTCTCTGGTTTTCTCTGGCCTCAGTTAATCTAAATGTTTGTTTTGTTAGTCATGAACTGTTGACTATTTTCTATTTATTTCTTTTCTCAGATATATAAATAGTATATATTCTGTTATTTTCCTTCCTACTTTGTCATGATGGAAGATACATGATGATCAGTAGTATTTTAAGTTTGAGGTTGTTTGTTTAAAATGCACAGTTTTTTTCAGAGCAGCAGCATTTTATAAGTGCTTCACTGGAAAATATTCTAACAGTACAAACAAAAAAGGCAGTCGCCTTGCTTTATATAGATTAGGTATATATATGGTGAAAGTTGTTCTGGATTTTAACATCCCATCTCACATAAGCTTGATGGTCTGTGTTTCTACTGTGTTTTCTCAGAGTCATATTCTGTCCTGCTTTCATAAATATTGTATTGGGAAAAGTGGTTCTAAAAATTCTTGATTGATCAGTCTTCTAGTTAGCTTAGGCGTTGTTCTTCTTGCTGGACTCCAGTAATTGAGAATAAATAGAACATCCTGAGAGAAAATGGGCTACTGAATCACCGTGGTTTGTTGCTGAAGATGTTTTTGCCTTAGTATTTCAAAATGACTGCCTTATGTTCTCATCCTCTTGGTTTTTTTCTTCTGAGATTAAGGTTTGAGAAGAAGTTATGGTGGTTTTTAGTATAGCATTAGCTAGAAGAAGACTTCCAAGGTGGGCAAAGATGCATGGACATGGCTTTAGTAGCACAGCTCTATCACTATGTAGTGAAAAAAAAGCCAATCTCACTGACAAATAACATCTGTTGTATTTCTTCATGCTTGTTCTTTAGTTTTCTCTTCAAGAAAGTAAAGTGCTACTAAAATGCTTCTGGACTTTTAAAAATTAATAGATAAACTTTTTTACTTAAGCGGAACTCCAGTTTAGACATCTTCGCAGATAAAACAGGAAGTTTATTCAAGTTTTTCTCCTTGTCAGATACCTTTCTTTTTATCCATTATAAGGCTTATTCCTCTTACATGATAACTGCTTGCTTTGATTTTTTTTGCAGACTATGTGAGAAGTTGTTTTCAAGGAGCAGTATATTTGAAGGAATTCAGGTTGTCTAAATGACACGTGTGTGAAAATACAGTAATTCTTTGTGAAGTAATCAAGCTGTAGGTCTTCTCTTGATATGAGCAGAGCAGTTTGCTGATAACCAAAGGATTGAATAGTTGGCCTCTTCGTAGTAATTCCTTCTAATTAAAGGTACCATTACATAAAATTAATCTTTATTTAAGCTTTACTCCAAAGTAGCTCTGAGTTACTGTGGAAAGCACGTGTGGTTGTACTTGCAGCAGCAGAGCTCAAGAAAGCTGGGGCAAGATTTGATGCACTCAAGAGTTTGATAGCAATAGGAGTATGACATTGGATTTTCTATTCAGGTTATTTGCCAAAGTTTTTTTGTTTTTTCTTAAATTGAGAAATAAGAGCATCTTCCTATTGAAAAGGAAATATACATAAAGGGACATATAAGAAGTGTTCAGTAATGCCTATTTTGTTTTCTCCTAGAAGCTGATGGACAGGTTTGACTTTGGCGAAGAATCGGAACAAAATGAAGAGCCTAAAAAGGAAACTCCCTCTTCCCAATTGTAAGACCAAGCTCTGTTTCTTATGGAAAATGCTAAAATTTGCGTGATGTTAGTTGAACATTAGGATTAAGTAAGGAAAATATTTCTTTCAGAGCATAAGTACACCAAAACAGTTGGAAAAAACAGTTTACTAAATTAAACATACACACTTTACTGTAAGTCTGTGTGCCTGAATTTTTGATGACTTTATCTTCAAGTTAGCATGTTCTTTGCTTTTTATAGTTATATTTATACAGTTGATGGTATAATGATACTATTAGAAAGTGGAACTAGCTCCATTGTCCTCATTATTTCACATTTTAGTTAACTCGAAACCCAGTTGTGAAGACCTATTTACTAACTGTTTAAACCAAGAGAAAAACTGTAGGCTTTTTTTTAAAATTAAAATTATTTCATTTTAGGCCATTAGTACCAGAATCTGTGAACAACTCACTTTTTCACCAACTAGCTGAACAGCTACAGCAACAAAATTTAGAACATCTCAGACAACAGCTTTTGGAGCAGCAGCAGCCTCAAAAGGTAAGAACTCCATCTTGTGGCCATTGTAGTAATTTATGTTCTCCACTGATAAAATATTCCAGGACAAAAAAGTTGTGTTGTTACTGACAGTTTTCTTATAATTAAAGTCTTTGTCACTAGCTGACCATGTAACAGAAGCTTGCAGAATAAGTGGGACAAGTGGAAAAGAGTGCTTAAAGCAGAAAAAACCCACAACCAAATGTGTGGGGTATACATTTTGCTTCTCTTAGGAAGGAGTACTCATTAGCTGAGTTAGACATGACTGTGCTTTGACTGTTCAGCTCTTTGTATGGGGGGGAAAAAAGTAAGGTGAGCACTGAAGCGATTATGCTCCTGTCTCTGAAGGGAGGACAGAATAGAGACTGTGGATAACTTTAATTTCCCCAGGTTTAATGTCTTGACTAATAATTGTCTCATTCTGTTGAAGAATCTGAGCTAAAGAATACAGTCATATATTTCCTGAGAAATTATTCATTAAGAACTGGTGCTTGAGACAGCCCAAGGTTCCTTCTTAACTATATGAATTGTGTCCTCTCTACGCTGAAGTAACTTGGCTTATTTCTACTGAGGTTAGTCCTCAGTACTTAACTGTTCTTTTCCCCCTCCTGATCCCATTTTAAAAAAAACAAAACAAAACAGAACAGAAGTATTTTGTCTTGATACTGGCCAGGTATAAAGTGGACTTCATGTGGAGTGTTTGGATCTGGCTTCACAGGAAAATAAGAATCTCAGATTGAAAGAAAAGACAAGGGATCACAAACTTAACAAACATCTGCTGGAGATTTTAGTTTAAGCTGTGCAAAGGCAAAGTTGTAGAACCATTGAATAGTCAGAGTTGGAAGAGACCTTAAGATCTTCAAGTCCAGTTGTCAACCAGCACTGCCACTGTAACCCCTGAACCACTAAACCACATCACCCAGCCCACATCCAGATATCTCTTGAACTCCACTAGGGATGGTGACCCCACCACCTCCCTGAGCAATCTAATCCATTCCAATTTATTTACAGTTTTATTTTCATTTCTCATTTAAGTGTAGTAAATGAAAAAGAATATACAACATAGCTAGAGACTAAATAGTTTTGGATGTTGGTGGATATCTAGCCATTTCCATCTTTAAACACTAAAAATGTTGTAAAGGAATAAAGCATTGAAGAATGCTTCTGTTTGAGGAGCTTTTGATGTGTCATATCAAAAAGTAATTGTCTAATTTGAATATAAAAATATTGAATGTCTACCTTATTGTAAAATAAGCAAAATCAAAGTTTACAATACATTTATGGGAAGAATGTTTACTTGACTCTCCCCTTACTATTTGATTTTCTATTCCAAGACCTGAAGGATTTTCCCTTCAGATCCAGTCTTCTTGTCTAGTCAGTATGGAGAGAAAGTTTTCTTTTCACCTTGATAAGAGCTAAAAGATACAAACTTCTTCTGGAACTACTTTGTAATGACTGCAGCACGTTATGGGTCATATTTTCTTTAATTCCATGTGTAAGTTTCATTGAGAAAGATCAAAGAGAAAGAGAAGGAAAGATAAAGCACAAAACAAAATTACTAGGCATCTGATCAGCAGAGGGAGCGGAGGAGAGGACAGAGATAAGAACAGAAGGAGCAACAAGAAATGTAGGCCTTGATATCAAGAAACAGGTTGTTGAAGAATAATTAAATGTAAGGAAAATGAGACAAAACATACTGTCAGAAGACAAATAAATTAACTGAATTATAGGAGAATTTTTTTTACATACTTGTTATAATATGTTTAAAAAATACGAAGATAAAATTGTTACTACTAGTCATTCTGCTAACTTCCTGTCGTTCTCTGGGCGCATAGAACAGGTAGGATTTGTTTAATTAAAAGTTAAAGTATAGTGAGGATCACTGAAATGTTTACCTGCATTAATGGGTTATAGATCTTAAATTACTTATCAGAATTGTTCTCATACAATTTCTTAATATTTTAATTTCATTTATTCTAGTTCTTGAATTTATCTTTAATCTTAGAGATATTTATTCCAAATCTGTACATTCAGGCAATGCACAGGCCATTACAGTTTTTTCTCTAGCAAGTCACCAACACCTTTAGTATTCCACATTCTTTAACTTTGGTGTTTTTTCAGAACTGCTTATTTTGTTAGGTCTCTTGGAATTGCTATGTTGACATAAATGGCAATAAATTTCCTCCCTTTCAGAAATTGCTTGTCTGAAACTGGGCACTGTAAGAAAGTTCAGACTAGTGTAAATTTTTTAACTAGTTCAATTGGTATAGCAAATATTTTTATTATGTTAGAATCAAAATAACATTTATTAATACATATGGATGGTGGACAAGTGGGTATCTTTCAGGGTCACTACATATGGCTAGTTTGTCCTGTGAATTTTTGTTTTGAAGCAGCTGAATTAAGCAGTAAGTTGTGTACTTTGTGTATTCTGTGTACTGTGGTTTTTTGATTCAGCAAATAGATACTAATCTTTTATAATCAGGAATACTAATTATTTCAATGTTTTGTGTTTAAAGATGATACCATAAAAGAAGGAATGGAATGGATTGATATCCAGTTCAGCTTTCATATTAATGAGAAGTGGGAATATTTTTTTCATATAGTATCACATTTTGACAGTAAGCATTTGTAATTGCAAGGGGCTTTATGGTATATTATTAACTGTTATTTAGGCAAGCCCTGAGGAGAATCAAGAAGGAAATTTTGGTTCAGAGCACTCTGCGTCACCATCACAAGGGAGCAGTCAACAGCAGTTTTTAGAAGTGGAAACTAATGTAGATGATTCAATGGATATTCAACAACAGGTAAAACTATTTAAAATTTTATTACAGAAATTGAAAGGAAAACACATAATAACATGATTTCAAGTTGTATATATTGTGAGTATGTTTATTAAGTGTTATTGAACATCTTTTATGTCTTATCTCAGGACATGGATATAGATGAAGGTCAGGATATTGCTGAAGAAGAGATTTTTGAACAAGAAGAAAAGAAATCAGCTGTTCGTTCAAGATCAAGAACTCGTTCAAGATCTCGTTCAAGGTTCTGTAATTACCTTGTATTAAGTAAATGAAGGTTTTCTGAAAAAAACTTGCAATTTGTGATTGTCAGTCTCAATTCTGTATTTTCCAAAATTGTCATAAGTAGTTTTTGGCAATGAAAAGATGCTTTCATTAAGTATTTGTGTGTTAGATGCAGACTGTGTGACAGGTCATTTGCCATATCTGTGGTTTAACTGAAATTCTTTAAGACCTGTTTAGGTTACAGAAATAGCTAACACTAGCCAGCTGGGCAGGCTTTCTGTGCCAGAGAATTAGGTAGTGTAAATATAGAACATTTTGAATGTGTTTTGTTTTAAGGTGTACATTCTATTCCTCACCCAAATGGCATTAAGTTTATTTCCTGAAGCAGTTTTAGTGAATATAGTGGAAATATCTGTGTAGTGCTTAAAGTTTGTAGTTAAAGGACAACTAAGTCAGAGTATTTTTTTTTTTAACACAGCATACTAAAATTAAGTATTTTGTAGGTCACCAAGGAAACGAAGGTCTAGATCACGGTCTGGTTCTCGTAAACGGAAACACAGAAAGCGTTCACGCTCAAGATCAAGAGAAAGGAAGAGAAAGTCATCTCGGTCATACTCCAGTGAAAGAAGGGCTCGGGAAAGGGAAAAAGAACGTCAGAAAAAGGGATTGCCTCCTATACGTTCAAAAACACTAAGCGGTAAGTGGCACCTACTTAGTGTTTTAAAAATGTAGGATTAAATGGGAAAAAGGCTTAGTTTTCATTGACAGAACAAGATTTATGTTGACTACTTATAAATAAGTTTAATTTCTGATGTTTCTTACAACTTACAAAGGTACATCATGTCATCTTAGATGAGAGCAAGTGTCATACTGTTCTACTGATGTTTTTACTCACACTGTTGCACCAGTTTGCTTCTAAGCAGAGAGCAGCAAGGGCTGTCTCTAAGTTACAATCTTCTTTCTCTTTAATGCCATTTTTAACGGGACATTTGAAGATATCCAGCAGCTGATCTTAAAATTGTTAGACTGGTAAAACATTAAAAGTGTGTAGTACACACTTTGAACACTTTGATAGATATCTTAAAAGCCCATGTTTTAAAACCTTTACAGTGTTTTTTTTAATAGATTTTCAGAGGAATGTAGTGCCAAAGCAGGTGGAATTTGCTAGTGTAAGACAGACCATAATGGTGGTATCTTAAGAAAATATTCAAAAACCAAGGGGATTTCAGCCTCTGCAGGGTGCTGCTGCACACCTGCATTTCTATAGAGAATTCACATACTTAAAAAAAAGGAAGATAGTAAGGAGAAAAACAACTTCCTCCACACAGTTGCTTAAATCAAAGGGGATGTATTTTGAGAATTTAACTTTGTTTATATAGTTTATAACCTGTTTCTGATGTAGTTTCGCATTTATCTTGTGTCTTAGAACTATATTGTTGATTTGCCAAGCAGCTCACAACTCATTTTTATAAAGGAAAGAGT
>NW_008239110.1:21925526-21959319 GCF_000691975.1 Corvus brachyrhynchos
AAAGAGTGTTCTGTTCTCTTCACATTAATATTTTACATAATTCCAAGGTGACTTTAAACTGGGGACTGTACTACGGTTTAGATGCTTCTTTTTTTCCTTCTTCTCTGGTTTTTCACATGAAAAGAGGCAAATCGGTTTTATGGTGTAGATTTCTCCCAGTAATCCACAAGACAGGGAGCTATAATCAGAATAGTTGGGAGCTGAGAGACAGAGATGTTACCTAACGTAACCTAATGAACAGCAGCAGTATTTGAGGTCCTGTGAAGTGTAAAGGAGATATTAAGAAGGCTGAGTGAAGTGTGGAAGCTTAGAGGGGAGGTAAATGATTAAATAAATAAGTAATTCACCTGACAAGTGTTCTACTTAATGGTATTTGTTCAGTGACAGCCACTATTATTACTTGCTGAGATCTGAAGAATTTTTTCGTAGAGCTTAACACCATGAGATACAAAAGGGATATCTACAAGCATGTAAGGAACACGTTTTGTCCAAAAGAAATCTTACGACTGGTCATTCTCAGCACTGCAGGGTACTGATTTCAAATGAAAATGTCAATTGACAGAGGAGTGCACATCTCTGGTTTCCAGTTTGGTGCAGCAGGATTGGTACAGGAAAGAGATTTGATGTATCAAGATGATGATGAAGAAAGAATGCTTCCTTGGTTAAGTATAGGGCAGGCCAAGAAATCAAAGTTGCACACATAGATTGGGCAATGTTTGGGAGACAGAGGGATTGGAACCATGTACATATGGGAGAAGGAAGTCTTAGCTCATGTCAGTGAGTGTATTTGGCGAGGACAATGGGTGGACATTTGGAAGGCAGTTGCAGGGATCTGGGCTTGTGGTGGAATTGACAAGAATCAGAAGTATCATGGATGTCTTCAGCCTGATGGGCCACAGATAAGTTTATCTTTCTGGGTTGTTCCTCATGGTAAATTAATAGTATTGTTGCTGTTTCTTTCAGGTGAAAATGCAGTGTATAGTACTGCAGTATTAAGTTCCATCTGTAATACACTTTCAGCCAGTTAGAACTTAATCTTACTTTGTTAAAATTGACTTTAATCCTAAAGGCATGGGTTTTTTAATGGAAAGTAGAAGAGAAATGTTTTGGGTTTTTTTCCAGAATTAATTTATAATTCAGTTTACCTTAGCTGATAATCTACAGAATTCTATGGTTTTATTTCTATTGAAACAACTATTTTGTTTAAAAGAAAATGAAACAAGAATGAACACTTGTAGTGCATATGTTTGGTGTTGTTTAACTCTTTAACATTTTTCTTAATGTACTAAATCTCTCTACAGTAAGTAATAGATGTACTATTCTTAGGTTTTTATCAGTGATTTCTGTGTAATTTTAAAACTTTTTACATTCATGCTGTAGAGTATTTCATAAGCTAACATTCAGTATTTTGATTGATGTGAATGTGTCTCTTCTACAGTTTGCAGTACTACTCTTTGGGTAGGTCAAGTAGACAAGAAGGCTACACAGCAGGATTTAACGAACTTGTTTGAAGAATTTGGACAAATAGAGTCAATTAATGTAAGTAAGCATGTTGCTATGCTTTTTCAGGAATTATAGACTAGAAACTTAAGCATGCTTATGCCTCTGAATTCCTTGTAGCTGCTTAAATTTGTATTTAGGAGATTTTTTTATCACAGTTTAAAAACTGTGGTCATGGTATTTGCCACCTGGTTTTGATCTACTCTGTTTTGAAGCACTAAAGACAGTACACTTAATGGTAAAAAGCTCCTTCCTAAGCTCTAGCAATTTATGCAGTTTTTACACCAGGGTTTAACCAAAAGGTTATGGTGGTTCTGGTTTAGTGGTGTGTCATGGAGCAGGTATCACTTTTCTTTAGCCTAAGGACACCTGATGTGTATCCACATTGTTCTTGGTTACCTTCCAAACAGAGGATTCCTTAAGTAGAATCCTTTTCAATAAAACATTTAGAAGAAAAGAAATTATACTATGAACGAAAGTTTATTCTAAAATGTGACAGTTAAAAAGATGCTTATAATTGGGAGATACAGTTCTCATTATTTAGAGTAATTTAGAGTTAGGTGTTTAGAGAATTACCTCAGTTGCATATAATTCAGCTTCAAGATACAGGGGTTTTCTCCTAAAATGGCATATCTGCATGAGAGAAATCTGGGTTTTCCTCTTGCTTCAGCAGTTTTAAAATGCTTCTTGTGCAATTTCACTCATTTCAGATCATACTTTTACTGTTTTCTTGTCATGTTAATATATTCAAATATGTAGTTAATAAGGAATACTTTTTGTGGTTTTACAAAATCTTTTAAAAAGTTTCAGAAATTAAAAAAAACAATCCTGTAGACAGACATTTAAACCTAATTTTGTTCTGCAGGAGCTATCAATTAAGGAAAGTAATGTAAAGGCCATAAATGTCCCAATGCCTGTTATATTTCAAAGGCAAACCATATTGTAGATAGTTCATCCTACGCATTCCACAAAGCTGAAGTACCTAGAATAACAATGTATATCTTAATGCAGTTCTTATAAAATATGTTTACAATCTGTCATCTTATCTGTGTTTGTCACATTATTGTGTGCATTTAAACAGTGTAAAAGCACACCAAGATTTTTGACTAAAACTGGTATAAGCAATTGTCATACATAATATGTAAGCTTGCAAAAATTACATGCAATGTCATACAATAAATAAAACATGCTATACATACATACGTACAATAAAACATTAAAAAAATCACCTTCAGGAATGAGAACTCTACCATTCAAAAATGCAATATAATTTTGATCACTATTTTGCTCCTCTGTGAAAGGTTAGTGCTCAGCTCACAGCGAATTTGGAGCTTAAGAAGAGGTAGCAACCTCTGCTTTTCTGAAGTTGTCATAATGTGGCTCCCAGTTTTTGTCTGTTCCATGTTGTTTAAATCTTTCATGTCACTTATAACACACATTCTTCAGCTTGCTGCTGCTTCTTGAAAATGTTGTAACTGAAGTAGCCTGCCATTATCACTCTTAAGTTTTCTTGATGCCCAAACTTGTTAATATGGCCGATTAAGGTAACAATTGTTTACAGTGTAAGCCTTTCCTCCTGTAGTATTAGTATTCAGTTAGTGTAGTTACATAATCTGAAGTACTGATTTTCCTACTTTTTAAGACCACTGCTGTTTTTCCATAGATGATCCCCCCAAGAGGATGTGCTTATGTCTGTATGGTACATAGACAAGATGCATATCGTGCTCTTCAGAAACTTAGCTCTGGGTCTTATAAAATTGGATCTAAAATTATTAAGGTAAGGTGATTTTAATCTAAGGATGCTGTCCATTTGGAATACAGTACAATTTTACTATGGTGGTTTGTCTTTCAGTAGGTGTTCATTCACATGTACAATGTGGAGAAGAAGAGTGAAGCAGTAAGGTGTAAATTGCTTTCTCTCTGTGTAAAATGCAGCTTTTAACAGTCAGTATGAAAGATAGAAAAATGACATTGACTTGATATTTAGGAAACACTTGGACAATCACTTATGTACGTACAGCCTAAGTCCTGTAACTGACCATGTGGGTCACTTAATATTAAATTTTATAGTATTCTCAGAGTTAAGTATTTTATTAAATGTTATGGGGTTTTTTCCTGCCTTCTTGGTGCTTTAGGGGTAAGTCCTTGAAGTACTGTATTTTTAATTTCCCCATATATATGTTAGAATTAATGTAGAACAAATCTAAGCTTTCTGATGTAATTAATCTTACACATACCTGTTGCAGAGGCTAAGTAAACTTCCTGCAGGTTAATTTAAAATCCAAACATTGTTAAAACTTTAATAAATAAACACTGAGGATTGATGTGCAGTGACAGACACTTGAAGGAAATAATCTGAAATATTCTATTCCCAGGTTATATCATTTAACCAGATTATCTGATTGGGTTTTATTTTCAGATTGCTTGGGCTTTGAATAAAGGTGTGAAAACAGAATACAAGCAATTCTGGGATGTGGATCTGGGAGTTTCCTATATTCCATGGGAGAAAGTGAAATTGGATGATTTGGAGGGCTTTGCTGAAGGTGGCATGATTGACCAGGAAACAGTAAATACAGGTACAGGCATTAACAATTCTGATAGTTAGACAATGTGTTTGTTTTGGTAATTGCAAATTCTTAGAAAATTTATTATTTAGGAAATACATACTCTTTTTTTCATTTACATAAATTTTTCTAGCTCTTTGTTTATAATATAAATGGCACTGTAATAATGAAATCTAGACTGTATTTTTAGATTAGTAACTTGTTGATTGTCTTGACAATGAGGAAATGGTGACAGAGGGTAATTAGTTTAGGCCAGTTAATAAAGGTTGGCATATTTTAAGAGTTATGAACTTTTTGTGCACTGGTATGTGAAATATTAATTTGTGTAGAAATTGTTATCTGCTTGTGATTAGGAAAGTGTTATATTCAGGTATAAGACTTGAGTTGAAATTAGAACTTGTCCAGATAGGCACACCTTAGCAAAACCTTATGGTATTTTTTCCATAAAGTCAGAGTGACAGAAAAACAAGTACTGGTTGTTTTGTGTACTAAAACAATCAGACCTATTTCTGAAATCCAATTGAACAGCTTGTTAGGTTTATGAAAGATTTACTTGTACTGTATTTCCTTGAAACAGATCTAACACCAAATGACTGGACTATACCGAAAGAAACAGTAGATTAAGACTTTTACAGTAGTGACAGTGTTCTTCAGGTCAAAATACAGTCTTGATATAAGAGAAAATGAGTATAAATGACAGAAATTAAAACGTAGCATTACTGAAATACAGGCACTATGTTACAGTTAAAGTACAAAACTTTTTGAAGAGAGGGCAGATGGAAGAAATGGAGATTGTGGTGAGGTTTATTTACATGAGGATTCTTTCTCATTGTACAGTTGCCAGGTGATAACACATATTGGCTACAGCAGTTTTTAGAAAACAGGAGCGTACTCTATATTGCAAATTGTTAACAGAATGACTGGTGAAAAAATTTGGCATGTTTTGAAAAAACAGTTTGTATACAGGCATAATTAAACAGCATTGCAGGTAGATAAAGATATTTTATGTTCTTTAAAATATGTAATAATAAATAATTGCACTCTGCTCTTTTCATAATAAGTTTGAGGGCTATTTGTAATAAATCTATGTAGATACTAGATTCAAATTTATTGTTTAAGAAGGAAGAGGGTTTTTTAATATTTAAATAAAAATAACACATTAATTATCTTTCTATAATGAAATACATCATTTTTAAAGAGTGGGAAACAGCCAGAAGCTCAGAAGCTGCTAAAGAAAATACTCAAACGACGCAGAGTGCTGCAGTTGATAAGAGTACCGTTATTACAACACAGACAGAAGCTTACACACAACCAGTCACTATGCTGCAGGTTGGTATTGTCTGAGTTTGCAAAAGCCCCACAGAACCAGTGGGCAGACTTTTTATTCAATACAGGTAAACTTTATTGCTGAGTTTAAGGGATAAAATATTTTTTATTTAAGTCCTGCATCCATCAGTGTTCATCTCTGAAATATTTTGAATAGAATCGTTTGCCATCGTTGATCATAATGTTTAATTTCATGCAGTTGCTTAATACAAAAGTTTTTGTATTTATATTATTAGTGTTTTATCTTTCCAAACGTGTATAGACATTTCCAGTTCTTGAACTGACATAAAATTGTATGAATGTTAATATAATTGCATTTACTTGGATTGAATTTTGAGCTTTTTCCTCCTCACGAATACTGTCTTCAGTCTTATTTCAACTGTCTCCTAATGTACACTGTGATCAGTATATATTTAAATATACATGTATATAGTGCATTTATACTGCTTCTAATTACATCATTGTAAATATGATGCACTGTAACAAAATGCATAGCTCAAACAGAAGTTTGAGAAATATTAAGTAATTTTCAGGATTTCATCATGATTATTAGCCTTGTAATTACACACACTAAACTTAATATTTCAGTACTGTTCTTTAATACGTAAGTTTTTCTAGTGAAACTAGAATCACTGTTTTCAAAGTGCTCTCAAATTGCTACGCCGTCTACATTTTTCTTCCTTTTCTCTCTTTGCATTTCTGCATTCACCCCTCTGCGATAGGTAAATTTTTACTCTTGAAGAGATAAAGTGTTAAACTGTCTTTTTGGCTATCTGAGAATAAAGATAACATAGGATTCTTCCAGTGTCCTTGTTTGCCTGTGGTGTACCATTTCAGAATGCAATCTAATTCTTCAGAGTGTTTGAAATATATACAAAGCCTTTTGGTACATTTAGTGCTTAATGAGAATTGCAGTTAAATCAGTTTATCCTTTTTAATGTCCTTGAATACTGTTAAGTATTGAAGCTGCTTGTTCTTTTTTCCATGAAAAAAGATTCCAGTAGCTCCAGCTGTGCCTGCTGTTAGCTTGGTTCCACCTGCATTTCCTGTCACAATGTCTGTCCCTCCTCCTGGTTATAGCCCAATTCCTCCTCCACCCTTCCTGAGAGCAAGTTTCAACCCTTCACAGCCACCTCCAGGTAAGTCAGTAAAAACGAAATGCAGTGTGTAATGAGCATAGGTAGTTCATATACATCTGTGTACATCTGAGTTTTCTGTCAGCTACTGGTTACTGTCTGAGCAAGTTGACCTTTGAGTCTTAAATTTCAAACTAGATTAAAATTACTTATCTCAAACTTGGTGTAATTTTTACCAATGTAAATAGGAATACAATGAGAATAGAAATCACAGCTTTTTACCTTTGCTAAAAATTGAACTTTAAAAATGTTTAAAATCAATCTCCTTGCTTTTGAAAAGTTTGAAACTTTTGCTTTTCTTCTTTGGATACTATTGGCAGAAATCACTTAAGGATGCGCCTGCAATCATCTCTAATGAAGATGAGGTTGTTTTTGAACACAACAACCACTGTTGCCTCTTCCTATTAATTTGTTGTTTGCTAGTATTCAGTGGTGCAGCTTTTTGGGATAAATAATGCAGGCAGTCTTTTACTGCAAAAGTTTGTTTGCTCTTCATGTAATTATTTGTCATTTTTTTCTGTACAGGTTATATGCCTCCCCCAGTTCCACCTGTTGTCCCGCCACCTGTTGTCCCACCACCTGTTGTCCCACCAGTTGTTCCAACATGTAAGTTTGATTCCTCTAACAATTGTTTGTGTGTGATGAAAAGTTTAATTTGTTTGTATACTCCTTGTTACTTAATCAAAAGCAAGTTAATCCTGTGTAATGGAAAACAGAAATACAGAAGTTGTTGCTCAGCTGGTTTAAGCAGGCATTGAGAAAAAGACTTACAGAGCTTCTAGAGTGAAAAATTATACCTAACATGGAGTTACTGAAAAAGGTTAGGACAAATTGTTAATTATTTGTATGCATACTTCAATATTTGGACCTCTTTAACACATGTAGCTGTTACTGGAGTTATTTGGTCTTAGTCACTGATAATATGTAATAATTTATTTTAGTTTAGCATTCTAACTGTATTCATTTAACATTTAAAGATATGTTAGATTGCTTAGGTTTGCCTGCAGCTCATGATCTCTAGAAAAAAAACCCCTAAATATTACATTGCTGATTGAGGATAAGAAATCTATTTTCCAAAAATGTACCAGTTAGGGTAATTAATTTCACTTCTTTTGATTTACCTGCCTGACTTCTACCAAACTAAATTTGAAGGCTTCAGTATATGATTACTGTGATACACTTCTGTTATTTCTTTACAGCTTTGGTACAGCCTCCATTACCAATTGCACAAGAGACAATGAAGGATGTTCCTTTTACTAGCCTTGTTCTACCAGTTGGCACAGTTACTAGCAATCTAGCTACTCCAACATTATCTGCTGGAAGTGTTTTTAATCCCCTGCCAATCAACAAACCAGAATCAGATGACAAAGGATCACATCTTACAGACCTTCAGATTTCTTCTAGTGAAAACAATAGATCTGGTAAGAAATGTCCTTATTGTCTGATGTGATCGTGTATAGGAAGCATCACACCCTGAGAGATTTTTGCAAATCGTAGTCCATTGCACTAGTAACAACAGAATAGGAAGTTTTGGCCTGCGTAGGGTATCATTCTGTATTTAATTTGGGGAAGTGATGAGAACTATCTTTGTCATCATCTGATCATTGACTTCTAGCAGCTTATGCTCAAATGTGTTTTTCTCACAGTCTCAAGAAGTAAAGCTGAGTCTGGGAACCCATTAGAAAACTTCTTAAAAGTGCATTTTTATTACACGAGTAGCAATGGAAAGAAGCAGGAGAGAGTAGGATTGTGTAACGTCTATAGAATTTGATCAAAGATTTTAATAGTTTCGTGGCATAAATTGGGTGATGGCAATGGGGTTTGTCACTTTTAAGCTGCTGTACAGTCTTTACTATGTAGAGACATTCATTTCTGTGGCATAATGTCTACGTATCATCGATGTGTTTGAAGTAATACATATTCATTATAGAAACTAGAACAGACCTTGTCAGCAGTATCCTCACTGCATGCATTACCTGAACATGGATTAAACTGCATTTTGTTTTGAATGCTGTGTGTTACACTGGTATTTTCTGTTAACTGTTCTTCTTGTTGCTGCATTTTAGTGCAAAGTGATGTCTCAAGTAGCTCTGGACTTGTTGGAGGAGTGCAGCCACCCAGTGTCTCAAGCAATTCTGGGCTTTCTGGAGAAGGGCCACCACCCACTGTCTCAAGTAGCTCTGGACTTGCAGGGGGAGTACAGCCACCCAGTGTTTCAAGCAACTCTGGTCTTGGAGGAGGAGTGCAACCACCAACTGTTTCCAGCAATTCTGGTCTTGCAGGAGGAATGCAGCTACCTGCTGTTTCCAGTAGCTCTTCTCTTGCTGGCGGGATTCAGCCAACTAATGCCTCAAGTAGCTCTGGACTTGTGGCTGGAGTGCCACCACCAAATGTCTCAAGTAGCTCAGGGCTTCTGGCTGGAGTGCATCCACCCAGTGTCTCAAGCAGCCCTGGCCTTCTGACAGGAATGCAGCCACCCAGTGTGTCCAGCAGCTCAGGAGTTCTGGCAGGAGTTCAGCCACCAAATGTTTCAAGCAACTCTGGGCTTCTCATAATGCCACCACCCAATGTTTCAACTAGTTCTGGACTTATGGGAGTGCCACCACCAAATATTTCAAGTAATTCTGGACTTCTGGCAATGCAGCATCCAGCTGCAGTTCCAAACATGCCTCATTTAAATATCAGTAATCAAAGAATGCCAGGAATGCATCTTATAGATATCCGTCCAGGCCTAATGCCCCATTCGCCTGGACCAAGGTTTCCATTAATGCAGCCAGGACTGCCACCACAGCGTAGTATTCCTCCTCCCGCAATCCTTGATCCATCTCTTCACCCACCACCACCTCGAGGTCCTTTTCCTCCAGGAGATATTTTTAATCAAACAGAAAGACCTTTTGGAACACCAGGAAGACAAAATATCGATAACATTTCTTCTAATCCAGAGAAAAGACTACTACCACTTGGAGGTGATAACATTCAACAGGAGGGAGACAGAGATTATCGCTTTCCTCCAGTGGAAAACCGAGATAATCTTAACAGACCATCTCCGGTGGATGTCAGAGATTCTGTTGGACGACCACCAGTTGATCCAAGAGAGGGTATAGGAAGGCCTCCAGTAGACGGAAGAGAGCACTTTGCAAGACCACATATAGACATGAGAGAAAATTTTGGAAGACCAGGTATAGATAACCTTGGCCGAAGAGAGCATTTTGGTTTCAATTCAGACAAGCACTGGGGACAGAGAGGAGATTATGATGAAAGAGAGCACCATGCCTTCCCTATTTATGGTGGCCCTAAAGGCTTCCATGAAGACAGAGAGAGGTTTCGGCATGTGAACTATAGGTTTGATAGTAGAAGTGGTCCCAGTTGGAATAGAGGATTTGAACAAGATGCTCACAGAGATTTTGATGACCGCAGAAGACCCTGGGAAAGACAGAGGGATAGGGATGACAGAGATTTTAATTTTTGCAGAGAAATTAATGGGAACAGGTTTGGAAGAGACAGAATGTCAAACAACTGGATCCCGCCTCCACATCCACGGGTGTTTGAGTATTTTGATGGGGCCACTTCTCAACGCAAAGCTGATGATATGCCTCAGGTAAATGGTGAAAATACAGAGACAGAAAGTCAGCCACCAACTGCACAGGTGCAGGATGATCCAGAACTTTATGAAAAACTGTCATCTTCCGTCGAGATAAACAAAGAGAAGAGTGACACAGAAGCTGATATAGAGAGTGAACCAGTGGTAGAAAGCACAGAAACTGAGGGGACATAATCATCACTCAGTAGGTAAAAGATACCTTTTGTAAAGTTGTCATCTCTCTGTAATAGATAAATGGCTGACTGGACCGTAGCAGTTCTCTTTTGTCTGCCAGAATTAAGTTAATCTGATGTTCATGTTCATCTTTCACTTAAATAACTGTACAACTGACTTGTATAGAACACTGTTCTTAATTTGAACATGGTAGGTAAACGTTTTTTTTTGCTTTTGGTTTTTTTTGGTTTTTTTTTCCTTTTTTAAAATTTTATTTTATTTCTTTGGTAAAGCATAAACTTGCCCCCAGTTGCTTTTAATTTCACAATGATAAATTAACAGCTTGTCAAACAAAGACTTCCTATGGAAGAAAATGGAATTTTTAGATACTACCCTTAGTTTGGCTATCGAAATTGTTATACTTGAAAACAGGTGCTGGTGTATCTTGTCCGTGTTTTTAGGCTGCTGCAGAATTTTAAAGTATAGATAAAGCTGTGATATTTTATGTTCCTACAATTTGGCAGAAAAAAAAATGGCCCATGTTACTTAAGGAGCATAACACAGAGATTAAAAGTGGTTTTGTAAAATCTACACTATAGTCTCTGTTTTCTCTAAAGTAAGTGTTTGTGATTTGTTCCTCGTACTGCAGTGGGTTTAAAAAATGAAAAAGTACATTTTAATGTTGGGTGCATTTTGTTTTTAGATGCCAATAAAGCATATTTGTTTGATAACAGTGTTTTAGGTATTGTATTTTTTTAAAAAACCTGCAAGCTCTAAAAACTTGGAATCAGCTATGATATGTGCTTAGCCAGTTGTTGCAAAAGGTTTATATTACTTTTGTAAAACCAGTGCAACAGTTACATGTGCAAGAAGCATACGGTTTTTACATCAAAGATCATGCAGTCCTATTAGTTTATGTAAATAACATGTATGTAAATATCTGTGTAAACTGTTTGTAGATACCACTTTTTTCTGTGCGTGCCTGTGTATGTGCAAGCACTCACAGAATGTTGTAGGCAATTCAATAAAATTGAAATGAAACTAGGTTGTGAAAATTTGCTTTTCACCTTCTTTAGGTAGTAAGATAAAACTTACTTCACTGCAGTACTGTCAAGTTTGTATTTATCTGCTCATGCTCATTGTTACAATGTTCTTACTACTTCTAGAAGGTGGAACATATATACTGTAAGAATATGCAGTAGGATTCTAGCTTACTTTTTAAAATGCAGATATGCATGAAGCCAAAACTTAAGCGAATATTTGCATTTTCTTATTTTGTAATATATTTGGTGTTCTGGATAGATAGTGTTAGTGTTTGAGTACTTTGTGGTTAATTGATTTTAATGACTCAAAGTTCAGAAATGTTGCATGAAAAGTAAAAAGCTGTTGTTGGTCTAAAAGCCCTACATGTTTTTAACAGAATAAGAGTTGGGGGGTTGTGCTTTGATGGAATAACATTGAAGTTGAGCCTCTTTTTAAATTGTTGAGATGAATTGGCTGCTTAGGTAAATTAGTAGTGCTATTCTCTCCTGTTTCACCTACTTTGCTGCTTGTGTATCCTTTCAATTGGTGAAATATTAAGCTGTAGGATGATGTCAGATTTTCAGTTTGTTCCATTCAAGTGCATTTCACCAACTTCTTTCAAAATAAGTTTTGTTAAAATTCTGTGTCTGAAAGCATCCTTTCACTTAGTTTTAAGAAAGTTGTTTTTCTCTTGCATAATAAGTAATAAGGGTAGATTCTGTTACATGAATGCCCCTTTGGTAAAAGAAATACTTTTAGCTCAGATTAGAATTTTGATCTTTAACATTAAAGCATTAACATGCAAGTTTTATTTCCCCTTCTGCTTCCCTCAAAGGGGTGAAAGTATGAAAACATCACATGAGTGTAAAGCATTAGCATGCCTTTGAACCTAGAAGCAAGTTACACGTGTGTGTTGTCCTCTTCCTCTGGAAGGTGGGGTATTTTTTCATGCTGTGTCATGGTTCAATTTTTCAGTTCCAGGGACTTTTATTCTGAGTAGTAAACAGCTTAATGAAGGTAGCCCTTGGAAAGAGCAGACTTGAATGAATTACTATCTATTGTGCAAGTAGTAGTCATTAGGTATGCATTAAATAACTACTGCTTTGTAATGGACCTTGCTGATGTGTTTATTACCAGAACGTGTCTTGGGAGTTGAGATGAACAATGTTTAAGGTAAATGTATTGTCATGGGCAGTCTCTGGCTCGAAGAACTTGACCGATGCTGCTGCATCACCTACTTGTAGTGTTCTGGTCAGGCAGATTTGATTGTGTGAGAGTCCAAAAGCACAAAATAGCTCTAAGGATATTTTATGAACTTAAGGGGTTTTATTTCATTTTAATATGTTCAGTTTGAAAGGGCTTCAGTCATAGACCACAGAAATAAATACTTAAACACATATTGGCAGTAGCTTTACTTTTTAAGCACTTTGTTTAAAGCCTCCTGGAAACTAGAAGTTAATTTGTTGTTCTTCTAAACTGGGACTGGCAGTGTGCCAAGTTGCTCATAGTATGAAGATTTAGGTAAATTACCAGGTGAGAGTTGCTTAAACAATTTGGTTGGTAGTGTTATAGAACAATGTATTTAATGAATCTATGATCTTTGTTAATATCTTTCAAACATGAATAAATTGGCTACTGTACATATGTGTTACACCATCAATTTCTAAACACTGTCTTTTTGTAGAATAAAAGTTTGTTGTACAGTCTTCAGTTGCATCATGTTTACAGCTAGAACTATTCTATGTCTTATTTAATTAATGTAGCATGCAGACATGTATTACCAAAAATAGCCATATTTAGAAATTTGAAGGGACTTTATATTAGCAAAACAGTCTGGTTTCTTTTTCTTGCCAGTAGGAAATTTTAAATGTTTCAGAGCTGGAGTGAAGACTTTCCTTTTTTATTGTAGATTATGCCATCATAACCCAATGTGTGCACTCAAAAGAACTGTCCTGACACCCAGACCAATTCTTTGATGTGATTCATGGAAGTGACTTTTAATTTCTGCTTTTGCAAAGGAGAGAGTGAAATTGGGACAGAAAGAAGATGGGGCACAGGCATTGGGGTAGCAGTTGTGGCTTATGGCTGTTTAAAGCTTGCTGTAGTGATGAAAGGTGGTGGGTTCTAGCAACTGAAGAAGCTGATGTATGATTCACATAAGTAACAGATATATTGAAAAATATTTCAGGTAGCTTTGCAAGCAACACAACGTATTTAGGCACATACATTTATTTGAAAACTTTATGCATCAGTAAGTTGTTAGATGTATTTACCTTTTTAAACAGGCTGTGGTTCTTTCACTAGTGCACTTGAGTAGAACTCTCCATCCATAAAGAGGAAATGTAGCCTTCGTTTGCTATAAGGACATGATTTCTTTGCTGAAGCTTTTTTCTGTGAAATACTGGTACGCTTTCTTTTTATATGCGGTACTTCCTTTCATTACAGACTCGGGAATATATTCTGTTAGATTCCTTTGCTTCCGTAGAGCTCTGTACCATACTTAGACCCACTTCAGTGATTTAAATGACTTTTTGAAATTAGGGAACTTTTAGCCTGAGTAAGTCAAGATGGGAGTACTGTAATCAAGCCTGTAGTGTGGCATGCACAGGCATTACTTAAGCACAGTTGGAAAATTATAAAATGAACTTATGTGTAGAAGGTATTTATAAGATAAGCCAGTTGATTGCAGAAGTCTCTGAATATACAGTTGGAGTAGTTTTGACCATGTGCAAGGGTATTTTCTGCTGGTCAAACTGAAAGTACTCTTGACTTTTTCCCCTACCTCACTGGGTAATTTGCTTTTAAACTGATAGAAATGGATCCTAAATTTCATTCTCTGTCTCTTCAGTAATGTCTTTAAAAATAATATAAGGGTGACGTTTTTGTTGCTTGATAATGAGAGCTGAACAGTCAGAATCATCAGGTGGTTTGGGTTGAAAGGGACCTTAAAGATCAGTTCCAACGCCCATGCCAGCACGTTCCACTAGACCAAGTTGTTCAAAACCACATCCAGCCTGGCCTTGAATACTTCCAGGATTGGGGCATCCATAACTTCTCCGGGCAACCTGGTCCAGTGCCTCACCACCCTCACAGTAAAGAATTTCTATCTAATCTAAGTCTGCTGCACATCAGTTTAAAGCCATTGCCCCTTCTTCTATCACTACATGCTCTTGTAAAAAGTCATACTCCAGCTTTATAATTTTGAAGCCTATTAAGAATATCAGGAGTCATCAAGAGTAACTGGGACAAATTTTTGTTACTAATTCATGTTATTAAAGAATCTTTCTTGCCCTTTTTTGTTGTTGTTGTTTCAGGTTATTAAAGGATCTTTCTTTCCCTGTTGTGATGTATACTGCTGATTCTTTTGAATTTTGCAGTAACCACATTTTCCTTTCAAGTTTTGAGCTTCCACAAGTAGGCATGCAGTGTGAAGCCATTTACTGGTATAGATGAGAGATTGTTTTAAAAGGCATAAAGGCAGAAAGTTTTTTGATTTGAAGCTGCTTATTTGAACAAGAATGGCAAAAGCATCTTTCCTTAATTGTTACTAGTCTTATGTTTTTCCTTGTAGGGTTGTCATAAAGATGATGTTCACTCCACTTATTTGGTACGAGTTCTTTGGGTGCACCATAAACATAATTCAATTAGTATACGTACATGATATTTCATAGTCAAGAAAAGTCAAGTAGACCTACTAAAAAGAAAATTCATGACATCTCTCTGAATAATAACTTCCATATAGGATCTGAAAAGTGATTCTTGTCAGTGATGAGAGTCTGTTAATAGGGTTTTCATTGAAGTTGGTAAGCTGTAAAATTGTATTTGCCATTATTCTTTTATTCCTATCTTGAACAAACTTGATGAAAAAGGGTTGTCTCATGGGATATCCTACTCTTGGTATCTTTTAGATGCTCTGCTACCAAAGATTAGAGAGGAGGCAGTTCTAGCAGTCTAAGCACTCTTAAAAATCAAGAGGTTGTTAAGATATATTGTACAGTTGCAGATGAATGTGTTTTCTCTCTCAAAGAATTTAAGATGCACACTTCAGCACTTGCATAGTAACAGTGATAATAGTTGTGTCACTGGTTTACTAATCTTATTCTGTACTCTCTCATTTTTCTTATAGAGTTAAGTCATTAATGCTAATTTTAAATTTTCTTATCTAATGAAATCATACTAAAGCCCTTAGACGAGGGACTATTTTTGTGCTTTGCAAAAAACTAATATGGTCAGAGAGCATTTTAACTTGTAAATAGGCTAGTTGAAGATTTTTTTCCTCCCTGATTTAATGTTTTAATGCTGCAAAATTCCTCTTGAATGATTTTCTCTATGCACATCTGTGTCATAATGGATATGTGTTCCCATTAGCATGTGTCAAGGTTTCTGTTGAAATGCAGAAAGCAGATTCTTTAAGGCAGATGACTTGATGTGTTTCTCAAACACTTCACAGGTAACTTCACAGCCATATTGATTCATACACTAGAACATTGTAATTGTGTGCAAGCCAGTGCATGAAATCCTTACTAGGTGAATAGGTGAAGAGTGTTAAATGGATATAGAATTGTTAACTCAGATGTAGGGTTGGTAGGATTCACCTAAGCCATGGTTGCAGGGACTTTGGATCTGAATGTCACTTCCACACTAAATAGAGATTGTATTGTAAGTAATGTAGTTTTTCTTGGTAACACCAGGAATTAAGTAGAAATAATCTCACTGTATAAAGTCCTTTCTAAAAATCTATTCACCTTCATCTAGTCAAAGGAAGCTCTGTCACTGCCACTTCAGTTGATCAAGGGAAAAAATACTTTGTATTTGTGCTGTTTCTGAGGTGATCAAATCTCATTCAGCAATGCAGTGTAATGCAGTTTTTAAGTGTGCCTTGTTCTTCCTTTTGAAAAGGACCACCCATTTCAA
This sequence comes from Corvus brachyrhynchos, assembly GCF_000691975.1. Classification (NCBI taxonomy): domain Eukaryota; kingdom Metazoa; phylum Chordata; class Aves; order Passeriformes; family Corvidae; genus Corvus; species Corvus brachyrhynchos. Next base: position 21,941,744 of record NW_008239110.1, read on the forward strand.
ACTTCAGACAAAAATATAGAGAAAATCAATAAATTTTTGTCTGTAGAATTTGAAATGTAATTTTGGGTTCTGTGATTTTCTTCCAGAAAATCTTTGTAATTTCAGTAGTGTAAATACATAAATACTAAGTGTACACTTAATTATAAAAATGTTTACTGAAGGTTGTAGTAGTTTGTCCTGTTCCTTTTCATTTCTTTTTCACATGCTTGTATTACATTATTTTGTCAGGCAGTTCTGTCACAGAATTTCACTTACAGGAAGTTAGAAATCTCTTTGAATTATGTCATTCTGTTACATCACTGAGATGTTTAAATCTAGGACACCCCTAAGACTTTATCTTGAATCTCACGTATTTTTTGTACAATATGACTATCAATGTAGGTAATTAACTGTTGAGGACCCTAGTGGTAAAGCTGTCTGTGATTAAAAGTAAAATACTGAAAACAAATTTAAATGATTGCTGATTGTTTTGGAACTTTGCTATTTATTAAAAGCAAAACAATGGCATCTCTCAAATTCCATGTTGATTTAGAAACACCATATTAAAACTATGAACTTGGAGGGTTGAATTTCTATGAATTGATAAAATGAGTGAGGCACCCATTATTTTTGTTAGAATGTAAAACTTTGAAGTGATTAGGATAAATGTTATTTCTACAAAATATTGAAGTGCAGTTCTTAAGTTTTGTGTGCATGCTGCCTGTAGTTTCTGTGTGTACACTTCATACATGCTTTGTTCCTGCAGTAATCATTTCATGATCAGGAGCACTGTGGAAAATGGGAAAGTGGCATGAAATAGCATATTCTAGCAGACACCAAAAATACTGTACAGACTGGATCTGTATGTAAACCAGTGGATAGATAATGTTTTTTTCAGCTGCAATAGCTTGTTAGCCTAATTTGAAATGAGGAAAAAATACAGTTAGAAAGCATGAATAACCCCTTCTCTTTTTTTAGATTCAATAGAACTTAATGCATGCATTCTGATTAAATATTTACTAATTAACAAGCAAGCAAGCATCCAAAGATTTTAAGTACTCCTGAGCATTTTTCTTAGTATTGCTCATACCTCAGTTAAAAATGAATACCCCCTCACCCTGTCCAAACAACAGAAATAAACCCCACAAAACTCAGGTAGGTGTAAATATTTGTAAGCTTACAAGGTTCTTGGAGGTACAACTTGACACAGATGTTAATATACCTGTTTGGGTTTCTTTAAGTAGTAAATACTTTAGAACCCAGCCAAAACCATGATGAAGAGCTGTCTCACTTGCAGGGAATGTGCTAAACTGAGGTGTTAGTGTAAAATCCAAAATTATTTTGTTCCTTGTTTGTTATCTCCCAGTCCAAATACTGCCCTTGTTTGGGGTTCCACTCTGAATGCTGATTAGAGGATGTTCTGATTAGTGCCTGTGTAACTTGTTCAATAAGTAGTGCATTCAATGTATTGCATCACTATAATACAGATGCTAGTGAGAAGCTGGGAGTGATGCTGTTTGGGGCAAAACCATTGCAGAAGCAAAAGGGGAGATTACCCAATCGTGTGAATCACCAATCTCAAACATCACTATTGAGGAATGTCTACTTAGTACAGAGATAATGACTGATTACTTTTAAGTATCTCGGTAGCTAAAAGGGTGGATGTCACAATAGTATCCCAGTTTGACAAGTGCTGGCTGCAGTATCACTTGCTTTCTGCTATCTGCAGAAAGTACCATTTTCTTGATTAAAGTTATTACATTCTTTCATGTTATTGCTAGAGAATTTAAAATAATGCTGCTTTAGTCTAAACCAGTATCACAGCCTCACTTGTTTGCCCATGGGACGTGACTGTTTCATTAGGTCCAGGATTTCAAACTCTTGTCTTGGATATCTCAGTTTCTTCTTTAGAAGAGCAGGTGATAGAAGATTATATGGTTCTATTTTCCTTGATTTTTCTACTGCTTTTAGCCCAAAGCCTTCTTGGGTATAACTTTTTTTCCTTTCAAATTCTCTTCCCTATGCAAGTATTTATGAGCAGGCAGCCCTTACAAAGATTTTACTGGTATTGTAAGAGTATGATGAAATAGATTGTATGAAATGTCTGAAAAAAATTGCAAGCACTATACTTGTCTAGTCGTGTGCTAGGTAATTCATAGAGTGAAAGAAAGCGAGCAAATTAAAGCTACTTAAATGCATTGGTCTTACCTTCTGGCTCTCCCAAAACAATTGTACTTTCTAAGTAGATCTTTTCACTGTAGCATGTAGAGCAGCCCTTTGATACATGGTCACTGTTCTTTGTTCAAAATCCATGATGTCCTCTAGCTTTCTTTTCTTCATCTGCATACTCCTTTTTTGAAAGCTTATATTTTATTTAAATAGCATTTTTTTTCTTCAAAGGATTTTAAAAAAATGAATGCACTAGGTTAATAAAGTTTTCTGATTTCATTTTAGAATGTGCTGCCTAACTCTCCTCAATAAATTTCCTTCTCCATGAAAAGTTCTTATATTTCTGTATTAACCAGAATAGAAGTATTGAATGACATGTAAAAAAAAAAAAGAGAGAGAAATAAAATTTTTTTCAAAATTACATATATTTGTCATGATAGTCTGGTTCTAGCATGTTCAAGAATGTAACTAAAATGGCATTTTTCACACATCCTGGCAGATTATCCTGTCTCTAATATGCAACTGGAAAAGTTGTGCACAAGCTAGGGCAGCCTCAGAAGCTCATGCAACTTGTACATAGTAGTGAATACCAAAGTCTTGATTTTTCCTTCTCCATTCTTAACCTTGTCACCAAATACTCTAATTTTTCTTATTCTGAGTGAAGAAATTTAACCAACCAACAAATTGTCTGAAAGCCATGAAGAATTTCACTTTTCCCAACTTGAAGAATTAATTTGTTCTAAGGATCTCTAAAGCAATTTTTAAAATATTTCTAGCATTTTTAGGAATAAAGTCTGCAAAGAACTGGAAAGGTTTTAATTCATGGTCTGTTTTACCATCTGATTGGTGTTTTTTAAAAAAACAGCTGTTTGAAAATTACGTTTTCTTAGTGGCCCTTCTCAAGAAATTTCATCATTGTTCTTTTGTCTCACTTTTTTTTTTTTTTTTCAAAACTGGGACCTATTAAGTGTCTTAGAATGCAGCTTTGAAATGGCACATCCTGTTTTACAGTAACAGTCTAGCGTTGACTTGAGCGACATAGCCCAAAACACGCAATACATTAAAATTTATTATTGTGGAACTATCAGTGTATGTTTATATAGCTATTTTACAGAAGCTTATGGAAAGCTTAGCTAGAGAATTTACAGGTTACACTATGAAGGGAAACACAGACTTCAGTATTCACTCTTCTTTTGCTGTACATATCACACTTAAGGTGTTCCCGCAGCTGACACGTACTTGTTTTGTCTTCCACCTTTGCTGTGTCAAAGGAGTCAGAGTTAGATATGGGGGTGTTCACATACAGATTTAAGTGCACATCATTTCTGAAAATCAGTTGAGTATTTAAAAATCTAAATATTAAGTTGGGGTTCTAAATTTAGCTTGCTCTGAAACATTTGGTTGGTTACACCAGGTTTTTTTTCCACTATTTGGTGTCTAATTTTTTTTAAAGTAAAGGAAAACAAAATGTTGTTGCATATTTAAGAAAGGTTCAGTCTTGTTCGTGGTTGATCTTGTTATGAGAGAATACCAGGTTCCCAGTCTTATACTATAGAAAATGATGTGCTGGTGAACTGTGACGGGCAAAACCTTAAGTACCCTGACACTTGGCTGGGAAAAACACTGACCACAACCTTTCATCTCAGGGTGGGAGGTAGCACAGGGAGTGCAAATACATCCAGGCAAACTGCTGTGTCTTGCCAGGTGCACAGGCAGGCACCTTGAGAGTGGGATAGTATTGAGCCGTATAGACACAAGGCTCATCCAGGGCTCAAGATTGTCTTTTCTACCTGAGCCACAATAGTGATATTACTACAGCAGGCTGCAAAATAGTCTTTTTATACTGAACTTTGTCACATGGTTAATATTTATAAGTAGGAGAAGTATTTAAAGTTGGTATGTTTTTCAGTATAGTTACTGCCAAATCAGATTTGTGAACCAGGTGCTCTACTTGGAGGGAATCCAGTTACAAGCAAGAAAGACGAAAGATGATAAAACCACTGTGGGTGCTTTTTTGGATTGTTCTGGAACAGAATTGTATCTGAAGATACTATAGGCAGGTGGTTCCTTCTTCAAGGTCTCACTTGCTGGGAAAAGGCCAAAAGTTAATCCTGAGCCTTTTCATGGTTCTGACTTTCCAAAATACTATCAGTAGGTTGATACCTCAAATTCACCTTGTATCTGCATTTGTTTTCCCATTCCTCATGTAGTCTTGACCATGCTAGGAAACAGCCAGCACAAACGTGCTACATCTCATTGTCATCACTGTTCCTAACAAGGATGTTCTTGGGTCTCCTGCGGTGCTCTTTTGAATCCTTCAGGTGTCACTGTTATCCATTTCTAAAGACATTGAAATAGGAAATTTAGTGTGTTTTTTTTAGGCACAAACCTCTACTGGAGTGATTAAATACTTCCCCAATTTTTATTTTCACCCTGATTTCTTTCCTTTGGCAAAAGCTCTTCACAGTGAGTGTTTCAAAGCTGGTTATTATATCATGGTTTCCAGTCTGAAAGTGAAGTTTTGATGGGTTTTGAAGGAACAGTTTCTATGTACTCTTACTATTCCTCTATACTTTTCCTGCCTACATAGAGCGGTGGTGTCTAGGCTGCCACTGCGGTCTACTTTGTCACCTTCTTAAGAAAGTCCAGTGTGTCCCCAAAACATACTGGCACTTTCTGCAAAGAGCACCTTCTCAGGTTGTGTGCAGTGGGAGGAGCATGCAAAAAGAATAAGCCTGCCTTTCCAGGACACTTTATTCAGTTTTTGAGCACTTCTTTGCAGCAAACCTCTGGATTTAGGAAGATGAGAATAGCAGCTGGATGAGGTGATCACCTTGTTAATTATCATCTGTACTGGTGCTCAGGGAGCTGACATGAATTGCAAGGTCAGCAGGTGGTTGTGCCTTTTGTGAAGGATGGCCACTTCTGACATGTTTGTTCTGAACACTTGAAATACCAAGCAAAGCCCTAAACTCCACTGGCACCTGTGCAGTACAGGAATTGCTTGGTCTCGTCTGTGACATGTAGCAAACGCTCCCTTTCACATGTGCCTTTTTCTGTCGTTTCTTTGAAAACAACACTATGGCTTTTCCACTGTTTCATTCTCTCCTGCATAAAAGAGAGCTTGATGAATGCAAAAATGGTGGGAGGAGTTCATATCCCCTGCTTATGAATATGGTGAGGATGGTATGCTGTGCATCAGAGTGCCATTAATTTTATTGGTTTTATTGGTGAAAAATTTAACAAATATTTCTTGGATCATGGTATTTCTGTAAATGAACACGTATTTTCTGTCTGTATAAACTGCAGAATAAGAAATTTGATATTTTTTTAAATCATTAATATTTTATCTTTATTCTTTGTATCCTGTGTACCTGTACATTGATTCTGTGTACAGTGTGCTCTTTGAAAAAATACATTAGTACTTTATTAACTTTCTTCTCTCAAAAAATATGTTTTCTGCATTTATTTCCATCTGAATGTATCACAACCTAATGGACTTAGAGGAGGATGCAAAAATGAGCAGCCAGACGACAGGACAGGAACTGGGAAATCTGTTCTAGTGGGACTGAGTGAATTGTGGGCAAGAAAAGGAGAGATCTTTGAACCTCAATCACCTTACCTGTGGTTATTGATGTAATATTTTATTCTGCATTCTAAAACAATGAACAATTTTGTAACCAAAACCATAGGAAGTAGCAAGTTGTCAAATGTCAGAGTATTGTAGGATTTTTCTTTTGAGAGAACCTCTTTTTGTGAAAATTAAAATTAAACACTGTAGCAACTCCTCTCACACAGGTGCAAATGTTGCATGATTTGAAAAATTTTCTAAGAACTTGCTGATTTTGTTACTGATGCAGCAAACCTGAGATTTGATATTCTTTTCTTTAGTGGTTTAGTACTGATTGAAAATGTTTTTTAAAGTGGCTGCAATGCCCAAAGGGAGAGTACTGTGGTTTTAAAGAACTGTGAAACTGAAGGATTTGTGAGGCATATTAAGTGAATTTACTGGGATTTATATATGTTTTCATTTGGTTATAATGTAGAATTGGTACCTAACTAGCTGGCTGCTGCTGAGGGTAACACTATTATACTTTGGTATTTTGTTTTGCTTTTGGTTTTGGTAATTTTAAACATGAGTTTTGCTTGGTTTTGTTGTCAGTTTTGCAGACCATGAAGGGTCACATGTAACCCTGTCAACAGTCAGGAGGAGTCTTGTAAACTAAGGAGTAATTATTGCTAGCCATGATGTTTATAAGAGTTATGTTAGAGGGAAAAAAAAGTGATTTTGAAAGCAAGAAATGCTGAATGCTTTGTTTATGAGATTAGGGTGTCATTCTTGGTTTGATAGAAGCTACAAGGAGAAACAGCTGAGATGGCTGCTAGGAGAATACTTGACTTACTTTTTAAAGGGAAAAAAAAAATCACTGACCAGTTTCTTTGCTAAAATCTCTATGTTTAGTCTATTTGACTTGTTCTTTTGAAAACGAACACAAAACTGAGATCTAACCAAATGCTTTAAAGTATTTTTGAAAACTGCAAGCAGACTTAAGTAACTATTAAGAAGTTCGGTAGAAACCTAGCAGCAGTAATTTGCAACCTGCAATGAATACCTTTGAGCAAGGGACACTACCCAATAATAAATTTTCTTTTTGTAGTTTGAAATCTAAAAAGGTATTTATTTCTTTTAACTTTTGAAAGAAATTTCAATACCTCTTTTTTAAATCTTGCTTGTAGTTATGATGCTTTTTCTTCCCTGGATTTTGCTTGCACTTCATTAAATATGTTTCCCAAGCCTGGTGACTTGCTGCTGTGAAACCAGCAGAGGGTGCCCAGGACATGTGTAGCCGTGGCTGTTTGTTCCAAGCCCACTGTGGTGCAGCTCTATGGAAACCAGAGAGCTGCTGCATTAAGCCTTGTACAGGTGAGGTGCTTTATATCTTCAATACAATTCTCAGAATAATTCGCTCTTTTGCCTCAGTACACTGCTTTCCGTACAATTCCTGTGTTTACATGCACACTGGGGATAGTTTTCACCCTCTGTTGTACACTAGTTGGATTTTATATTTCAGTTTTTTCATGTTGATTTGTACTCAGTACATTGAGAGGAAGCCAGGGATTTAGCCTTAGAATGTTGAAATGTGAAAGGAAATCCCAGAAAACTGTAGATGTTCATGTGATAACCTTCTTCATGAGTGACTTAATTTCTTATTCATCTCTCTATTAAGAATCTTTCCTGGCTCTTCTCTGAAGTTTTCATTTCTGTTTTTTTCTCCCTGTGCTACAGTGAATATCTTTTCACTCTGTTCAAAAACAATGTGGTTGTAGTATTCTCTGCAGATACAGAGTGTGGTTTAAATTATGTTCTTTACTGTGAATTAAAGGAAGGAAGTAAAGGCAAATCTGTTTTTTTACCTTTTGGGGCTTTTACAGTATAAATACCCTTTCAGTTTTTACATGGACGTGAGGTTCATCAAACACAGGTTCAATAAGCTGGTTTTTAAAACTATTGCTTAAAAAGAGAACAAGCTAGTAGATTTTTTCATTGCATCTCTTAACAGAAATCCTAATTTGTCCCAAACAGTAGGAAAAAGGGTTTTTTTCAGTTTTATTTACATCAGCAAAAAAAGAAACTTCTCTAAGTCCTTTTCTCTTGTTAGAATCGGTTGTGTGAAGATGGGTCAAAGAGTGGTTTCCATGTAGCAATACCCAGATTCGATCCCATAGAAGTTACGCTGTTTGATTGCTGCTTGAATTACCTTTATCAGGGTAGTGCAGTTGGTCCAGCACAAACCTCTGGACAAGTCTCCCTGTGTGTGGAGCCAGGGGTAGCATGTGTCATTCATAACCTCATGTTGTCACTTGTCCATCTTGGATTCTACTACTCCTTTATCAACTGGCCACCGTCTTGCAGAGGGGCACGTCAGTAAATCTCATGTGGTCCCTTCACCTGTAAAGAGCTCCACTTCTGCACTCCTCTCGCACCAGAGAGAAGGAAAAGTCTCCCAGCTTCCAGATTTCTAGCTCAGGCTATCCAGCTCCTGGTGAGATGGAAGAGAAGCTTCATTTGAATGTTCAGTGAATAGTAACTGGAGAGGTGGCGAGGGGGATGGCTTCAAAGACAGCTTGGGTGGAGAAACACAGCAGCCACATTCATAATGGGAGCGTGAAGGCTGCTCTCCACAGCAGTTGGGGCAATAAGGAGATGAATGGACTTTTGTACAGTCACTCTGTTCACATGGCAGATGAAGGAATACTTGTGGGTGTACCAAAGAAAACCGTGTTGCACATGTAAAGCAAAAGACAAGTTTCATTGCATAAGTGACTACAAAACAAATGGAGATTGGATTAGGTCTTCAAAATATTGTTTGCGAATTATGACTGCATATAGACTCAAAGGGTGAGAATTGAAGGTAACTAAAAATTCTCACTTTGAAAATAAGATACATAATATCTAGAATTCTCTTTATAAGAAATCAAGATCTGAATATGTATTAAACTATATCATTACTAAACAAATTTATATTGATATACTATATTCTCTCATCAAAAAATATGGTTCTATTTCGTTCCAGATCAGAATGTTTAGGTGGTCATTTTAGTAAGAGTAAACCTAGCTACAGGGAAAAAAACCCAAAAAAACCAACAAAAATTACAAATGGGAAACTAGATTAAATAAATTACCAAAATACTCTCTTTTTTTTCTGATTTAAACAACTTGAAAATAAAAATTAAAATAATTTCAATTTAAACAGTCTTTCTAAAGGTAATTTAAAATTTTCCATGTTTTATGCTGCCACTGTGGCAGCATAATGATGGACAGGTTCCCTGCCAAGTTTCCTGGCCCCGGTGTCAGGCCACAGCATCAGGAGGGGCACCCTGTGCACCTTGTGTCACTGCTGTGGATGTGGCTGCTCAGCAGCTGCCACCCTTCATGGGCTGTCCTGGGAAAAGGCAGTTGGAGCATGGTGCTGATAAGACCAAGGCTGTGAATTCTATCCCTCTGTTGGCCATTTACTTAATGGCCTGGACTCATTGATCCTTGTGGGTCCTTTCTGGCTCTGAATATTCTGTGACTCTGTGTGAAAGTTACCATAGCAATGGGGTGGGAAGGGACGAGGAAGTCGTCTGTCCACCTCTTTGCTGGCCAAGTAAATGCAGGTGCAGAAAGCTCTCATTCCTGTCAGAGCAAAGTACAGGCTTTCTTGGGCTCTTCCAGGGGAGGATACACTGCTGGGTGAATAGTATCTGTTTCCAAAGGTCAGCTTTACTAAAGATACTTCAAGTATCAAGAAAATAGGTTTTTTCCAGATGTTCATGTTACTAGGTTATGGGCCACCCACTCTACTGTTTCTTATCTCCAAGCGGGCATGCCTTTAACAAGGCAAGGTGATGTCTCCCAAAGGAGTTGCTTGAAACAAAACCTCAGACTCATCCTGCTGAGAAACAGTTCTTTGGGCAACTTAGCAAACCTTGAAAAAACTGCTGCTTCTCATTTTATTTTATAGCTCTCCTAGCTTTCTTTTAAGATGCTCATAAAAATCTGAGAGACTTGGGAGAAATCATAGTATCATTTGGAAGTAGTCAACAAAATTACTCGTTGTATCCAATTCTCAACCTCCAACATGGCAAACCTTTTACGGCCAAGAAATGGGGTGAAATTTTGAGAGCAGGAGCAGTGTGTGTCTTCTATATATTGGTCCTGATTTTCACTGTCATTCTGAAAATTTGTGCTTTCTTGTGAAAGTGTGAAAGGAACCGACACAGAAAAGGGTCTGCTTCACTCAGGTTTTTGTGGTTATCAGGGCACTGTGGTTCCCCATTGTTGCTCCGGGCATGTTCTGTATCCCTAAAACAATTATTCTAAAACATTCTTAAATATTCAATGCTGACACAGCTAGACACACTAACTTACATTAACTCAGAGACTACTGTGGAGTTATGATAGAAATTGTCCCTGGACTGGCGAGATGTCTACCTCACCTGTTTCCCAAATTCCTCCTGGATGTCAAATGAAGCAGTTGGTAATTTCCTGTGGCACATGGGACCATCAACTGTGGTGTCAGGAGCGGATGTTCATCCTGCTCAGCAGCTCCCTGAGAGGGTGAGGAAGGCACCCCTCAAACTGACCAGAGAGCGGAGTCCAAGCAGTCACCTCTGACTCACAAGCAGTACCCATCCATACTCATTTCAAGAGAGTCTACAGTTAGTTTTAGTAATAAGAAAAAAATATGCTGCCCAAGCATAATTAACAGGTAGATAGGAAAATAACTTAAGAAATTAATAAACTTAAAAATTAAGTATTTATGCATAGGTTAGATTCTCTTCTAGTAAAGCTAGATTCAAAAGTATTATGTCATTCCTTGTCAGGGGGCAGGTCAATTTAAAAAAACTTATGACAAGTTCCTGACAGTTCAAATTATGCTACTATTACAGAGCAGATAGCATGTTTTTTCCTTTTGTCTCCTTTGTAAGTAGATGAGGTGGATGCTGCTTTGGTAGCTATTGATTGCACATTTGCTTTGTGTATCTAAGGTCTCAATAGTGACCATCTGAAAGCAATAATTAAACTTTATTTGAATGTGGTGTGTAATTTAAAGCTCTCCTGCCTTCTTTTCTACCTTTTTATTTCATCCTTGACAGACTTCAGGATCAAAACACATTTGAAGAGGTTGAAAAGCAGCACTGACAAAAAGAGAAATCATAAAAATAATCCACTGGAATATGTCTGTTGGAAACATGATCAGACCCTGAGATGCGCACAGTTGGTCAGAGTATGGTGCTAATTACACCAGCGTCGTGGGTTTGATCCTTGTACAGGCTATTCACTTAACAGTTGGACGCACTGATCCTCATGGGTCCCTTCCAAAGCAGAATATTCTGTGATAACCTCTGTGAGAGTGCTCATTTACACACTCAGGAGTGCTTTAACTGTTATAATAATAAATGCTTTTGATTTCTCATTAATACTTTGAAAAGTGGATTGAATTGCTTCCCCCATTGATTTACCACTCTTTTTATGATTATTATGAAATTTAAAAATCTAGATACTAATCCAGCAAAACACATAAAATATGATTAGTCTGTTTAGAATAACTGGATGTGCTTACATTTAAAGCGTATGTGGGAGCATCATTGTGTTAGTGCCTAAAGGAAAAGGAAGAAATAAGGCAAAAATGGAGAAACAGAAAATAATGTAACAACACTTGTTAATGTGGTCATTTACTTCCTTGATTGTAAGCACGATTGATAAAGCAGTGACAAGTTTTAAAGTCTAATATGTTAAAACACGCCTTTAGGTTTTCCTTTTGTTCAGTAAATGTTTCTGTTTCCTAGGTTTTTCTTTCCTGACATTGTGGCTCAAGGTAGAGGAGCTTGTGAGATTATTCTGTTTTTTCTAATGAAACCATTTTTTTCTATCCTAGAATGTTATTCTAGAATGTGAAATGTTAGTCAAATATTTTTTAAAACCTGACATTTCTTGAAACTGGGTTGATTTCCCAAAGTTTCATATTAAAAGTTAGGAAAACGTTACACAGAAACTGCCTTTCTACCACCAAGCTCTTACTTGGTGGAGTTAGTTACCTTTCAAGAATTTAAAAATAATTCACATAAAGGAGTTTAATCCTCTGAAATATTCTGTGCAGTGTCTTTCACAGATAATTTATTGAGATTCTTCTTCCTCCCGTTTGCTTTCAGTAGCACTTCACATTTTTGATAGAAGCAGACAGTAGATTTTTCATTAGCACTGTGAGATATGATACCTTCTTTGGCTTTTAATTAAGTTTTCAAGAAGCAAGTATGTTTCCCAGGCTGCAAGCTTTTAACTGAGACAGATTACTTATTACTAAACCGTATTTTAATAACTGCAAATGAGTGTCCATGAGCCCAGATATGAGTAAATATCTCGTCACCAAGATCCTTGAAGTTTCAATTACAGTCTTCCAGGTATCTGACTGCTTTTAGTCCAGTATGATATTTAGCTTGACTCTTTTAAACAGACTAAAATTTACAGCACTATCAAGTCCCTGTTGGACAGTCAGGATATAGATGTAAATAGCTATGCATCCTTAATTTGTCTCCTTATCTGCTTTTATTTTATATGAGCATTGAAACTGTATTATTAAATTACTGCACTGTTTAAACATAAGAAGGCTCAAACAAAAACATGTTTTGTATGGAAGTTGCTATACAAAATAAAGCTGTCTTGTAGTTGCATTCAAAAATCAATGTGTCATCACATCAAAATAGGTCTCCTCTACCATAATAGATTATTTTTGTTTTGCAGAAAATGAAAGTGCCAGTTTATTTCCTGGTTTCTGAAAAATCTTTTTTTTTCTGCACGGGAAACAAATGGTTCTGACTTTGTCTCTTTAGCTTATAACTGTATAACTGTGGAAAGTAATCAATTATAAGACACGGCAATCTGGCCTCCAGTACTAAAACTAAAATAATAATTTTAGTCTCAGAGGTTACCCAAGTCCATCATTCCCTTCCTTTGAGGCATATGTTCATCCTGAGTGTGAAACAGTGCACTGTATAGAAGCACAAGTTCTCAAAGACACAAATATTGTTCCCCAGCAGGTGGGTGTAAATCCCGATGTAATTGCACCTCGGGCATAAAGTACATTTTGAATCAAAATGTTTGATTGTTCTTGGTAATTGTGCTGAAATCAACCTACCTAGGATTAGAATAACACTGAATAAGCATGCTGTGTGTGCTTATAAATATGCATGTCCATAGTCCTTCATGTTGGATTATCCTGTCTCTTCCCACTCAGTGTAATATCTCTTATGTTCAAGCTTCCTTCTTTTCTAGAACTGTCCAGCTCCTGCCCACACCATCACCTTATTTCTCAAGGCACTTAAGCCAGGACTGAACTTTGTGTCCAGAGATTTTAACTTGTCATAGTTAAGTACAATATGGAGAAAGGCTGTATTCTTTTTGAATCATGGTCAGCTGTAAAAATGTGTTACCTTATCCTTCAAGCTCTCATGCTAGGATATTTGTAAAATAACCCAGAAAAGTCACAAAATATGGAATTTTATGGTGACAATTATTGTGCCTGCAGATTGTCTGTAAATGCCTTCTTTCTTCTGCTTGTTTTGTGGAGATCAGAGGAAAGTACAATATTAACTTCCATAAACCTTCCATGATGTCTCATTGCAACTTTATTTTTCTCCTTCTTATCTAATCTCCCTATAATCTTCTCCTTCTGTATCTAATCACCTGAGCATTTTGACCAGCATGCTCCTGTTTCCATGCTATGCATTTCTTATTCCAGATGAGATGTGTCCCCGATTTATTACTTGTTGGAGAGGATCTGGACCTCTCATATAAACACATCAATGATAAAATTTCAGAAAAGTCAGGGGAATCAGGAATTTCGATCTGTGTTGACACCCTCTCATATAAATCATTAATTCATAAGAATATGATCCATTATAATAATTACAGTTTAATGGAAGTTGGATTGAGTGCTCTAAAGTTAAGATTTCATGTGGCTTACTGTAGGCTTTGTGTGATAGTGAACAAATTGCTTTATGTCTCAGTATTTTGGTTTTCCATTTATCATAAAGGGGTGATAGAATTTACTTTTTTTTTTTTTTCCAATTCTTGCTTTTACTTGTTTTGAGTGTGATAGGTTTCATAACAGAAGTGCTAGGAACAGATTTGGGCCCTGCTGCTACTACTGGTAATGGGAAGTTTTGTGATGCCTTTTCCGTTAACCTGTGTGCATTCAGGGAGAGATTGACTAACTGTTTAACAATGACAAGGATGCTTTCGTGTGATTAGGATGTTACAGACAACTCTTCTGTCCTTGGAAGCTCACAATTATTTTCAGTATCCTCAGTCCCTAGTTAGCATAGTTTCTTCAGTATTTATGCTGCTATAAATGTCTGTAATAACTGTTCAACATGCAGCAACCTAAAGATGGCATGATGCATAGCAGAAAGAGGAATATCTACTACATTTATAGCACTTAGCCGCCATTCAGTGGAGACGCTGAAGTAGATGCCCAATAGGGCATTCTTACAAAATGAAGGAAAGCAGGTATTTTGTGGAAATTGATTATATCCCACTTAGTTACATCATTTGGTAGAGAAGTCACCTTCAGATTTATTTTACTTCATGAGTCATCCTTACAATACAGTCTCCAGAGGCTCTGGAGTGACTGTGGAATCAAAGAAGGAAATAACTCTTTTGAATGTTGCTTTCTTGGTAATTTCTATAATTACAGGTGCTCCCTCCCCCTCCCCCTTCCCACCCACATCACTGAAGTAGTTAGAGGTGAAAACAGCTATTAAATTTAAATTAATTTCAAAGGGCATTAGGCAATGAAATGTTAGTGCTACCTCAGTACATTTGGAAAATAAATAGAGAGTAATCAGGATGTTGCATTACAAACATTTCTGTGTCAGTATTGTACTATTTCTTTTACTTTTTTTCCCCTGCAGGGATCATTAAAAAAATTCAAATCTGAATGTTGGTAAATTGTACAGTCTCATTAGTTTTCTACGTTTATAAGTAAAAGCTGGTGTAATATGCAGCAATTTTGACATCATACCAGGAACATTATACAAATCATCATTAAAAATGGTTGAAGTATGACCTTTATTTTACTCCAACCTGAGGAAGTTTTTCAGAAAGCTATTGGCTTGACAGGAAAGTAGAAAGAAGAACTAAGTAATTGACAGAATCTGTTTAATCCCATTTATCAATGATTATGATTTTGCCAGGACAATAGTTATGGTCTGCATTGTCGTGCAAGAAAAACGTTCCAACATACACAGTATATTATCCAGTCTTTACATGTGATCAAGCATAAGAACAGACCTTTGGCTATGTTTGCCTTGCTCTCCACTTTTTTATTTTAATGGAGAGTAGTTTGTTTT
Organism: Corvus brachyrhynchos; assembly: GCF_000691975.1. Lineage (NCBI taxonomy): Eukaryota > Metazoa > Chordata > Aves > Passeriformes > Corvidae > Corvus > Corvus brachyrhynchos. The sequence goes on from NW_008239110.1 coordinate 21,956,789, forward strand.
TATAGATAATTTTGTTTAAGGTTAAGAGACGAGAAGTGGAAATGTTTTGCTCTGCACTCTGTGCACGCTGTAGTTTGGAAAATTGATTTGCTCCATTGGAAGGAAGAGGCAGGGCACCTTATGCCAGGGTTGCTGTAGTAAGGCACAGTGTGTTTGACTGTAGTACAGGGGAAAACCCATGGACAGGCCTGGCAGCAGCGTGCAAGACCCAGCACACCCAAACTCTTCCTGCTGGCCATGCAGCGTCTCCCTCTGTGAATCAGTGAGCCCCACTTGCCAGTTCACATGAGGATTTTGGTTTTGAAAATTCCGGTTAATGTCAGTTAAATTCTGTGCTACTTAACAAAAGAAAATTAATAATAGTAAGAGACCTGTTGTGAATCCACCAGTGTACAGGTCAAACCACTTGAGGGTCTGCACACTCAGGCTTGCCCTTCTGTGAGGGATAGGACTTTTCACTATCTTTTTCCCTAATCTCTACTCCTCAGACTCTTCTAAAGGCAGCAAAACTTGAGGGCCTCGCTCTGGGTGTTCCAGTATTGAAAACCATTTTTCCATCTCTCTGTCATACTGGGGTTTCTGATCCTGTTTGCTCAACCAGCTGGGAATAGCGGCCCCATTGGTGGCTGGGATGGGCCAGTGCAGTGGCCTTGCACAGCTTCTCCTCCCTGGCAGAGATTTGGCACTGCTGGCCACCATCTGTGTCCCCATAGTGAGAATCTCCACAGTGCAAGCTCTTGGTGTGTCACCCCTTTTCGTCTGCTTGCCATTTGCCTTCTCTAGGTACAGCCTTGATGACCAGCCTGGTCCCTGCCAGGCATCGCTGCAGCCTCAGCCCTGCCTGTTGCTTTTAAAGCATTCACTAACTCATCCCTCCAGTGGCCCCACAGCGTGTATACCTAAATCCTCTGGATAAACCACTCCTGTATACCTGTAAATACTCCTGTAAACCACTGGAAAGGGCTATTGACAGCAAAGGTAGAGTAAAGGTACAACAAAGCATAAGCATGTTAAACAAACAGAAGAGCATCCAGCGGTGACTGAGTGGGTGCTCTCTGCTACTTCCAGCCAATTGAATTAACTAGCTAAATGGATTTGAGAGATTCGTCCCTTGTCCTGCAGGCTCCATCCTTCCTGGCAAGCATCTTGAGACAAATGACAATCGTTTGCATCATAGTATTCAGTCTCTGATGGAAAGCTCCGATCTGTGCCTGGTTTCTGTGGCTGAGCATGAGGCTGGATGGGATGTCACACCTGGGCTGTTTGCCTGCTTTCAGGGAGAACCAAGCACACCTCTCCTTATCTCCACGTGGGTTTTTCTCAGCCGCTCCCATCATTGCTTGTGACGCCATTGCATGCAATACCTGTAGATAACCTGCTGCCTGGCTGCCTGGCCTTGTGTTAGAAAGCTTTTCTCCACAACTGCATACTAAGTCTTGTCTTCTGCATGATGAACATGGAGAGCAATTAGTTATCATCCTCTTCTCATAACAAACTTTTACATATTTTAAATATGTTATCATGTCTTCCCTTAGTCTTCACTCTTTCTAGACTAAACAATCTATTTCTTTCAACCTTCCATTCTTCTACATCTGTTATCAATTTTTTGTGGCTTTTACCTGGACTCCCTCCAGCTGTCTCTATCCTTCAACAGCCCAGTAGGCAGAGCTGGATACAGTAATGCAGTCAGGACCTTACCTCTGCTGGTAGGGGAAGAATAATTGCTCGATTTACTTACAGTATTACTCCGACTATGTATCAGGCTGCCCTCTTCTGCCAGTGGATAGCATCCTGACTTAGGGTTTGCTTGTAGACCACTGTAACTCCCTTGGAGACCTTTCTATAGTAATTTGCCCTTCTCTTTGTGGGTCTAATGCATTAATTTCAGAACATTTATCCAAATTACTGCAATTATGATGAGTTCTAATCCAATCTTGTAAACTGCTTGCAACCTCACCCAGTTTAATATATCGTATGAGATGTAACAAATCTCCTTTATCACCAAAGTATGAGATTGTCAAATATACAAGGCATCGGAATTACAACGCACTTGTTTTGAGAAACCTCATGAAAGGCCTTTGTCTGATTAATAACATGCAGAAGTTATGTTGTAGGATGTAGTCAGACTTTTCTCTGCCTGTCACTATGCCAGCATATGATGACCTGAGGCCACTGACATTTCAGCCAGCAAAGACAGTGCTCAGGTGCTAAATTGATCTCTGCAGAGCTACGGGTGATGGCAGCAGTATTCTCACATGCAAAGTTTATTTTGAACTAGCAAGGTTGTTCAGTGCTGCATTTCTTTTTCTAACACATTTTCAGGATTTTTCTTATGTTTCTCTATCGTTCTTTTCCCTGAATGTTTGCATGGTGAATTCCTTGCAGTTCTCCCAGCATGTGTACTTACCAATACCTCTTAAATTACTCCTTTAGGGCTCTAAGGTAGTTAATTATCTCCTGGTGTAGAGTACTGCTCACTTACTCTGCACTGGGTTAATTTGCTGCTGTGCTTTAGTGCTGCCCTTCTGTAA
>NW_008239110.1:21959359-21967172 GCF_000691975.1 Corvus brachyrhynchos
GGTGTCCTTGATAAGTCTCTGGAGCTGGCTGTGGCTGCATTCCCTGTGGTTCTCTGGCGCTGGTCTGCTCTTTCCTTCCTAGGAATCCTGAAATCTCTCATTTTATAATCACTTTGGTTTGATTTCCTTTTCATCACTAAATTCTAAAAAGTTCTACAAAACTAAAGTTGAAACTAGAACACCCTCCCATGTCTTTTATGGCCTGCCAAATTACTTCTTCAGCAAATACTTGAGTATCTTTTTCTCCAGGAGAAATAAAAGAAACGTTTTAATACCAACCTTCATCCATATTCGAATTTTGAAAGTCTTTTGAGTTTTTGTATGCTCTCATGGAGGAGTTGTTTAATCCAGGAAGCCAACAGAAGACTGTTTCAAACGTTGTCTTCACTCCTTGAAGTAGCTGGGGGAATATTTTTATGACCTACTAATCTAATCCTTTCTGCAAAGCAATTGCAGCTGAAAAACACAGCCTGACCTCAGAAGCTGAACATTGTTTTAAAACATATTCTGCAGCTTTTAAAAACACATCTGGAAGATACTTCCTGAAGAAACTACAGGGGATTCTGTGCCTCATCAGTATAATGGCAACCACAAAGTGATGAGATAGAGCCAGCTGTTATATTGTGTTATATATATATATATATATATATATATATATGTCTCATAATACCCTTGGGACAGGTTGTCACTGTGCAGCATGATACATATAATCTTTCCTGAGCAGTGAACAGAGCAGAGCTAAGATTGGCAGGGACTTCTACAGCATATAACATATAAATGTAAAAAAGAGGTGAAGATGATAAATCTTATATTGGTACAACACCCAAAGAGAGCATTGGTCTCAGAGTGAAGACTTTATGGTTGATCTGTCTCTTATGGGGCAGATTGAAACCCTACAACTGCAGCCCGTTTTTCCTTTAGGGAAGATTGCTGTGGTTCAGCTATTTGATCATGTCTCTTATTTTCTTTGTTTAAAAAATATTCTGTAATAGTTATTTCAGACCTCTGTAAATGGATGACAAATAGCCACATTTTATTTAAACCAGAACTTCCTTTAAAACCATTTCTTGCCCTGCTTTTAGTGCTATTTCAGTAGCTCTGTGGGTAACAGCAGCATTTTTCTTTCTTTGGAGGTTCCAAATACTAGAAATACTTTAGGGGAGTGATTTTGGGTTCAGTTTATATTCATTCAGATAGGTTATATATCATGGGTGTTACATAACGCCTGTAATTTAAGAGTCCACAATGAAAACAAAACATCTATTATATTCTGAGGCATTTCAAAGGATTGAATAACTATGATTAACTGAATAGGCCATTAGCTACCACTATTACTGCTCAAATGCAGCTGCAATAGCATTTATTTAGTGTTAAAAATATTTGGCAGCACTGCACTTGCAAAAAAAAAACCCCAAAACTTTACATTTGGAAAGTCCTCTACATTCCTAGGAATCTCCAAAGAAGTGGTATTTAAAGGCACCAGACTCAATTTTCCTAGGCTGTAACTGTACAAGAAATATAGTAAGTATATAATTTAGGTGAATATTGCATTTTAACAATCTAATACCAACATATGTAGGAATTCAATAATCAAAGTAGCTGTGGGCATGAAGTTTTCTATGGATTGATTAAGCCTTCTCACTCAATTATCTCCATTTTATTGTACATACTTCTGGTCAGGTGCATTTGTTCTCTGCAGTACATACATTTTCCCATGTATTTGGATCACTGAAGAAATATGTTCTGCAATTAGAGAAAAAAATACATACTTGTTCATTTTATAACAACAGAATTACTAATGAAATAATGACAGCAAGATTTTTCTGTTAGTGATATGAGCCAAAGAACTCAACCTAACAGATACTAAGTTATTTACCATATTTTACTTATGGGGTTTTTTTAATACTGTCCTGGTATTGAAATAGATTGTTCTTTTTAGTAAATCTTAAAAACCTTCTATTGCAATACCTTCTTTGGCAATGCCTACTGAAAGCTTTACTTACAGTGAAAGAATTTTTCTTTGTGATGAATTTTTGTTCAAAACAAGAAACAGAATATTTCTTCAATATAGCATTAAGGATCTTCAGATTACTTTTTAGTTTAATATTCTTGGCAGTTGAATCTGATCAGAAACCAACTATCCTCTGAAGTTTCTCTATCTTCTCTGTCTCAAACAACTTGCTAATATATTTCATGATTTCTCTAATGTCAGATCTCTTCAGAAATGGTGGTGGTTACAGTAAGAAGATATTATAGTAATTTGCAAGAATATTTCTGGTTTAAATCCTTTGGTGAAGAGAAATTATATGAATTTGGCTGTGTTGCTCTCTGGAGATCCTTGGCATCCAGAGCAGGCTGCATTCCCCAGCTGACTGGATCTGATGTATAACTTTCTGTAGGTTGGGTGGTCTGTGGTGGAGCCAAGGAGCAGACACTAGCTCTTGTCTTTTTTTAGAAAAAAATACTGTCTCTTCACAACTGAAGTTGAATTTTTTTCCCCATTTCTTGGAAAAAATAGTGTGTGTTGACAATAGTATGTTTGAGAAAACTACAAATTTTGAAGGGCCTAATATTGAATGCCTGATAACTCTGAAACGTCACAAAATTTTAGAAGTGGACATGTGCAAAAGAGATCATTTTAAAAGCAGAGGTATCAAGAGAATGCAATTACCAGTGTTGAAAAACAGATCAGTCTTTGTCAGAGCTAATGGAGAAGAATAATGGTGATGGAGAGGTTTCTTGATATGGAGAGTGCCTGGGTCTGTAGCTCAGAAAAGAAAGATGGGATTGGTAGCTGGTAAAATAACAAGTTTTTGCTGATTGTGATAATTTTTTATACAGAGCTATTTCCATTGTTTTTTGTTAAGAAGGACCATTACAATTTTCTTTTAAGAGACAGATTCAAGCACGCCAAAATGTCTAAAATGTAATATGAGAGAATGTAAAAAAAAAAAAAAAAAAAAAAAAAAAATCTGTTTAACAATTCATCCAGTTAACCCCCCCAGGATGGATTTAATAGTAAGTCATTGGGAGACCATAGCTGGCATCATAGCAGCCTGTAGTCTTCAACAGGAAGAGCCTTGGCAGTGCTCTGGAGCTCTGTCGTCCCATAATGATTATCTAATGCACTTTTTATATGTTGTGGCATTTGATTGGAATAACTGAAGGGAACGAGCAGTAACACCAATGTAGATTGAATCAATGTTTTTAGAATTTGCAGAGAGGCAGCTGACTAGAAAATGGAGTTAATGATCTGAAACAAAATGACCTACAGGAAGATTATCTTCTGCTTATTTAATGCTGGACTGATCTACCATCAATACAGAGACATTTATAGAATAACAAGAGTATGGAAGTAAGAAGCATTCTGTTTACATAATTTATAAATTCTATTTAAGTTGCCAAAATATTTTTAGTGCCAGGCCCAACCAGACAGAATCAGACTGGAATTACTGACTTTCTGATCAATAGCAGCTGAGGTCACAGAGAAACCACAAGTAATGACAAATCATAACTTGGACCTAAAATAAGATTATTTAAGTCATTAATTAAAGCTAAGTATAAATGATTGCATTTAAATGTAGACTGATATTTTCAAGCAATTTTTAGGATCTTTAAGAGAAGCTCCTTGTTGTAAGCTTCACCTGTCCTGCCTAGACATGCATTTCTAATTCATCAGGGACATAATTCCTGCACTGTAGCAATTGGAAACAGTATTTCCACTGTAAAGTGAGAACTGTGAAGGACATGTGGAAAGCAGGCTAATGGTCTCCGTTGCATGGCTAAGCCCAGGCAGAAGACACAATTGTTAGACAGAAGAAGGGACACAGGAAACTAATTCATTCTGCAGATTGACAAAATCCTAGCAGGCAACTGCAGATGGGTGGGTACCTTTCATCCAAAGGAGATGCTGCAAGATCAGGATAAAATTTAGTTGTACAAATATGAAGTCAAGCATTCAATGAAATAAGTACAGTTTCTGCAATACTTTTTGAAGACAGCAAAACAAGGGAGGGGGGAAAAAAGTGTATTTCATAGTTGTGAGGTACTTCTGAGCCATTGGTGCAGTTGTGTAAAAAAAAAAAAAGTGAAATGCTATCTTAGGACATATCAAGCAAAGTAACTCCAGCAGAGAAAGTGAAGTTGTCAGTGTCTTTATCATAGAATCATAGAATCACTTAGGTTGGAAAAAGGCCTTTAAGTTCATCAAGTCCAACCATTAACCCAGCATTGCCAAGTCCACCACTAAACCATGTCCCTAAGGACCAGTTCTACATGTCTTTTAAATACCTCCAGGGATGAGGACTCAACCACTTCACTGGGAAGCCTGTTCCAGTGCTTGACAACCCTTTTCATAACAAAAAATTTCCTAAGATCTAGTCTAAACCTTCCCTGGTACAACTTGAGGCCATTTCCTTTTGTCCTGTTGCTTGTTACTTGGGAGCCCAGACTCACCCCACCTGGCTATGACCTCCTTTCAATGAGTTGTTGAGAATGATGAGGTCCCCTCTGGGCCTTCTCTTTTCTCCTGGCTAAACACCTCCAGCTCCCTCAGCCACTCCTCACAGGACTTATGCTCCAGACCCTTCACCAGCTCCGTTGCCCTTCTCTGGACTCACTCCAGCACTTCAGTGTATTTCTTATAGTGAGGGACCCAAAATTGAATACAGGACTTGAGGTGTGCCTCCCCAGTGGCATGTGCAGGGGGGACAATCACTCTTTTCTCCTGGCTAAACACCTCCAGCTCCCTCAGCCACTCCTCACAGGACTTATGCTCCAGACCCTTCACCAGCTCCGTTGCCCTTCTCTGGACTCACTCCAGCACTTCAGTGTATTTCTTATAGTGAGGGACCCAAAATTGAATACAGGACTTGAGGTGTGCCTCCCCAGTGGCATGTGCAGGGGGGACAATCACTGCCCTGGTTCTTCTGGCCACACTATTTCTGATTCAGGCCAGGATGCCTTTGGCCTTCTTGGCCACCTGGGCACAGCGGGCTCATGGTCAGCTGCTGTTGACCAGCACCCCAGGTCCTTTTCCCCTGGGCCACTTCCCAGCCACTCTGCCCCAGCCTGTAGCTCTGCAAGGGATTGTTGTGACGCAAGTGCAAGATGTGACACTTGGCTTTGTTGAACCTCATACCACTGGCCTCAGCCCATCAATCCAGCCTCTCCACATCCCTCTGGAGAGCCTTCCTGCCCTTTAGCACATCAACACTCCCACCAAGCCTGGTGTCATGTACAAACTGACTGAGGATGCGCTTGATCCCCTCCTCCAGAACATCAGTAAAGGTATTAGACAGGACTGGCTCCAACACTGAGCCCTGGGGAACCCCTTTGTGGCCGGCCACCAGCTGGATGAACTCCATTCACCACTGCTCTGGGCCCAGCCATCCAGCTATTTTTTAACTCAGTGAACAGTGCAAGAACTCCTGCCCAAGCCAGGAGCAGCCAGTTTCTCCAGGAGAATGCTGTGTGAAATGGTGCCAAAGTCCAGGTAGACAATATGCACAGACTTTCCCTCATCCATTAGCAGGGCATCTTGTCATGGAAGGAGATCAAATTGGTCAAGCAAGACCTGCCTTTCATGAAGCCACAGTGGCTGGGCCTAATCCCCTGGTTGTCCTGCACATACCATATCATGGCACTCAAGATGACCTGGTCCATGACCTGCCCTAGGACCAAGGTCAGGCCGACAAGCCTCTAGGTCCCTGGATTCTCCTTTGGACCTTTCTTGTAGACAGGCATCACATTTGTCGACTTCCAGCCATCTGAGACCTCACTGGTAAACCAGAACTGGTGATAAATTATGGAAAGTGGCTTGATGAGCACTTCTGCCAGCTCTTTCAGTATCCTTGAATGGATCCCATCCAGCCCATAGACTTGGGTCTGTCTAAGTGGTGTAGCAGGTCACTAACAATTTCCCCTTGGATTACAGAGGCTTCATTCTGCTCCCTATCCCTGTCTTGCAGCTCAGGAGTCTGGGTTCCCCAAGAAGTACTGGTCTTTCTAATAAAGACTGAGGCAAAGAGGACATTAAGAATCTCAGCCTTTTCCTCAGACTTTGTTGCTATGTTTCACCCCACATCCAGTAAAAGATGGAGTTTCTCCTTAAGAAGCATTTTTTATTGTATTTTATAGCTCTAGTCAGATTAAGTTCTAGTTGGGTTTGAGCCCTTCTAATTTTTTCCCTGCATAATCTCACAAGATCCCTGTAGTGATTTGGAGTTCTCTGCCACTTCTTCTAAGGGTTATAAACTTTTTCTTTTCTCCTGAATTCCAGCCAAAGCTCTCTGTTCAGCCAAGCCGATCTTCTTCCCCAACAGTTCATCTTTTGACATGTGGGATGGCCTGCTCCTGCACCTTTAAGATTTCTTTCTTTTAGAATGTCCAGCCTTCCTGAATTCCTTTGCCCTTCACGACTGCCTTCCAAGGGACTCTGTCAACCAGTCTCCTAAACAGAACTGTGTAGGATAAAGTCTCATCACTCTTATGCCCTGAGACTCATGTTCCAGTAAGTTTAAATCAAAATGGAAGACACTGAGAAGAAGCTAGGGAAAGAACAGGAAAGCCAAGAGGCAAGGGGATGCTAACAGATGTTGACTTAACCTAATAAATCAAAACTTGGGAAAGAGACTGTGAACACGGTCTCTCTAAGAACCTCCAAGTAGTGCACCCCCCAAAAAAGAGAAAATATCCTTATTGTCAACACAAACATCAGGGTTATAAATTGTTCATGAAAATGTAGGCTTCAAGTTAGGAAAAAATTATTCTAGTCATCAGAGCAATGAACTTCTGGAACAGTAAGCAAAAAGATGTTAAAAAGTAAAAAAAAAAAAAAAAAAAATTGGATAGAGCTTGGCCAGTTAATGCAGTTAATGGAAAGGAATAGGAGAGGCCTGCATGCAACCTTTCTGTATCCTGTTCCCCTATTTTGTACCTCTCCTATTCCACATAGTAAAGGACTATGGAGTGTTTTGCCTGCTCCAGAGTTTGCTGTCAGGAACCAGATGCTCATAGGTATTCAGTAAAAAATGAAGAGACTTCAGTTGTGAGAAAGAAGAAAAATCCTGGGGGTTCGGGTTGTCTCAGGATTGCCACAAGCCATCAGTGTCTTGCAGCCCTGACAAACACCCAGAGAGGTTTAAGAACTTCAAGTCCATCTCAAGATAAGGGTACTGCTTTTGGGTTTCATCTCACTTCTTCCATGCTGCTTGAAGCCCAACCAGGAGTTCTTACTTTGAGACAGTACAGGGAGCTGCTATGTCCTGGTGGCAAAATTTGTTAGCCAATTCCAGCTGATATTCAGTGATTGTGCAGTGGCTTTTTATTTTCTTTGTCCCAGCATGCCCATGTATAGGAACACACCAGCCCCACAGCTGGGAGGCAGCGACAGCCAACCCTACCTCTTGGGTGAGAGAGGTGCTGGTGCTGAGTGCTCTCTTCCTGCTGGCTCACAGCCCAGCAAAAACAGCACTTTGGGACAAATTCCATTCTCTGGAACCTGGCAGCAAACAGCTCCCTGAATCAGCCACGGGTACCTGTAGGCTGACCCAACTCCTGCAAGCTGAAGAGGTCCAGGTTATTTTAAGGCTTCTCCTGCAGGACTGATGCAGCGTGGCAGCAGTCACACTGTCGGCTCCCAGCTCTCCCACGGAACTTGTGGCTGTGGTGGGGATGCTGTCACCATTCCTGCCAGCTTTTGGCACCACCCCACCCTGAGCTTGTCCTCACAGCTTCACAGCTTCAGTGCATACCAAAAGGGTTCTCTTGAACTGCCCCTGCTGTGTTATGGATGTGCCTTTTCTTTGCAGCA
>NW_008239110.1:21967250-21982114 GCF_000691975.1 Corvus brachyrhynchos
CTGCAGTCAAGCTCAGCTGAGGAGAGATTAAGGCTGTTCTTCATTGACACCTTGAAGTGTTGTTTGCAGTTTCCAGCTCACACCGTCTGCCATTCCGTAGCCACACCAATGAGCACTGTTTGGCTTGAATGTAGATGAAGTGTTCTAGCAAGTATGTCAAGAGTTGGCTCATGACCAAGCTTCAGTCATGTAAGTGTGTAGACATACCCCCAAACAAACTTAAATCTTTCTCCCCATTGTGGCAAGGAAGAGCAGGATAACTGCGTCAGCCAGTAAAGCTGACAGTATATTTGGATGTTTCTTGTCATACAAATGCCAAATATTTAAAAATTGTGCCTTCCAAGATTATGAGACTGGCTTTAAAATAGTGTAATCTTAAAATTAAGGCTCTAGAAATCCCTTTTATCTTCTGCTTTTCTCAGATCCTTCTGAGCCTATCAGCACCTAAAAATCACATTTTCCACCTTTACTTTGCATCTATGAGCATACAAAAATGAACTAAAATATGAAAACTCCTGTTCATACATGAACAACTCTCTTCAGAAGGAGGAGTTTTGCAGAAAAACATCACATCGTGGAGCTCACAAAATGCTCTCTGGAGCTGATAATGCTAGATTTTATAAAGCCAGGGACTGAAGTGGCCCAAGTTTGCACAGCTGCAAGAATGATATAGTTCAGATTACAGAATTCTTGCTGACAGAAGATACATGTGGAGTGAAAAACACCAGGTATAGATTACCTGAAAGGAACGGAAGAAAGTAAAAAGGTCAGAGGGGACTACAGTTGTTGTCTTGTGCAGTGCAGTATGAGCATTTCAGTCCACCAGGGAAACTGCTTCAAGGCTGTCAAATTCTTCCTTCAGCCCAGAACTCACCCACTCCCATAAAAAGTTACTTGATCCCAGCCTATTTTGGAGGACTGGCAACTGGATTATCACTTGGTACCCTAATCAGGTTTTATCTACAGAATGCAGTGTGCCACTGGAGTGTTCATTTCTAACTGATACCACATACACCACCATATTCAGTGCAGAAAAGCCTTGAAAGTTCTTCACATTTTTAAATTGTGTTACATAGGATTTTTTTCTAATGGTTTTTAATTGTTCTAAATGGCACACTGCTTGTGTTTAAACTATATGCTACTTTTTTAAACTGTTTTGTGTGATTGTTAAATTAGCAGATTCTTTTTAATTTAAAAATACACTTCTAAATAAATCCTCTGAAAGTTTAGAGACTTTGTTATCCATTGTAATTAAGTATAGTTTAAATTAAGCACATTGTTACTTCCCTTTAGTCTTATATCCCCAGTGACTTTATGATATCAAGACTCAGATATATTCTAATACTTAATATTTGTCTTTTAATTTGTTTAAAAAATTAAGTATAAGAATCTTTTGTGTACAGATACAGAAATAATACAGCAGTTCAGATATTGAACATCACTGCAATTTTTTCCCCCAAGACCCCTTAGGCTGAGTCATAGAAAACACCCTCTTAATTTTCAAATTTCCTACTGCCTCTTCATGTATGACAGCACAATATATAAAACATCATATGATGTTCCAAGTATTATTATTATCCTGATAGAGGCTTCTCTAACATCAGGGACAAGGGCTTCATAATGTAATTCAAGTATTGCAATGATCAGCATTCCTGTAGTGTAAAGCTTAAGATGTCTGACCTCAAGGAACAAACAGATTGAGGTATTTCATTATCAGGAATCTAGTCTCTACCCATAAACTTTCACTGAAATTTAAAGTCAGTTAAATTATGTAGGTTTTTTGCTGCTTGCTAAAATGAAGAAGTTTTGCACTTTCTATGAATCTCTACTTGATAACTGCAGTCTTAATTACAGTGAATGTTACTAATTTTCCCCATCAGCCAACTCACTAACGTTCACTATTTAAATACAGACTCCTGTTTCTCCTTTTGAAAAAAAGGCATGGGACTCATCTCACTTTACTCTTGCAGTACATTTACACTGCTAAGCTGACTTCTGCCTCTAGTATAGAGTGAGAGCTGTGCAGTGGGGGTGGGACACACACACACCTCTCATGGCTGCTCCTGGCACTTGTGTTAGGCACTTAAACGAGACTGGCACAAATTCTCCTGCCATCACTGAGTGGCTCCAGATAACTCTGGTTGGATACTGACATTTATCATGGGTTTGTTTGCCATGGATTGCAAAGAGAACAATGATGATGTTTTAAGACAGGAGTGACCATGATACATCTTCCCATGTCAACAAGGTATCAGCTCTTCTGGTCCTGAGCAAGCTGCTGCCTGGACTTTCAGTTATGCTTCTGATTGAACAGTTTGTCTCTCTTGCCCTGTCACTGTTAGCAAAATCTTGACTCTCAGAAGTCCTAGCCCTTTTGACAAAAAGACAAAAGTAATTTTGGTATCTGTATGTCTAAAATTATTGATAAAATCTCTTAAATCTCTATAATTTATAATCCCTAGATCTGTTCTCATTAAGGGGCAGACATCTGCTTTGTCTCAGCTTCAGGACTTTTGACTTGCTGTAACAAGCAGGTTTTTTGTGGGAGTCTTTCTCTGCCTTGGTCAGACAGCAGGCTGTACATAATGAGCAGTCCTGGGCCAGACTGGCTCACCCATCCTTTATCCTATTTCCTTCTTTTCCACTGGAGAAAGCTGAGAGTATTTGTGTGCACTTTTTATGTGGCTGTCTCTCTGTCATCACGTATATTTCAGAGGAAGTCAGTCTCACTTTTCTTTTACTGGAAATCCAATGGGATATATCCCTAAATATCAAATCAAATTTTGTGTTAATTGAAGGTGGGCTTTGTGTTGTATTTCAGCTTCTGCTGGCCTCCAATTCTTCCAGTCCAGAAGGAACTGGGGGCTCTGTTTCAACCTTGGGAAGCAAGTTATTTCACTTTTCTGAGTAGCACAGATGGCACAAACAAAATATATCGTAGAGTGAACAATAGAAAAGGTCTGCTAATAACCCAGATTAGGTTATGAAGAGTAATCTGTGCTTCCTGTATTTGTGGAATCGGCCTGTATCTCCATAAAGATTAATGTAAATGGTAACTTTTTCTTTGCATAGCCCAATATGACCATTCCTGTTGGTCTTAGCAGTCTTGTTCAGTATGTTTCTGATCATGATATCTTTTGCAAGATAAGCAATAAACAGTAATTTTGCAGCCTGGAGTTTGTGAAGTTGTGCAACTCATTTGTTTCTAAACTGTAGTGTATGTGTTAGTTGTTTTCTCAGTGGAGCATTTCATTGAGCAAAATTCAATTTTAAAAGGCTGTGAAAGACTTCCATTAAGTCTAAATTGAACAATATTTCAGTAAAGCACATACTTCACACTAGTGGCCATATAGATGTGAAATCAATTGTTAGCAAGACTGTGTTATCACTTGAAATCTTTTCTCCATAATGGTTCTATTTTCAAAGTCTATACAATTCTTCTTAAAATATATTTGCTAATATTAGCTGCTTTATTTTAACAAGGCTGTATGGCAAAACATTTCAGTTGTTATTATTCTTATGTGTGCTAGGGAAACTGGGCTAGAATAAATTATCATTACATGATAATTATGTGAAATTACATGATACATGAAATTATTTGGAAACCATATACAAACAGCAGTTCTCAGTGATACACCATTAAGTGAAGCTCTTAAATTGTTGTTCTCTTGTTCCAGTAATATTCAGTATTCTCACTGACAGCTTGGATGAAAGGTTAGAACATACATTTAATAAATTCATAGAGCAGAACAAGTGTGTTGGAAGCAAGGCTATGGAAAACAACAAAGTAAAGATGAAGTAGTGGAGCACCCTAGAAACTATGGGGTTTCCAGCAGTTAAATTAGAGCAAATGCAGAACTATACATAGAGCTCAACAAATCAGCTGCAGATGGGAAACAACTGGCCAACCAGCAGTTCTGTAGAAATGACCTGGTCCCAGGCTGAACATGTGCTGTTGATGTGCTACTTCAAAGGCCAGGCTCTAGAAAAGGGAGTAACAAAGCATCAAATGTAGTTATTTTGCTTCAGTCAGCACTGGTAAGGCCTCAGTGGAAGAGCTTCCCCCACTTGCAGGCACTGCAGCTCAGGTAGGGTCCAAGAAGTGTTCAGTCTGGGCTCAAAGATCTAAGGCACATGGGCCTTCAAGGAAAGATTGAAGTGTTGTTTAGTGTAGAGCAGAGAAAACAAAGTCATCAGAGACACCTTCTTGTAGCAATGGGTGGCTGTGAAGAGTAAAGGATTCAGCTGCCATGTGTGCTGTTGGTAGAGGAAAGCAGTAATAGGTTAGATCTCAGCAAGGATGATTTAGTATAAACATCAGGAAAAAATGTAAGCATCAAGGAAAAGTGGAGCCCTGGAATAGGTGGTATAGGGGGAATTAATGGAATCATCAACCATTCAGATGTTTAAAAATAGGTTAGACAAACATCAGCAGGTATTGTATTGGTCAGGGTGGGCAAAGCGATCTCTCAAATCACCTGCTACCTCTGTTCCTTTAGTGATTTCTATTTATGTGATAATTATAAGAATAATAATTATACATAAAAAAAGTAATTTGTATAGCTCCAGAAAATTTCAGGGTATGTAGCCAAAAATCTAGCATTGGTTCTGGAATTTATTGCATGGCTTTTGTATTTACATTAGATTGAAGAATTATAGTTCTCATCATTTTGCCCATTCAGTACTGCTTGAAATTAATAGGGTCTGATAGCTTTGTGAACGGTCTTTGTGCAATAAATATATGAACATAGTCAAATGTCTGTGGTAGGATATAACGCATTCCTACTCATAAGAAATGTTGGTCTTTAACCTACTCACAGTCCATGGAAAAAGATGGACTTCTTCAGATTACCTAGGGAGTGGGGGAATCACCCTCTGGGGGTACCTTTGCCTCCCCTTCTACATATTCTGCAGCAAATATGTATTGGAGATATATTCTTGGTCTTTCGTATCTTAGTCTGTGATACTAAAAGTTTGATTTTCTCTGGATTTCACAGAGGACTATCTGAAAAAATTGTAATTGGCAGGAAATCAGAATAGATAATGTAGAGGTCAGTTTTGACCGTTGGTTCTGTGAAACCCATTCAATGGGTCATTTATGAAGGTTTTATAGTTGTTATCAATACATAATGAACATGACCAATATGTGTTAGAGATAGTTCTACAACAGACTCATATAGGCCACTTATTAACCTGTTGAATTCTCACTCATTGTCTGTTAATCCTCTAGATTGTTTACTCTGTGTCTTGTGTACGGTGTGTGTTAGAGACAATACAGCACTTTAATCCAGAAAATCTGCTATACAAAATTAATTTTTACAAGGATAACATTTTATTGATGTTTTCAAAGTAGTATGGTACTGGACACTTATTTTTTAAATAATTGTATGTTTAATCCTGAGTAATGTTTTAGGAACCATACAGTATAAGGCTTTTCTCCCTCATAAGCATCGTGTGGCTAACAGAGAGACTGTAAAATTTATCCCAAATCTTTTCTTAATGAAACATTTGCTATTGCATGGCTAAAAAAAAAAGTCTCATTTATAGGGCTTTTTAAAAATTGGAATTCAACTCCAGCAACCAGTGATGACTAGTTATTGTTCCTTTTGTCAACAGGCAAGATGAAGGAAGTTCTGGCAGCTTACCATGTCCCGGGCTCTGCAGAGCTAAGTGAGAAGTGCGCCCATGTTCTAGCACGCATCACATCACATCGATCTTGGGTCTGGAGTGCCAGAAGGATCCCAGCGCTGCGCTCTGAGACGGCTCTGAGCACCTCAGTACCCCGTTTTTGACAGAACCCAGGGATGGCAATATTACACACCAGTATTACCTGTCTGGGGCAGGTTTAATTTTATAAATTAAAACAATAAACTCTATGAGTTTCTAGACCATATTTGTGCTGTTGAGGATGATCTGCTCAGATGAACAGTTTTGCATCCATCGAAGAGACAGGTTCTTCTGCTGGACCAGAAGATGACAGTGGACTGTATATTGTAACTAATACCATTTGTAGAATCTCCTAGTGCAAATAATTGAAGAACAGGTTGCAAGAAAATCCTGTAGGGAGTAAGACATGCTTTGTTTTGATCTACAGATTTTTAAAGAAGTCTTGTTTTTTTAAAGATAACCACTTTTACATAACACTATGTGTGCAGTCTATGTGCAGCTCTTCACTGTGGCTGTCTGTATTCCAGAGATGATGAATTCCTTGTAAGACACTTCAACCTTTTAAAATTTGTGATGAATCCTTAAATTATAAAAGTATAATGACAAACTAGAAGGGAAAACTTCTAGGGTTTTTATTTGACCAGATGTTTCCAATTACTTCCTGTTAGTGTCCTAAAAGGAGAAGGAAAAGGCAGGAAGTAGAAATTAAATACAAAAACCCCCACATTGCATTTCTTTTTTTGGCATATGCACATATCTAAATGTGTGTTTGATCTAATATCCAAGGAGAGAGAAACAGCTAAAAGTTAGCTGAGGCATCACACGAAGGGTCTGTGTTTTTGGGCTGTATTTGCTAATTTTGTCTCTTGAATAGCTATAGAAAAGAAGGAATATGAATATGCCCCACCATATGTGAAAAGGACATACTTGCCATTCCTTTATTTATTTTTGCTCTTTCAAAAATTAAAGTGTCAGTTATTTGGAATGCTGTAGTCTGTGGTCTCTTTACACTTGTTTAGTGAGATCCTTTCAGCAAAATCATTCCCTTTACAGTGTAACTGCATGGTGACCACAGCTTTGGGCCTGTATAATAAAGATCTAAATTTAAAATTTTTTTTCTCATCATTTTCTCTATTTTTATGCTGTATCTGCAAGTCTTTAATTGGAGTCCTGCTCATTGCTGATCACTGGTTAGAATATTAAGCAAAAAATGTTAGAGAGGAAGGTATTTGCATGGTTGAACGTTGTTCTCCTTTGTATTATTATTTACAACAGATTAGAGGGCAGATACAAAATGTTAGCAAATCAAAAGGGATGCCTAAATTCAATTTGCTTGAGCCCCTGGGACAATAAGGAGATCAGGCTCTTTGCATCCCAGATTTAAGGCCATGTTCAAGTATTTGGCATCTGGTCTCTATTAATTAGTAATCCTGGAAAGGTATTGGAGGAAAAAGCTGCAGAAAAGTTGAGTCTAAGCTGGCTTTGATTTGCTGTGTGTGATATATTGTGCTGAACACACAGCTGTTCTGTACAGCAGAGTTCAAAAGCCAATCAGATTTGTTTTACTTCCTCCTTATTTCCTTCTCCAAAGGAAGAGAAAATTTTAAATTATAAAAATGTTCTTCATGTAACAATTAAGTTTGTGGGAGCAAAAACTGCACATTGCATTTCAAAAATTAATGTGGTCCTGACGAGGCTGCCTTAGCCATGCTGCATTATAGCAGGGGTTAGTCCCACTATGGTTAGCTCATAGCAAATATCTGAACAGAACATGTCTGAAACCTTTTAGTTGGGTATCATTATTGTCCTGCATCTTATGTAGTCGCATATGGATGGCAGAGTGCTCGCTGCTGTGACACCTGTACCAGTGCATTTAGACACAAATAGGGGCAGACACCAGTGTCTCAGTGCAGTTTCCTGATCAATTTCAGCTAACCTAAGGCTGAGCTCCTGCTCACCTTCTGTCCTGCTCACACCTTCCCACGACTTCCATCAAGAGCTGCACACCTAAGGCTTCCTGGTCTGACTGAAAACATCCTTGTGTAAGAGTTTCGCTCATGTGCCAGCTCTGACACCAGGGAGATGGTGGGAAGGAAAACCTTTTTATCGGTGGTTTAGTTTTAGGTTGGCTTACACTGATAGAGGACCCATGTTCTCAGGTGCTTCTGTGATTTAACTAATCTTGTTACCTAAACTTTTTGTTTCAGCACGTTGCTTCACTATGGCCGAGGTGTTCTTTAATTCAGTAACACCACAAAGTAAAGCACTGGAAATTAACTAAATCCTTAGAAAATAATACTAATGGCATCTTTAAAACTACTTGCACAGTGGCAGTATTTGAGGTACCAGAAAAACACAATTCCACAAAAGTAGTATATTCCTGCCATTCAAATTACTCTGAATATCAAAACTTTTTCAGAAAGAGAGAAGCGAAAGCTGTGGGCCATAACAGTACCAGGGCAGCCAAAGCCTGCTGTGCTAGCAGACCCTTAGCTATTAATGAGGTTTATGCTCAGTATGTGGGCAGCTGGACCCACCAGAACTGTACATTCTTCAGCTTGACCATGGCACCATTTGAATATGAATGGCAAGAATGAATTGCCCCAAGAGCAGGGCCTTATTTTGAAGAAATGGCTTTTTGTCTGTGTCAGAGGCTGCTGAAGTCTGACCATCCTGTTGGGTGAACTTTTCTGATGAGAAGTGTGACTGTTGCCCATCTGTTGAAGGAGTGATTAAAAAACAAAACACAACAAAACAGGCAAACCTCTTGGCCCTGCAGTAAGGGCAAGAGTTGAAGCTTTTTGTTCTTTAGATGAATCCCCCTTTGAGGTGCCTCACCGTGCTTTCCCTTGGCATCTGGACAAGCCCTTCTTTGTGAAAGGACATGAATATGGAGAGACCTGCAGTGCACCCGTCTCTTCAGTCTGCTTCAAAGGAAAGTTTCAAAAGTCATTATTTTCTGGCAACTTTAAACATCTGAATGGGAGCAGTGCTGGCTCTACAAACAGTATGAGCTGACTTTGATGACTTGGAGCAATTCAGTATTTGCTCAACTAGAACAAATACTAAATGTGGTCTGTGCAGCTTAGCAGGCAAGGGTGTTGGTTTTGCTGACTGAATGTAATGTGTGAATATGGATTTCACATTCAAATAAGATGGTCTTAAGTAATTTCCTTAGCAGACAATAATCCATTCCGAGAATAAGAACGTCTGTTCAGGGCCCAGACTGGAAATAAATTGTAGGTTTAGAGACAGATCTTTTGTCCAACATTGTTTGGGCACTAGACATGTAAGAAACAGTTGACTCCAGGTCACAGCTGGGATTTCGATGACAAAGTATGAGCATGTCTCTGCTACAGCTGAGCACACCAAATCTTACCTGTGACTGCAGTTCTGTTCCTGCTGCTAGTCTGCACTGCTGGGATAGTACAGGCTTTTACGAACATCAGCTTGCTTTAGATTGCTTTCAGTTACATTCCCTTGGGTTTGAACTATGTGTGTGTGTATATGCTGCTTTTGATTCATCCTATACATACACAGAAAACCCCACCAGTAGTCATCAAATGGTTATATTTGTTGGCTATTATTCAAAAAAGCCCAAGTTTTTTAGAAACTATGATCATATTTCATAAGCAATTATGTACCTTACTTTTAAAATTCTCTGTTGCAACCTTCATCTAGGAATCTACGTTTAGCTTGGATAGTGGGAGAAAGTTCTTTACTGTGAGGGAGGTGAGGCACTGGAATAGGTTGCCCAGAGAGGTTGTGTGTGTCCCATCCCTGGAAGTAGTCAAGGCCAGGTTGGATGGAGGTCTGAGCAACCTGGTTCAGTGAAGTTTCCTTGCCTGTGACAGGGGATTTGAACTAGATGATCTTTAAGATCCCTTCCAACCCAGGCCATTCTATGATTCTGTGAAATCTTGTCAAATATTAGCTAAGGGAGTCTCACAGAAGTTTGCAGGCAGTGTATCATTTATTCTAATGTGTAAGTAGATAAACCAACTCACCAGAGAGCTAAGTAACTTCATGGATATTTCACAAGAAGTTGCTTCACTGCAATCAACAATAAACAAAACTAATGGTCATGTAAGGAAGCCAACATCTTAAGAAGTTATCACATGATTTTTGTTACTCCCTGTTGTGCTTGCCTTCTATGTGAAGAGAGCTCTTCTGTCAGCAGCTTCACTTCACCTCAGCTGCTCTGAGAGTTCTGCACCCATCCCCTCTACATCTTGCAAGAAACAATTATGTTGTATTACTCTATATGATAACCTCAACTGCCCTCCAGCACTCGCTGTGAAGAGCCAGATCTTATCACTGTTTTGTTAAACTCCATGCCAGAGCTGGAAGTTCCCCTTTCCACCAAGGCTCCCTATTGCCAGCACAAAGCTTTAAAATGTTTTCTACCTATGTGTTACTAGAAAAAAACAGAAAAATGTTTGATCAACTTCAAAAGAAAAACCAGTGTGATAAAAGTTGCCACCTTCCAACTCAGAGGGAAACAGGTCAAAGAGTTCAATGAAATGTTCCTGAATGTAGAAGCAGGACGCAGTGCTTGCAGAGGGCTGTGGGAGCTGTGCCCTGCTTGACCTGCCTGCAGGGACCTGCTGCCAGAGCTACTGTGAGGCAAAAAGCACTGTCCTCCCATGGCCCCACAAAGCACATTTTGTGGCAGATGAGCTTTGGCAGGAGAAGGAAAGCTTTTCCTAGCTCATTGTTACTCCTGGTGACAGCACAGCCATCACAGCGATAGCAGACACTGAATGGGAACTGGACTGAAGCTGTCTGTATTGGCAATTTGCTGCATTTTCAAAGCAATAATTAATTACTGTACTGAGTTCCCAGGGCGTGTGGTGAATTCTCTATCAGTGGGAATACTTAAGTCAAGCTTTGTGACCATTCAAAGGGTGGTGAATCCTGGTGCAGGCAGAAGGGATGTGCTTGATGTGGGGACTTGTTGCTGACATGTGCTCTTTGGAGGATCAGGAGGACCTCAAAGCTGGTGATCAGAATGACCTTGAGCTCTCTGTTATCTAATCCCAGACTCCTTTCACAGCCACCACTCTCTTTTGATGCCGATATTCACTTTGCCTTCAGACTAGAGAGTTTGTGCTCTGTCTCCATAGGGAGCTGGCAGTGCGGGTCTGTAACCATCAGCGGGTATCAGAAAGACAGCAATTTCAGTTGTACCTTGTAAAAGTCAGCCAAATAATGAAGTTTTTATTAAAATCCCAACTGTGTAAGTTCAGACTGAACAACAAAAAAAAATCCTTACTCTTACTTAGGCACAAAGTGTCCTATTAAATCCATTTTGAACTGGAAAATCAGTAACTAGATATTCAAAATTGCTGAAACCTATTGCCTTCAGTAAAATTCTGGAAGCTAGCCAAAACCAGGAGAGTGTTTACTTCTTTGTGTGCAAGAAGTTTTGTTTTGAAAAATGGGCAAAATTATATGTCATATCCAGATCAGATTCCTACCACAGAAGTGCTATAAAATATGTTTGTTAGTCTTGCTTTTTGCTGCGACACTGAAGTGTCCTGTGCGATACAGATTTGGACAGTTTCAGGAATTCTTTCCCCTGAGCCTTGTATTTAGCAGATTTTGTCAGGTGGATTTCTTATCAAAAGCCCTCATGAGGCCCAGGTTCTGCTGTTCAGTTTATTTTGGTTTTGTTTCTATTGTTTGTCAACAGAAGAGCTGCAAAATAAACATCAGAATGTAAAAGTGAGTCCAGGTAAGCTAAGGCAGAGCTGCATGCTTTCCAGCTGGGAGACCCTGTCTGATGTTACACACCCCCTCCCACTCCCCAGCAGTGGGTATATTAAGCAACTCATAAGTGCTGTTCTGAAGTTTGTGTGTTGAAAGCCCTGCTTGGTTCTCCATGTGAGATGCTGACAGGAGGTGCAAATACCTTGGCTTTCTTTAGCTTGGGTAAGAACTGAAGCACTAGCAGACCTGGGGAATAGGCCTTCTGAAGAAGTCAAGCCACGAGTTGGCAGAGATGGGACCTGTCATGTTTGTTTCCTGAAATCACTCCTTTCCACAGCAGGGGAAGCAGGAATGGCCTCTAGTGTAAGTAAAACCGTCCCTGCAGAGTTTGAACAATTACTGTCATCTCCATCTGGAAGACACTCAAAGGAATCTTTTCTGTTGTTGTTGGGGGTTTTTTATTCTTTTTTGGAGTGCATATTGTGTACATCGGCCAATTCTTTTTCCATGGGCATTCTCGCAGCCTCCCTGAGTTTACCACAGTGACACAGTAAGAGAAAGGCTTGTTAGCATAGCTTCGAAATTGTTGTCATCTCTTCACTCACTAATGCAGCTTAACTTCACATAACTGATTTCAAGTGCTGTAACAGTAAGAAAAACATGACATTTACTTAGCTGTTAATGTAATGTCCAAAGAGAATGCTATTCATTCCTATTCCAGCTCCGCTTCTCAGACAGTTTTACAGTCAAGTTCTGCAGGGAATACCAGAGCAGTGATTCATCGTTAAGGGCAGCCCATCCTCCCATCTCCAGGCCAGAACATTGGATTTCCCAAATGCGACAGTTTATAAAATACAGTCAGTGACAAGACTCCATTTCCTGTGCTGTCAGTATTCCATGTATGTTTTTAAGGATTTCAAACCCAGAGATGGTGATTATTTTTTTTCTCTTTATTCATAGGCATAAATTCAGGAGCTCCAGAAGCACTAAACAACATATATTAGGTGATAAATCAAAGCAGTCTTTGAAATCAATAGGAGAACCTGTACATAGCAAATTAGTTCTGTAATGAATTACATTCCAGGCCCTGGGCCCTTCTTGTGTGTAATCACTGCATTATCTCCTCCTGTAATAGTACAGAGTATGTGCCTGCACTGATTTGTAGGATATACTTGTGCTAAGAATTACACACTGGGTTCCTGTAGTTCAATTGCCTCTTGGAGTTCATGGCAAAGCTTGCACAAACTGCAGTGGGACAATGGCTCAGGATGATAAATATGTATCAGTGCACAGCAGAGACACAAACTGCTATGCAGAAAATCACGGATATTTGCCACATATGGAAACTCTCATCTCATCATGATGACGTCCCTATGTAACTGAATTTGCTGTAAGCGAGTGTAAACAGAAACTCGAGGGAGAAAACAGTGTCCTGGACGATGAAGATATCCATGTCCTGTGAGTGTGTACAGTCACACAGCAGGTTAAACTTTCCCTAGTTAAGTTAATGGGAATCAATTCGTCCTAAATATGCAAGGCTATCAACAACTGAACCCAAAAGACACAAGAAGCAAACACAGAGATACAGAAGGGCACAATTCATTTTTCTGCAATAATTGTTTTTTCTAATCTTTCTGTATCCCAAAATGAAAATTCAGTTGTCACCTTAAATAAGTTTCCGGCAGTTACAGGGGCACACCAGGCTTTGAGACAAAACAAAAGCTCTCTTGCCCCTAAGATTCGTGGTCTTTACTCAAGGACAATAAAAAATAATAGAAACACGTGGAGGTCATTTGAAAGATGAAGCCTCTTCAGCAGCGGTAGCACTTCAGATGATGAATGCTGCCATTTGAGTTTGGAAAGGCAACTTCAAAGTCAATGACATGTTTACCTGGCTTGGTGCCCTGAAGGTCTTTCCTCCCATCCTTGCTGTGTTTCTGTGCACAGGAAAGGTAAAACCATGCTCTGAGTCATGGCAATGCTATGAAGTCAATGACCAGTTCTGCTTCATTAAAGCTATAATGAGTGTTGCTGGCCCTGGAAGTGTTGGTCAGTGCTTTGTGGCAAAGCTGTGTAGGTTCTTCTGGGGCAATTGGCCACAGCAGAGCCAGTGTGAATATGTGGCCACCTCTGGTCTTTCGATGCACACTCCTAGCAAAGCGCTGCCATGTTCCAGGGTAAATCAAAGAGGAACCTCTGAGGTCAGAGCTCCAGCAAGCACAGAAAAGCATTCTGATGTAGACAGCTACTGACTTGCTGCAGTGGGGAAGTGTGGGTTATATAACTTCCAAATGCAGATGAAAAGGTCTTGTAATAAATTTTAACTTCAGTCTTAGGCTTTTCAGATTATTATGCTATATACAAAATACAGATTCTTTGCTGTTCTGTTTACTACCACGTATTCCAGTCAGCCTAACTCTTCATTCTTGTTCCTAAAAAGTCCAGGTTGTTAGGAACCATTTCATATTTGTTTCGGATCATCTTTTTAGGTGCCATACATGCTTAGAGTGTACTTTTCACTGGCATTTTTCTATGTTCTTATGGATGAGGACTGCCATTTGGATGAGTTTAAAAGCAGTTCTCTGCCACGTTTTGCACTTTGTTTTTACAAGGTTTTTCTAGGGCAGTTCGTGCCCATCCTGCTCAGGGGCAGGATGGTGCAGCTTCCCTTCCTTTCTGAGCTCCAGCACTCGCTACCCTTCCCGCTGAGATCCGTGGGCCGTGGTGGCAGGTATCCCTGCTGGGCCAGGAGCAGACAGTCTGTGCCCATGGATTTGCCAAAAGTTAAACAGCTGAAGCAGAGCCTGGGATCTGGGTTGTTGCCACTATGGACTCCAGACGGGAGTGATCTGTGGCAGCATTCCCGGGTCTCTGAATGAAGGTGAAGGAAGCCAATTAGAAGCTAAATGAAATTATATATTGAGTCGAAGTTCAGACAAGACAGAGTAACTGATTGCATTCATTGGGAGACCTCTCAAAAGAGCTCTTACTCCAAAGTAAGGGCTGTTTGCCCAAGCATATTTTCCTTCTAGCTGATGCAAATCTACCACTTTTTTTCCCTTTCTTCTTTCCTTTTTTATTTCTTTTTTTTTTTTTTTTTTTTTTTTTTTCCCTGTGCAATGGCACTATTAAATCTTTTCATACTTTCGGAATCAAAGGGACTTTAGATTTTTTGGTTTCCCTTTACTTTTTCCTGGATCACTTTTTTTGGGTTTAGTTTGGTTGGTTTTTTGGTTTGATTTTGTTGTTGTTGTTGTTGTTGTTTTGTGGGGTTTTTTGTTTTTTTGGTTTTTTTTTTTTGGTTTGGTTTTTTGGGGTTTTTTGGGGTTTGTTTTGTTTTTTGTTTTTGTTTTTTTTTTTTTTTGTCAGGGTGTCTGCAGGTGCCCAGCCAATACATCACTAAACTCTTAAGCCCTTCTTCTCAGAGGTTTTTTTTCCAAATTTTCCAGTCTTGCAACAGATCTGCAACTGGCTCCTTTGTGTCT
>NW_008239110.1:21982168-22006562 GCF_000691975.1 Corvus brachyrhynchos
CAGACTATTCAAATAACTCAAAGAAAAGGGGAAAATATAACCTGGGGAGGCGAGGGGTGTGGGGGGAAAGAGGGTTTTCGAACAGCTTTTGTGCTTCCGAGGCGGGCTCATGGCTTTCATGCTCCAGTCCCATCACACCTTTCCCCTGTTACTTGAGGAAGCCTCTCATGCAGCCACGTGGAGGGGAAAAAAAAATATTGAAGAAATAGACAGAAAAATGTCATTTTGAATCTGGCTCTGTATTTTACAGCCCGTTCTGTCATTACTTCCAGGGGAAGTGACTTACTCTCCTGCAATTACCATTAGCAGTTTTATTGCAGAAATTTTCTACATTCCTCAGGATTCCACTGCAGCTGAGCCCATCCGCAGGCTGCCCAGCGAAAAGCAAACACCCGCACATGTCTCCGTGCTCCAAAGCTGGACCTGGGGATTAGCAGCTAGCTAAGAGATTAGCTTTTATGCCTGGGCACTGGGGTGTTCACAGCCCTTGCTACTTGAACCAGCCTGTGCGGCTGGCCGTGGAGGAATGGCTCAATGCAGAGGCCAAGACAAAAAGCAGGTAAACACAGCAATACCTGGGAGCCCTGTCTTAGCTGACTTCAAGCTCTGTCTCTACCCTAGCACACAAACCCCACATGGGAGCTTCCTGGTGTGAGCAGAGTGACAAAGGTGCTTTCCCGCAGGATGGCTTAGCCCAAGCACAGCTGTGCATGAACTCCCTGCTACTGCTTCTGTTGTCTTTGAGCTGCTGGTCAGAGCTGGCTTAGCCTCATGCTGTGTGGATGTAGCTTGACAGATGAGCCAATTTTGACTAGTTCTTCACATGTCAAGAAACCAAAATATTTCTTGAAATGGCCAATAAAGAGTTGAAATGACCTTTGAGGCATCTGGTAAAGGAAGACTGAGAGGAGATGTGAAGCCAAATCTTTCACCCATCATCAGCTCTCTGAGATGCCACAATATTTAACAGTTGCAGAGTATGCAAGCATTTATGGGGCATTTGAGAATGAGCAAAGATGTTTCCTGAAAGCAGGGGCTATGGATGTCTATAGAGAACTTTTATTGTCACCTTGCTGTCTGTGTGAAGAGTGGGAGCCAGAGAACTGAGAGGGGAGTTACTCAGCTGTTCACAATGGAAAAGAGAAAAGGAACTTGCCCAAAAGAGAAACTTCATTTTATCTTCATACAGCCCAGGGACCTTCACTGTTGGAGAAGTAGAAGTGAGTGTGCATATTCAAACTGGGCAAGCTGTAATGTGAGCAGTGAAAGTGCTGCAGTCAGGCAGAGACTGAGGAATGTAGGTCCCTGGCACACTGGTTAGAAACTGCTTTCAGGCAAGGTTCAGTCCAAAGACGGATTGAAATAGCAGACCATCCAATTTGATTGTAGCAGATGAGGAAGACACAGAAAAGCGGATGAGGAGATCTAGTATAAATCAGCCAGAACAGAAGGAAATACTGAGACCTCTTCTGTCAGGTGGGGTGTTTCAGACAGAAAGCATTAAACCTGAAACACAGAAGCATTGGGCTGCTGAAGCTAAAGCAGCTAAGGGTAGGCTAAACCGCTAGCAGAAATGCCTATTTGGAGCAGGGGTGGCAGCCAGGGTAGTAATACTCATTCTCTTGGACAAATTTGTATTTTCTTCCATTTAATCAGTGGTTCTGTCTGCTTTGCTGTATGTTCCTCAGCTGCTGTAGCTCTCACTTTCCACGCTGGGAAGCCAGGGACAGGCTAAGCAGCAAGAAAGGCAGTGGTCTCCTTCATGCCTTAGCAAAACCAAGACCTTTCCCCTTCTTGTGTTCCTCTCTGCCCTCTTCAACACACTTCTTCTCTTTCCACCCTTTTGTACCATCTTCTGTCATGCTCCTGCACCTCCATCTTTATACCAAATCACCACATTTAAAGTATTTTGAATTTAAATTGGCCTTCCTCTCTCTCCAGAAACAACTTTTCTCTGTGCCTTCATTTATGAGTCTGTAGGTCAACTCCAAGGAGAACTCACAAGAGTGAACCCTTTGGTTGCTTCATGTGGCTCTTGTACAACCAGATAGGTTTCAGTATACACGTGTGTTGTGCTTAGGGTAAAGAACCATCTCTTTCATCAGTGAAAACACAGGCTGGCTCCATGGCTTTTATTGCATGTCATAGGAGAGGGATGGCTGTGAGCACGTAGGCAGGATGGCAGGTTCAGTGGATTTTCAGCTGTGAAAATATATCAGCTGTCTCCCCCAGACCCAGAAAGATTGAGTGCAGCCACAGACCAAGTTCTCTTCATGTGAGTGAAACCCCTCGAGCTCCCCAGGGCTCAGCCTTCCAGTGCAGGAGCACTGTAGGCGTAGGGATCTCCTTTACCCAACCCACATCTATTTTTGCAGTCCCACTGCTGGTCTGCCTCCAGTGGCACCAGCACAGCTGTGCTTTACCAAGCCCCACATGGACCTTTTCTAAATGTTGCCAGAGGGTGCCTGTGGCCACCTTTCCAGCAAAAGGAGAGGGTTACATGCGTCATTAACAGGCCATGTTTACACAGAAAAACCAAAACTCCTCACAGAATGTGACGTATGCACACAGGGAGGCCAGTTGCCTTTTCTGAAAACACAGTGACACACTTGAAGGCTGCCAGGTTCTGCAGCTCTTACATGGTGTGCAGATGGTGAATTTTTTCAACAGATTGAGAAGCTTTGGGGAAAAATTAAAAAGAAAAAGAAACAAGAATTAGGAATTACAAAAGCCAAACACAAATCCTCTGACAATTGTCGATGCTTGGAGTTACAACACATGCAAAGGATGGCAAAACCACTGTCAGTGAATCACCACAGAATGCGTCGAATTGACTAATTCCTTGGGAGTGGGAGTCGTGACATGACTCATTCCCAACCTGGAGACCAAAGGGAGGTTTTGAAGGAAAAATGTTGGATAAAGCAGGTTCTCTGCAAAAGAATGAGGACAATTTTAACTCCAGCCTTTGATACAATTTTATTAATGCTCTGTGATGTGATTGTAAAACAAGGCCATCCCTGTTTGGTAACATCAGGCACTCATCTTTAGTGGAGCACGTTGGCTGCATGTGGGCTGGACAATGCTGAGCAATTTCATTTCTTTCACTGACAAGTGCTGCCTAATGTTTTGATATGTTTTTTTGATGTAGTCTTGAGACCGCTGTGCCTACTCTGCAGGCAGGGTCCTAAAGAAGCAAGGTGCTGTGAAAATACTACTCAAAAGACACCATCCTTCTTTTTCAGTGGGGATTTATCAAGCCTTGCATCTGATTCACATGGGAAAAGAAATTTTGATTGTATGAGTCACTTCAGTCTTTGGATACTTAAAATGTACGGTGTGATCTGATGCATGACTAACATGTTTGTGTATTTAAGAGTCTGTGGATTCCAATGGAAGTTACAGAGCCATATCTAGAAAAAAAGACACTTCTGAGCATAGTGGTTCATTACTTTTCATCTATACATAATCAGCTGCTGTTTCATAGAGCTAAAAATATTCCTCAATGTTTTGTGTGTTTTAGGACTGTACTTCAAAAGTCCCCTGCATCAAGTCTTTGCTTAAACATCCCACTCATCTACCATTAACCATCTCATTGTGTTTCGTTTCAGTTCATTTGCAAAGCCTGTGCACTATCTAATTAACACAAATTTTGTTGCTTGCTGCAAGCTTCCCTTCTCCAAGCTGTCACTCCCAAATAGGTTCATGAGAAATTTCAGCCTCCCTTTGTTAATTGCATTTGCAAAGTGACCTTTATTCTCTCTGGATACCTTCATTATTCACAGGTAGTTACTGAGTAACCTGTAGGAATGCTGCAGGCGTGTCATCTCTTATTAAGAGTTGTGCTCCCTGGCTATTCAGTGTTGGTGTTGTGGGACTGAGGGCCTGATCCATCTGGTATTGGCTCAACCCTCCATTTGGAAAGGATGTTCATGAACCAAACTTAGTGAAACTTTTTAATTAACAGGGATTTTCTAATGACAAATTGAGCTTGATATAGCAAGAAAAAAATGTAGAGAAAAGTCAGGATATTTGTCATTCTCTTTAACCAACACTTTGCATGTAATATTTCAAACAAAATAATTAGTTGCATTTTAAATTAATACAACCATGAAAATTAATATTAAATAATTTTTATTCATCCTAGTTGTGGATTTCTTGGTGAGGATTCATTCTAAGAACTGCTCACGGCGAACTTAGTGAAACTTTGTGAATAGTTTCATTTATAACCAGCAGCACTCTGAAACACATTGCTATTGAATTTTCTCATTCTTTGAATCAGTGTTTATAATAGAATCATAAAATGGTTTGGATTGGGAGCAATCTTAAAGATGATCTAGTTCCAAACCCTCTGCCATGAGCAGGGACAATTTTCACTAGACCCATCCAATCTGACCTGAAACACTTCCAGGGATGGAGCATCCACAGCTTCTCTGGGCAACCTGTTCCAGAGCCTCACCATTCTCACAGAGAAAAATATCTTTCTAATATTTAATTTAACCTATTCTTTTCCACTTTGAAGCCATTCCCCCTTGTCCCATCACTACATGCCTTTGTAAATAGTCTCTCTCTACCTTTCTTATAGACTCCCTTCAGGTACTGGAAGGCCACAATTAGGTTACTCCAAAGCCTTCTCTTCTCCATAACTACTTAAGATTTACTTTACACACATACATTTTTCAGCTCTCTCATGAGAATCCTGTTGACCTATCTCCTTTCCTTTCCTGCTTTTGGCTGTGTTTTGCACAGGCAGTACCATGATATTTGAACACCCATCACATTACTCTGGAACCACACTGTAATGAAGTATGTAAGCAGAAGGGACCAAAAATTAATTTTAAGCTCAGGGTCCAAGCCCATCTCAGTTGCAATAGGTAACATTATCTTTGTTTCATCCTTCTGCTGTTAGTACTGAGCAGAATTGTCACAGCATGAAGGAGCCAGGACAACCAAAAATACCTTCTGAGTCTCTCTCAGGTCAAATATAGTGTCACCCCAGTCCTGTGCTGAATTTAAAGCAGTTCCAGTAGTGATGCCAGACAGTGACTCCAGTACCTATTCCTGCACCTAACAGAGAAATGACATAACACAGGAAGAAAAAGAAACTTTGAACCTGTCTGCCCCAAGACAGTAGGACCAGAAAGCATTTTCAATGATCCCACCACTGACTTTAGGCACAAAGGAAAGGAACGAGGCCTCTCTGTCAAGTTTGCAGTACTATGTCCAAGTGTTCTCAGCCAATGACAACCCCTTTAGGTGGTCAGCATGAACCCATCAGTGGGAGGATTTGACAGCCACTATCACTTGAGCCAGTTAAAAACTTTTGCTTCCCTCCCTGGAAGAGTTTCAGGCCAGTTTGGATGAGGCTTTGAGCAACCAGCTCTAGTGAAAGGTGTCCCTGCCCATGGCGGGGCAGTTGGAACTAGATGGTCTTTAAGGTCACTTCCAACTGTGGTTCTATGATCTGTGTGCCTTTAAACAAGAACAAAGGCCAAATGCACGTAACAAAGGAGACACAGAGCCCATCCTCTTCTGAAAATGCATGTGCTATGAACAATGACCTCTGTGTCAGCCCACAGCACTGTCCTGGCACTAAACTCCCCATGGTAACATTACAAAACACCTGTTCCTTTCATATTTTATTTGCCATGCTATTATAATCATTGCTCCACAGAACAGCAGAGGAACATTGCCCTTCCTTTCCCAGAAACTGTACAGATCTGTACACTTGTGTTGCAACTGCACCACTCATTATTTGCCTGCTCAGCAGTGTTACAAATGCCAGGTGTATTGCAGTATTTTTCACTTTCAAAGCAGTGCATTTATCAAACACTGTTTTGGGATTAGGTGACATTTATGCTGCTTGCTACATGTGACATTACCTTGGCTTTTGCTGGCAGCTGCCTGGTGCCATTCCTTGCAATGCCACTGATCCCTGCAGCAGGCATGGGAGGATTGACTATGGCTGCAGACTTTTCAGGGGTCAGGCTCTGATGTCCAGCTGCTGAACTGCTGAAGGAGAAGATGTGTTGATATAGAAACAGTGCAGGCAGTGTTGCATTTCTGAGGAGCTGCTAAGTGCTTAGTCCTTTGGGAGCCAGCTGTGGAGCTGTGGTCTGCAGGGCCTGGCATACGGTAGACACTGAACAGGGATAGGTTTACTCCATACTAATAATATCTGTTTACCCCTGGTAAAAAGTTCCAGCAGATTTTTGTTTCCTTTTTATTTTGTTGCAAATGTATTTTGGGAAAGCAAATTTATTCATGTGTCCGTGCTCTGGCTTTATTTGGCAACTTGAGTGGAGATTTTCATTTTGCTTAAGCTGCCCCCACCTCCTACACTGTTTGAACTAAATGGACAAAAAAACGGGAGATGTGTGTGTTGGGAAAAGAGTAGAGAAATTGTGTCTGGTTTGATAAGGTGACAAAGCCTGTCTGAGGCGAAGGGAATCTCTTGCTGTTGTGCCAGTGCTGCTGGGAAGTTGCAATAGCATTTGATATTGAGAAGACTTGTGTGCAATTTTGAGTTAGCACTCAGTGGCAACAGGGGCTTCTTTTTTCTTCTGAGAGCAGTCTGGTGTCTGATATCTGCAACCAGCTGCTGTGACAGTACCCTGTCCTGCTTCTGGTTTAAAAATATACCACTTGCCACGCAGTGGTACCAGGGGCAGGAGCTGGAGATGCCCACAGCATGTGCTGCTGTTGGACTGGACTGCCACCCCAGGTGCTCAGGGGAGACTTCTATTTCCATGAACATCAATTTCTTTGCAGTGCCCCAGCCTGCTAGGTCACAGGGAACGTCATTGCAATAGTGCAATTGCAGGAGGGATTTCTCTGGGCTGTGCTTCACCTTGGTTATAAAGAAGGTCGACTTTCTGCCAAAGAATACAACTGCAATTCACACCAGGTGTCTGAGTAACTATAGCGGAGTGACATGTGGTGACCAGAGTTAAAGTCCAGACAGGAGATCATTGTGGTGAGCTTTCCATCTTGCAGAAGAAACCTTTCACCATAGGCTGACCACTTGTCACAACAGCTCTCTGTTTCTAGGGCAAAAGTGTTAAAGAAAATCTTATGTCCTTACTGTGGAGTGATATAGAAGCAGGAATACTTCCCTTGCATGTAATCCTAAAGCATGTCACCATGTGATGCAGAGCCACCCCATTATGCATTTTGTGAGCCTTGCAAAATTTTGGGCTTTTGGTGTATGACTCATACCCCTAAGTCTGTTCTAGCACAGGCAGAGGGTACGTGAGAGGCCAATGGAAAATCAGGGCTTGTAATTGTCTGTGTTTATAATGCAGAGTCAAAAGGCACTGCCAGTGGTAAAAGACTGTATTTGTGTCATCATGCCAGCATGCTGATCCATCAGTGCTGGAGCATGTGGGATACCTCTGTGACAGCTTTCACAAAGTTATACATCAAATTACAGGCACATGCCAGTGCCTACGGAAAAATGGCTTTTGCAAAACTCATTTCCCCCTGACTACACATTGAAATTCTGTGAATGAATAACTGTAGATGGAAAATAGATAAGGAAAATAGAGTGGAGTAGCATAAAATTGGAAAAAGTACTTCAAAGTGTATTCGGGGTGATGGTTTATAGTGAAGCAGGTAAACAAACATCTCTCTCCAATCTCCTCTCCCATTCACTATTACAGTGCTGCAGCATGGTGAGAAGCTGTAACAATCTGGTAATTTTTAGAATTTCTTCAAAATAATACAGCTGTACTTGTCAGGAAAAGCAAGTCAGTTGAGGAGAATTTTGCCAAAAGCAAATGTTACTGTTTGGGGAAAGAGATTGGATTTGTCTTTGGATCTGGCCCTAGAGCCTTATGAGGACACAAAAGGCAGTGTTCACCTTTGCATTCTTCCACATTCACCCCAAAGGATGGTGACAACCATGGATAACCATGTGCATCCCAGGGCAGCCAACCCAAGGGGATCTCATGAGCTCCTGTTCAGCATATATAAACAGCCAAGGCACAGGACAATGTATGAACATCATACCAGTGACATAGATGAGAACAGACAATGCCAGAAAGACCTGAGGTCATTCTGGCCAGCTTGATGTTTACTGGCTCCCAGCTCCTGTTTTAAATTATGTTACAGAGAATATGGATTTAAAATGTGTTCCAAAATCAAGAGAGATGAACAGTAAAAAGATTGCATGTAGCAAGTGCAAAGTGAGAAGTCCACTGGCTGAGTAGTGAAATTATCTCACCACAAACCCGAAGCTAGCCCCCTGCTTGCTGAGCGTGAAGGGTTTCTCCAGACAGCACTGATACAGGTATCTGGGCCACCAAGGGCCACCAGATACAATGCTTTAGCAGTACCAGTTTCTTACATACCATGAGCTACAAAAACTGCTCCTTTACGACAAGGACCTGGAAAGTAGAAAGGGGAGGGTGGGCATCTGTTTCTCACAGTGTACAGAAATGAGTCCGTATAAAGCTTAGAAACTCATTTTTTTTCTCCTGCCGTGAGACTTCAGGAGGTTTGGAGACCCCGGTTTGCATATGCAGTTCTGACACTGTGAGCCCTGATGTAGACCTGCTCCTGATGTAAGTACAGTGAGTACAGAACTGATCGTTATTCTCACATCAAATACTGAAAGGTCAGTGTTTGAGAACGGGTCTAATTTCTTGCATATCCTGTAGCAACAACCAGACTGTCCCAGTAATCCAGACTGATGGAAGGGCATTAATTTCCACTTCCTGAGGAGGCATGCCACCCAGAAATAGGAATGTCAGTAACTAGAGAACTTTTATCAATTCAATATATAACAGAGAAAGATAATTGCTTCAGATAATAGATAACTGGGCTAAAATAGCAGTATGTCTGGTGTGAAACTGCACCATATAGACTTTTCCTCATAATTTACTGGTGTTGAAAACTTGAGTTGTGAACTACAAATGGTCTTCAGACTTAACATGATAATACTTGGTAAAGACTCTGTATGAGTGAGGCACTACTCAGCTGCAGAATCATAACAATTTCTCTTTCTCATGTTCTGTTGACTCTTCTCTACCGTTTGCTAATCTATCACTACTCTTTACATCCTAGTCCTTTCTCTTGCTGCAAATGATCCCTGTCTAAAAACATAAGAAGAGGCAAAGATAATGTTTTCCTTCATTTGATTGCTACTCTTCTTCATGTGATTTTTCTCTCTGAGTGGGTGGTTCTGTAGCACCAAATTCATGCTGGTGAAGTGTGCATACACGTAACATCCCAGCTCATTCATGGTGGAAGGACCCGGAGCCTTAGAGGGACCATATCTAGGTCACCAGTGTGCAAATAAGTAGGTCAGTAAGGAGTGGAAGTAGGTTATCCAATTGTTATATGGGGTGAGGGCTGCCCATCCACTTCTAGGGTACATTTCCAGAGCACAATAAGGCAGCAACACAACTGACATTGACATTGATTGGTGTTCCCCCTGGGGATATCCACGGAGATGCCAGGAAATAAATGGACAAGGAAACAAAACTACTCTGTCACATGGGAGAGGGCACACTCAGGTCTCAGTGCAGGCATATTGGGAGAACAGCACGTAGCCTGGCTGGTGAACCTTTTGCTTTCCAATCCATTCTGTGCCTGATTAATGGACAGAAAAAGGATTTCACTTTCCAGGGCTTTATTCTGACATATTTCATCAGCGCTATCACTTGAGAGTACATAGAAGACAAATCGTTTTATCCTATTATGTCAGAACAAATTGCAGCCTGCAGGCCTGATTCTCTGCACCATTATGCCAGTTTTATGCTGGTGCAATTTTACTGAGTACTGATGAGCTCCACCAAGACTAAAACCAGCATGACAGCATGAAGATGCAAGTTCTTCATCTTCCGGAGGATGGAAGATGGAGCTCCAAGGCCCTGCTGCATTAATAGCAGTGCTCCCAAGTACAGCCTCAATGAAAAGTAGAGCCAGACACTGCACTTTGAAGCATGGTTATTTCTAGGGCAAGGAACAGAAGGATGTAGTCAAGGTATTGTGCAGTAGTTGTGTTATAGCAGGTCCTGATTTGGGTCCAGTTTTCTATGGGAGGCACAGGTTACAAGAGGAAGTGATGGCCTGTTCCCGATGACTGGTGGCAATTACTGGGCTGATAGCAATTCAGAGCAATGTCTCCCCTCAGCTCTGCGTCCTTTTACCTTTCAGCCTCGGATAAAAGCATTTTACAAAGTGTTTGAAAGAAGGAACTTCTGCAGTATCTGTTCTGTGGTTTCCTTGTAATGGAACTGCTGCTCAGAGTGAGGCGGAGAGAGGACACAAGAGAATGCAAAGCAGATGCCATGTGGTGATTTGTAAGAGCAAAGACTCTTGCATACAAGTTGTTTTTTCATTAGGGTCCCCCAAAGCACCTGAGGATGAGGAATGTCTTGTCCAGAGTTTGTTCTGATTTCTTAAGTTTCTTCAGGCTGGCCCCATGCAGAAAATGAGGAAAGAAGAAGGAGGAGGAAATGTTCAGATCATTTCCCACCCACCTGTTTGTAGTTATGTATTTCTTATATAGTTTCCTTGTTTATGAAGCTTCTTTGCTCTTTCAGTGTGCTACCTTCCTTTCTAGGCTGGTTTGGATGTAAAACCAAATTGAAGGGAGGAGGGAAGGGAGTGAAGCCATACATTAATCCGAATAAATCAGACAAATTATGTGTGTTCCCTTTACCTCTCTCAAAAAATAGTCCATACTCCAGCTTTCAACTGAATTATTCTTAAGTACAAAAGTATGTGAGCTCTAAGCCTTTCAACACCTGCAATGAGCTCCAGCTCACCCATAAAGTCTTCTCTGATAGTCTGACAAGAGTAACCGAGCAGCACATGCAGGAAGGGAGAATGGCAGATGCCATGTTAAGCAAAGACAAAATATAAATTACTACAGTGATCTCAGCTGTATAAAAGATATGCTGACAAGAGACTAGGGTGCTTTTTGACATTTTTTTAATGGCAATTTCTTTAGTACCCACCCCTGTAATATCTGATTGCTCTATTCAATAGTTTTCCTCCTCTGCTTTGTCCTAGCCCTATCTTAGGGCTGCAGAGCCCTTACAAATATCAGGATCACTACTATTATCTGCAGTTTCCTGGGTGCAGCATAACATGTGATCCAACAACATCCTTCCTCTCCACTTCCCATCTCTCTAGATAACAGCACACTGCAGAATTCAGTTACTGTTCACCGCTTCCAAAAACCCTACTTTTTGCTTTGCCAGGAGCTGGAGACTGCTGATATGTGTAATTTAGTATGTTTCCTTTTGAGTCTATAAATTACCTGCAGGCTTTGTTATGCACAGTTCTTGCATGGTAGAAAAAGAAAAAAGAAAAAGAAAAAAAAAAAAGGAAAAAAAAGAACTAACTCAAATGTAAGATAAGCAAGTAACTGAGCATGCCTGCTTGGAAATGGCTGGATTTTTATCAGGAAATAAGCATTCACAGAAACCTTACTTAAACAGCAGCATGTATCACTCCCTTTAAGGCTTTTACTTAGGAAGAGACACTGTATTCTATAATATATGTATATGAAACAGATTTGAGGACAAATAGTGACTATTTAGTTCCTGACAGAAAATTTCAGAGCACTTGAATACATTATGCTCCCAAAGTCATGTAAAGTAGGTAAGCAACATGAATCTCACCACAGAATCACAGAATCAGCTGAATTGGAAAGGACCCACAAGGCTCATTGAATCCAACTCCTGGTCCTGCACACCACCGTCCCCAAGAGTCACACCACCTGCCTGAGAGCATTGTCCAAATGCTTCCTGAACTCTGTCAGGCTTGGTGCTGTGACCACTTCCCTGGGGAGCCTGTTCCAGTGCCCAACCACCTTTTTACTCTTTATCTACTGTATACTCACTGATTCAGGGGGCATGGGCTACAGCTATACTTGTAAGTTAATTCCCAGGACCACTCTCTGGACTGAAGCCACCCATGTCCCTGGTCTTAAATTCTCCTGCTCCCAAAAACAGGATGCTGGACTGAAACTGCCTATGGTGAGTGGTGCTTGGCCTATCCTACATGTGCCCAGAGATAGTTTGGGAGTCAAAACTGTGCTGGTCATGATTCAAGTGACTTAATAAAATCAAGCTCAAATCCCACCAACCAACTGCAGTGGAGAGTTTCCTGCTGCAGCTTAACTTAGCCATGTAGACACAACCAGAGAGAGCTTGTGCCATGACAGAGCACAGCTCCTGAATCCCAGCTCTTTTTTCATGGCCCAAGACCTCAGGTCCACTGTATATTTTAGGACATCATTGCTATATTCTGCAAACCCTGGTGTCTATTCAGAGCAAAGGAAGCAGACATTAGGTAAATAAGCCAAAGTGTGGTGCTGTATAACCTTACAAGATGCATGTATGTGGCTTTAGGCTAGATTATCCTTGTACTTGAGCAGCTAAATTCACCATCACTAATGTATAAAAAGGGCATTGTGTTGACACATTTGCAGAAAAAGTCCAAGTGTGACTGTGAGTCACATTTCACTTACACTTGCATTTCTATATAGCCCTTTCACAGTCCTCCTGCTCTAGGCAGAACTCCCTATGATTAGTCATCTAATTCAAATTAATTATCATGGCAAGAGAAGAGAAGTTTTCTGAGTGCTTGAAGAGAAGGCATTGATTTTTTTGTGGGCTGTCTGCTGTCATGACATTTCAGAAGAGACAACAAAGCATGCAAAAGAGGAAGAAGGAGCAGAGTGTAAAGAAACAAAACGAGGGAAATATTTTGATTGCGGAGGAAGTTGGCTAGCCAAGAAGTCTCTATCTGTGCATGAGGCTGTTTATTTTCTGGTTAATTTTAGATATTGGGTATTGGGCAGCAAGATAATTGTGACGGCCTCCTAGCAGGTGGGACTGGTTTTATGGCCCATTAAGCTATTGCAGAATAACCATAAAGAGTGCATTAAATCAGTACCTTCAGCAAAGGTAGGCACAGCTGCATGCTCACATGTACATATCTCAGACACTTACACTCTGCCCTTTTGCAATAAAGCTATTTGTGCATTTCCTTGCACTGAAGACAGAGTGTGAATTGAGGATTCTCCAAGCCAAGGGAAGGGCAGCAATAATGCAACTCAGCACAGGGGAACTTCACTAGGCAAGGGAGACTTAGAGCTTCCTTTAGAACTATTTCAAGTCAGAGTTATGAAAAGTAAAATGGCTTTGGACACTTTATGCAGTTTTATAGGGTGAGAGAACTAGAAATGTGCCTGGTACACACAAGAACATTTTTCTGTCACCATGAAGAAATTTACTGGAAACCAACAGTTTATTATTTTTAAATTGTTCTACCCTTGTGGGGTCTAGGAATAATAATAAGTGACCAAAAATAATGATGCTACTGAACTAACACGTGCATACCAGCACAACAGAAAAATATTCCTAGCTAAGCAAAGAAATTTTTTGATTAGTTTTTCTTAAAGTCAGGGGCTTTTTCATCCATCTCATGGGCTTTACAGCATATTGCTTGGAGAAAGCAAGGAACTGTTTCCAACCCTACAAGGTCAACAGTGCTAGATATCAGCATCTTCACACCATTTCTGAGTTAGATCCATCCCTGTCCAATCATACATTGGCATGATTTTTTAATGTCAGTTACAGTGGTAAATGATACATTTGGGAAGGGCATTTCCTGTTACTTACATGGTGAAACCCTTTCTCAGAAATCCACTGTGTGATCACAAATTACACACAAATCTTAGAGGTCTTTATTTGTAGATAGTCTGGAGCTTAGATAACACTTTGCAACACCATCTACTTGAGGCTTGGAAAAATCTCAATCACTTAGGTTGATTGTCTTTCCCTGTAGCTCTTTGTGACAACTGGTTATTCAAATGTTTGCAAAGGGATCTGATAATGAAATGTGCTTCAGGCTGCTTGTGTCCTGTGCATAAAGGATTAGATTTTCTTAATGCAGCATTAAAAGGCTGCCTATCTCCACGGACTGTTCCCCCTGGATATATGCACACCTATAAAATGAAAGCACAAGAGGCACAGTTACACTCCATTATTTTTAAAACTGCCTTGAATAGCACAAGGTCCCTTTTCCCCCGCTGTGAGAAGAAGCAAAGGCTCCCAGAAATAGGTAGGGGTGTTGTGTGCTTGTTTCCTACTTCTCCTACCATTCTTGTTTCATCTCCATAAATACTCAGAGGCTGTGGTTGGGGCTTTCTGGAGACAAAACTCATCAGCCTTTGCTGTTCTCAATGCAGAGACTGTACCCTTGAGGAGGCCAGTGCTGACACACTTGGCGTTTCAGTCTTTGCTTCAAGCTGTCTCCTGTCAAACCAAGCCTCACTCATGGATGGAAAATGTGTGCAAACCTGTTTCCTCCTCCTGAAACCATTCAGAGCCACGTGGAGGGGTGCTCTTGAAAAAAACCCCAACCAATACCCCACCTATCTCTAATATTTATATACATATATTAATATTTATATATTTATTTGTGTATGTAATTATTAACAACCATCTTGAGAACTGAACTTTTTTAGCAAAGTAAGTAGCATATATTCATTTGACAGATAGTTTTATTTTCACTACACAAGTCTGAGAGAGTGCGGGAAAAAGAAGCAAAAAACCCAAAGGGCCTGAACTGCTCCTGGGTTTTGAACTCCAGCCAACATAAAATATTTAAGGCTGATGCTTTTCAAGAGCTTCCAAAGCACATACAAGATGGAAAATTAAACATGCAGTCAAATCTTGACAGTATTTTTTTTCAACAACTGGAGTTGTTGTGATAAAGCCGTGGTACATAGCAAGAAGGATTTTTGTGGAATTCTGCAAGGGAATGAATCTGAGGCAGGTGCAGGAGAGAGATTATCGGTTCTAGGGGTTTATTTTCTGGGTCTCTGCTGTATCCTCCCTATAAACTTGCATCATATTTTCTTATATTCAACTCCACCTCCAAAAACAGCATGAGCAGCTCATTTTGTGTCCCCATCACAGTCCACCATTCTCGTATCATTAACAGTTCTCTTGGGCCAATTCTCCACCACCTCCAGCCCCTTCACTTCTTCTACCTTTACTTATCCCATCAACTGAGCAAAAAGCAGTGTTTTGTGGCTTTTTCAGAAGCCATGCAGAAATTGCTGTGCAGGCAGCCACCTACATTACTGCTAATTGGCCAACTGCTTCTCCTAAATCCCTTCAGAGCAAATAAAAGAAAAAGGTGATGACTGCATTTCCGTTACTAGAAGCGTCAGTGTGCCACTTCTCCATCTCATTAAGAGCTTGACACTAAATATGGGCAGTTTTCAAATATCTTTCACTACATTTGTTTGAAATTGGTTAAAAAGGTCAAAAGGTGTTGCAAGTAGCAGCAGGGATGATGAGGAAAACTGATGGATGGGTAGATAGATATCAGTTCACATAAGTCTTGTTTCCTTAGGAACCAGACTGAAAGCAAATTAGAAATGTTAAAAAAGTGATTATTGGTTGTGCTTTGTGGTTAACAGATCTGGGGTTTACGCTGTTGTTGCTATGGGGACATTGTTATTGTGTACCATAATATAATAGCACCAGGGAGGGTTAGTGCCAGGAGATAAGACGTAGGTCTGTTGTCACATCAACTTCCATGCAGGCCAGGGGATATGATGCTGTGCTCTAGTTAATGCTGACTTCAAATGCCTCAATCTCAAATTAACATGCTCAACTGACTTGTGGTTCAGAGAAAGGCACGGAATGTGTTCTGATCAGCCCTGGCCCATGAGAAACACTAGCACAAGCCAGTCCTGCTAAATCCAGAAATTTTTGTACTCATCTTCATTTTACCACAGTCCATTCTTCCTCTCTGCTCCCAAGAAAGAGCAAAAAGGAGGCCAAGTTCTCCTGTCATGCACACTGTCCAGACTCCTCTCTCTGGCCAGACATTGTACTTGCCTCGTGTCCCTCTGGGTGTGCTGGAGCTCACTGAGCCCTGGGTGGAGCACAGCAGCACTGACCCGCCTGCTCACCAGCATACCCTCAAAGGAGCCTGGGAAGCTCGCTCAGCCTTGGGGTACTTCTGCTGGAATGTCGAAGGCGTAGTAGCAATGCTCATTCCTACCACATCAGGAAGACAAGCAAGCTGTGCCTTCCTGGCAATGCTGATCTTTCCAGAAAGTGGAGAAAAAATCTTCTCCCAAAGAAGATTCTTTAAAATCCGTCCCTCTGAGGAGTGATGTGTTTGTTGTCTGTGAATATGTGAGAAAAAAAAGACCAGAAAAGAAATTTAAACTAGAATACATCACAGTCAAGAAGAGATAAATACTAACTGATGATGAATGGCTGTAACCTTGTTATTCAAGGTTTCTAATTGACAGAAGAATGAAGTAATGAATGATTAGAACAGCAAAGGAGACAAAAACCTGGTAAATTAAGCTCAGTGAACATAAAAGGAAGATAAAAGGCAGTTGCCTACCAAAGGCCTGTGTGGGATTACCTAGCAGCACCTTCCCTCCTACACTCCTGGGGACTGCTCTCGCACCAACTCCTCCTCCTGGCCCAGACACTGAAGGTGCAATTAGCTGGCAATTGTGGGTTGTGAGTCATTCCAAGTAAAACTACCCCCTTCACACAGAGAACAGTGAGTAAAAAGGCTCACAGGTCACCTAATACAAGTGGTCAGTGCCATGATGTGTCATCTCTTCCATGTTGACAGGACCTTCATTTGTTGTTGTAAGTTCGATCCACTGCTGCTGCTCAGGATGTGCTTTAATTACAGCATTGCCTGTGGCTTCCAGCTTGCCCCTGGCTTCCAGCCAAATGCTCTTCTTTGAACCCACTGTCAGTCCTTGTCTCCCATCCTCTAGGAATTCCTTGTGCGGACAAGGACTCCATCAAACTTCCTACCAGAATTATACACATGTCCCTTTCTTCCTCTGAAAGTCAAAAAGGAAATAGGTACTCAGATTTTATGGTGACGAAAACCCATAAAAAATCCCTAAGAAGGAAGGGAAGCAAACAAACCAGCCAGTCTGCCTTTTGGCAGCCCTCGAAAGGACTAAAATGACAACTACAGTGTGAATCCAAAATGGAACAGCAGGAAAACTGGGTGTCTGCCTTAATTTTGGATCTCCTGGTGCAAATCAGTAAAAGTCAGAGTCATCTGTCACACACAACTAGACTCTTACTGTTGTGCTCCATGCTTGTCTGCAAAGCAACTGCACAGACCAGCACAACCCTTTCAAAGACTCTGTTCCTCATCAGGATTTAATTCTGAAAAATCTGCCTTGTGCAGAAACTTGTGGTCTGGGATTCAATGGCACAGGCTTGTTATCTAAAAGATTACCAGCCTGCTCTCAGGCACATAGTGCTGACCCTTTTCCCTGCTCAAGCACTCTTCTGGAGCAACTGCTGGCAAACAGAAGAAATAAGTCACCGCTGAGCAGCTCTATGAGTCCAAATGCTACAGTACATAGGAAAGAGCTATAGCATAATTTTCCTGTTCCAGGAAGAAGTTTTGTCATGTACTGTAGGTTAGGCTAGGACATGTGGCATGTCTAGAACTCCTCTAATATGCGCAGTTTTGCATCTCTCAACCTGTGTCTGTATCTGGCTGAGGTGTTTTGGTTGGTTGGTTTCTTTTTTTAACTTTTCTAAGCAACCATTAGCTTTTGAGATGCACACAGCCTTCTACTTGGCATATATAAGTGGTCAGAGTTTGTTCAACATTTTTCCTACTTTTTGCATTGCACATGCTAATAGGGTTCAGAGACAGTTACTGCTTAGATTAAGAGGCCTTCAAAGAAACTCTCTGTGTGTTGGCAGTTTAGGGCTGGACTGCAGATGACATCTTGGTTCAGGACAACACGTAGGCACATGCTTTGGTCTATTAGAACCTGGAACCTAATTAGAACACACCCTTTTTTTTTGAGCCAGCAGTGAATTAATGTAAAAACCAAGTCACAGCTGCCTGACTGTGAAGCTGGAACAGACAGGAACAGGGAACGAAAACCATGGAAATGAGTGATAACGTTACAATTTTTTTACTGTGCCTCAAAGTTCATGCCAAAAATCTTGGCCAGATGGTGTTGATTGTAGAAAGAAGTGAGACCTTGTTCTAGTCAGTTTACAAAGACATGTCTATATGAAGAAAGATATGTTCAAGAAACATTGATTATGCATTTAAAAATAATATTTTAAACATGCTTTGGCAATATTGAGGACTCAAAAGGAAAATTATCTAGAACATTAGTCATATAACATTGCTTTCTTCACAGATAAATACAGATCTGAAATTGCAAGGAAGAAAGCACTTTTACAAAGTTCCTTTAAACATATTTTTGTTTTATGAAGTTAATGGTGTAAAAAAATACCATATTTCTGTATAACAGATCTGCACCTTCATTCTACCTGCAGTCATGTCTGCTGGTACCAAGAGAGAAAGCAGAGACTACTCTTTTCTTTTTCCTAGCAATAAGGGGCTAATAAATTCACGCGGGAACTGGATTTATACACTGGCAACGTAACAACAGGAATCAATGGAAGGGGATGAAGAAAAGACCAGAATGAGTGCAGAAAGTAAATGCTGACAAGTAAATGAAGTGATGGAAAGCTCAGTCACTTTTAGGAGCTGTATTGCAGGTTGGCATGTGCTAATACAATAAGGCAAGTGAAGAGTCTGTAAACACCCTGCCCTGGAAGATAAGATATGATGTGACTGTGGTATCTTTTGTACCAGTGATGGTATCAGCACCAAGTGGTTAGGAGAGAGGGGCTGGGTCAGCAGTCCTGGTGGTTCTGCCACTTCTGACTTGAAAAATGATAATGTCCAAACATGATAAAAGCTTGAGAAAGACTTTGATACGGACTCTCACCAGTCATCTCTCAAATGTTTTGAGAATGTGCTTAAACTCTAAGTTTTGGTATCCTAAAGTAAGATTGGTATCTTGAAGTGAAATCAGCATTTTGAATGAGCTG
This sequence comes from Corvus brachyrhynchos, assembly GCF_000691975.1. NCBI lineage: Eukaryota > Metazoa > Chordata > Aves > Passeriformes > Corvidae > Corvus > Corvus brachyrhynchos. Next base: position 22,001,065 of record NW_008239110.1, read on the forward strand.
AGAGGCCCAGCTTTGCATTGTACACAAGAAGCTTTTAAGCAGGCCCTTTGGAAACTGAAATTGGGGATGACTTTGTCTTTTCCAGAGGTTGCCATTTCCAAACAGGGTAAGCAGTCTTCACCAGAGGTTGCAGTCACGTAACAGTCATTTTTGAAAAGATGTTCCTCTTTGAGCTTAAGATGAACATGACAATTCAGCATAAAACTGCATTGGCTTTACAGGCTTCAGACAAGGACTGAGTGGGATTTGTTCTGCCAGAAAAACGCTAGCATCCCAGCTCGGCCTTGGAGCGCCAGTTGGTCAAACACTTTGGCCAGGGCATCTTCTGTGCAGACAATGAGTTTTGAGGAGAGAAGGACCTGACAGGCTCGGCGAGCCTCTCCTGCCTGAGGCAGGACACGTGGACTTGGAAGAGTCGTGCAGGGGGGGTCCCTGAGAGACTCCACACATGCCTGCAGTGCACTGCTCCCTGATTGCCCTGGCTGGTGCAGTGGCTAAAGGACAGTAAAAAAAAAAATTGTTCTTGTATTGTTTGCATGAATTAACAGCAAGGGGTTCTGAAATAATACCAGACTGGTGGTGAGCTGAACCATGTATGCTGCAGGGTGAGCGCAGGGGAGGAGGGGTTGTGCTTGCAGGAACCACAAGAGGTTTTAGTCAATTCAGCAGAAATTAGCCTGTGTATTGCTTATTTTAAAGATCACAGCATCATTGCTTTCATTTGCATCATCAATGCAAAGAAGAGGCTTTGTCTTGCAGTGATATAGTCCTGGGTACCTAGTCACATGAAAAATATTCCCTGAGAATAATGCCATGGCCATGGGCCTTCTCTGCGGTAAGTCTCACGTGAGGGGCATGAACAAGAGGGATTTAGGGAGGTTGCTCATTTTCCCTTCAAGGCCATCAGCTTTCTATTTCCTTCTAGTTTTTCAGCTGTTTTAAAAATTATAAAGCTGAAGAACAGCTACCTCCATTTATGTACATTTTTCAAGAAAGAGACCTTTCGTTCTTGACACCCAACATCTTGAATTAAACTGTACTTCATCTGTTTGAACAATACACACATTCTCTTTCAGTAGTCAAGAAAACTACTTGGTGAGTGGGACAATCTACTTTTTTTCTCTCAAATGTCCCAGCTCAAGCTGTTAGACAGCTTGATGTTACTCTCCAGTCCTCTCAGCCCTGCAGCTAGGTCATCTCTGGTCCTTTTCCACATCTGCACTGGAGCTGGTGGGGCCGCAGGGCTTTGGATATGCTTTTTATTGCTTTGCCTTCCTGTTGAGAGCTTCTGCCTGGAAAAGCCCAGTCACGCTGATGTCAGTAAGACCCATGCTGGTTTCAGTGCAGGCCTTTAAGATGCTGAGCATGGCTCTAGTGGAACAATGTTCTATGCCCTCATCTGTTTCCCTCTGCACATACTTTTGCCTGTATCAAATATTTAATTTTATCTCTCTGGATTTTTTTATAATTTATCTTTGAATATACATATGTGTATATTTGGATGTATATAGCATACAGAGTCATGAATAAGTTTACATAACTTGTTTTTGATGGGGAAAATACAAAAGGAGGAAGATTTTACATCAAAAACTTGGAAATTATGAAGAAAATTAATACAATCTCCTATTCACACCCATCTGTGTTTTGAAGATGCTCTTATCTGTAGGAATTTTTGCACTGATCTTTCAGCTTTCAACATCTCTTAATATTTTAAAGTTGTTTTGAGTGTGAATATATGTTTGGAGCAAATAATCATGAATTAGCATTGTGCAGGATTGGTAAGGATACTTATTCTTTGCAATATTTTTATTAGTGTGGCCAATTTTGTTAAGGCACCAGCATCATCAATAACTTCAATATAATTTTTTAAAGTACATTTGTTAATACATAAAGGAGCCAGCCAGTAGAGGGGGCACAGAAGCCAAAACACTGCTTTGGTGATGTATCAGAGATGGGCATTTTCCCCTACCTGTGTTTGTGTGTGTTGTGCATGTGTGCTCATGCAGAGAATAGAAGAGAAACATTTCATATTCCTTAATTTACCTTTACTAATTTACCCTCAGTGAAAATGTGTTATCTTCTAATTACACTCTTAGAAACTGTGCTTCATTAAATATGTTGAAAGAAAGTGCATTTGCAGAGGATGTAGAGCATTTGCCATCTGATGGTTTGCATCATGTATATAATTTTTCAATAATAGACCTAGAAATTATCTGTGTGCTTCTTCTGACAAGGAGAGCAGGAGGGATAGAAGGATCCCAAATACTTAAGGGGTCCTTGGCTCCTGACTGGCAGAACACCGTAAGTTGAAATTTAGGGAACAGCCATCTCCATAGTCTGCACCAGTTGTGCTGGGGATGTGGGGTCCCAGGAGCAGCCAGGGCGACAGGCAGAGGCAGACCCAGTGATGCCCAGCTGCTGCAGCCGGATGGAACATGGACGGCTGCCGGAGAGCAGAGAACAAAAGTAAAGCAGATGCCCAGAAGCCAGACATACAGGGAGGTCAGGAAGGGACAGATAAAGGATTTCAGTACTTAAAAGGGCGAGAGAGAGACACTTGGAGGACAAACAGGAACACCAACCACAGAGAGGAAATCCATGCAAGCACTGAGTCAGTCAGACATGCTGCTCCAGAGCAAACCAAAGGCAGGAGGATGAAAGTGGTTAAGATTGAAGAAACTTCTAATGTAACAGTTCCTTGAGAGGGAAAGCCAAGGAATACAGGGGCAAAAGGGGGAACTTTATATTCTTACACAAATAAGACTTTATTGTGTGCCTTGGGAACCTGGTGTGCATGAGGAACAACCACAGATGGTGCTCACTAAAGCCTACTTAGTGAGGTAGACATGCCAGTTGAAGGCCCATCAGAAGTCCTTCGGTAATCTCACAGGAGAATTAAGCTCTGAACAGCAAACTTTGGGTCTGCATAAGGAATCCAACTGCCTTAAAACACCAGAGTGTTTCCATCCCTGTTTTGATTTTGGCCCATCTCCATCTTTTTTTCCTGCCAAATTCCCATTTACTTCAATAGATGTTTTGCTTGAGTGAGTCATGAGGTAAGGGCTGGACCTGAGACTACAAAACATTGCAATATGCAAGTCTGCAAGGGACGTATTATTTTGTGATGTTTTCAGGAATTTTAATGGTGGCCTTAAGAGTAAATTTACAGTATGTAGCATGTGACAGTGACACCAGCTTTAAATATTCATGACAGCAGATGATAGTTTCTGGTATGACATTTTCTTGTGTCTTTTTTGATAGGCAACTCGTTCAGCACTTTGCAAATGTAAAGATTTTAATCTCTGGAGTACACTACAAACTGGATTTACCACTAATATGAATTTACCATAAACATAATCCATTACAGCAAAACAAAGGTGTATAGCTGAGAGGGGCAATAATGCCTCCCTCACCACTTCTGCAGTGCTGCCAATGCCAGATATGAGCATTTTTAATGATATTCGGCTTGTTTTTAAATTCCTGGTTCCAGAAATTGTTTGAATATGAGACCATTCAAGCTTCTATTTCTTTTTAAAAGTAACTAGTTAGCTCTCAGGCCTGTGCAAAATAAATTGGGAACACAATCCTGGTACAATCCAAAAGTTCGAGAGCTAGCTGTTGAAGAACAAATACTTTTTAAGAGCTTCCATATGACTTTTTGTATGACTTTTTCATATGCCATATTAGCAGTACTGCCATTGATTATTTCCAACAGCTCTCCATGGATTTGTTCTACTCCATCTCCTGCTCAGTGCACAGAGCCAACACCATGGTCACCAGCTGATAGTCTGTCACTAGAGTCCTTATTGAGGGGTGTTGCACGAAGGCAAAGTGATATTCTAATTGCAGTTGTGTAAAGAAGAAAAGCTGTCAGCAGGGGGGGAGAAGGTGATCTGGAACAGGATAAACACCCCAACCCCCAAGTAAATGTACTGATTATGCAAGAGACCCCTATCCATGGAGACACTGGTTAAAATAGAGCATGGTACAGATGGGTCCCTGCATAACCTTCAGCAGACTCTTTCCACCCTGTGAGTAAAGTCTACTTATTTCTGAGTGATTACCTTAAGAACAATGAAAGAGCCTGATTTTTGACTGATATTTGACCTAATACCTCTCTTTTTTTCCCCAAAACAATAAAAAAATCTTATAATATAATAGTTTTGCAATGTTCCTCTGCTTCCTTCCATCAGTAATGACAAACAGGTATATTCTCAGTTCTCTAGACAGTACATCTAGCTTAAATGCGCTCTGCAAGATCAGTAGGAGAAACCATACTTGTGGGAGTTGCCACTCATTTTAATCCTATAACTATTTAATGTTTCATATTTAAAGAGTTTGTAGTCACAGGATAGATTTCTTCATTGAAATGTCATAATCACAATTGGCTAAGCCAGGCTGTGGGGCAGGAGTGCTGTCAGTATCCCTCACTGACAGCACACTTAGGTGTGCTCTGATGGACAGGCAGTGTTTTCTGACAGAAAACAACTGTTGGCTAGAAGAGTCTCTTCTGTCCTGACAGACTACAATTCTGATGACTCCATCTCTCACTACATTACAGAAAAAATATTGCAGCCAGGAAGCCAGCAGAAAACTTTAACAGTGTATTGTCTAAGCAGCTGAGCCTACTATGAACGCATGTCCTCTTCTTCTCATTTCAGTGTCCTGTAGAGATTCCCTTCCACCCAGTTTTGCTCTTCTGATGCATTCGGCATCTCTGAAGATAGGGTGTAGCCTGCCAGGGAGGAAACAAAACTTTAAGGCCTGACTGTGGCACTGCCTAGCTGAGGAACAAAGGACTACCACAACATTCACCACGTTGCTCTCTATGGCAAAGAACTTTTTTGATCTAGTTTTCTTGGAGGGAAAACAAAAAAAATTGTCAGGGGATCAACAGGTGACTATCCCAACATCAAGCCCTTCTGCTCATACTCACAACTGCCCCGCAGAGAGAATGACAGGGTTACCAACATAACAATGGTTAATTATGTAACACACATCAGAGCCGTGCTTGCATGGTGCGATAGTGGTAATAAACACACCAGGAGAATCGAAGGCAGCAGACAATTGCAGGCCGTGTGCCTGCCCCTCTCTGCTCTCACACCTCCGCTGTGCAGAGACAGGGGCCTGTCCCAGCCTTTCTAAATATCTGCAAGAATTGTAACTGTGCTGCTGGAGCCGTTCCCTTTGGAATTCGTTCCGCTGTGTAACCCCTCTTAGAAGAGCTCCCCAGGTGGTTTCTCTTCCATTAAATTCTTGTGTGTGGAAAAACCCAAGAGGTGTGATGTTCCTCCTGGATTTAATTTCTCCTGCTGTTGCATTAAGCAGCTAGGTAACTCGCAGGAAGTTTGTAAATAAACGAAGACTAAAAGACAGGAGGGCTTGTTCGGGCAAACAGAGGAGGATGGGGTGGCAACGCCTGGATCCCGCACCCTTCGCTTGCCCTTGCAGGGGCCGGCAGGTATAGGTGAGCACGCCCAGCCCTGCCCGGAGCACCA
>NW_008239110.1:22007186-22026978 GCF_000691975.1 Corvus brachyrhynchos
GCTCTAGACGGGATAACCGGGCTGCTCTGGAGCCCCTGCAGGGAGTCCGGCTGCTGCCACATGCTGGTGCTGTGCCCGGCACTTCAGGGGGTGCTCACAGGGGAACCTCGCTCCCTCAGTGCCGCGCTGGGCTCAGCAGCTTCGAAGAACGCCCGTCAGGATTTTAGCAAAATGAAAAGGTTTGCTGGCGCGGATCTTGGATAAAGATGATCGCGGGGGGTGAGCTTTTAAAGTAAGAGGTGAAAAGGGAAACAGCGGCGTGAACAATGACAATTTCAAAAGGTCGGGTTTGTGGAAGTAGTTTTAAGCCTGGTGCAGATCGTTTGGAGATTTTTGTACCGAGTTCTAATAACGTGGAGTAAATTTCGCCTTTTTGTATGTCTGTAGAGTTCTTGTCATTTCCCAAGAGAGCAATGTGTATGAATCTGAGGGTATCATGCTGGGTTTTGTACGCATCCAGAACTCCCACTGAAATTAATTTAACGTTTTAAGTTACTAGTGGGATTAATGGTCATTTTCTTTAATCAGCTTTCAGTAAGGCTATACAAGAAAATCCTCCTGGAACCGTTGGGATCTTTGTATATGCAAAGAATGTGAAAGGAAACCAGTACTTTGTATGACCTTTTTTATCTAACTAAACTTACAATAATGTGCTTCTATGTTTTTGGCATGAGTGAGACTTCCAATCCGGCAAATGGGTTTACTTCTGTGGCTGTTCCCTGTGGGAGGCAGTGGTTGGTCCTGGCCAGGCTTGCTCTCTGTAGTTGGGAAAAATATAGACTTCTTGCTCTGGGTGCTCTGCTGTGGACCCAGTGCACCCTCTCCTTTATGCCAGTTCATCCAACCCTATGGACAGCCAGTTCCAGGAGCCAGTGTAGCAGAAACCTAACCCAGCCCCAGAGCTTCTTTTGCAAGATTTCTTTGCAGCTTTGCCTTCCCAGAGGAGTGTCTGGGAGAGACGCTGAGCCCCAGTGCTGTGGGGAGAGGGAAGGGAGATGGAGGGAGGAAGAGGGGGGGGGCGTGGGAGCACCCTTACTGCTCTAATTTCAGTGTCAGGTAACTGTAGGAGGGCTGAAACTACAGAGTTGGGCTCTGATTGTGCTTTGGGTGGTTTAAATTGGTGCAGCCTGGGGCTGCCCTGGCAGCCCCTGCCTACCTCTGATTCTTTTCCCCATTCATAACAGCACAAACACTTAGGCTGCCCTGTGGTGATCTGGATCTAGGCACTGAGCAAAATACAGGTGTAATTTTAATCTGTGTCAGTTCCATGATTTGGTTCATTAGGAGGTAAGAGAGGAGGAAAATGGATGTGGAGAAGGTAGGGTAGCTTTTTTTACTGGGAAAACTTGATACTGCTGCCAAAACTGCTTGTGGAGCTGCAGTGTGACTGTAGGTGCTCCCAGGTGCCTTTTCCCCTCCCTGCGTCCCTCTGGGAGCCTGTCCCATGACTCTGCATGTAGCCTTGGGAGCCTTCACTCTCTGGGTAAAGATGAGCCTTTGCTAATTAATCCATTAAGTGTAATGGAGTAGTTTGTAACAGAAAAATTAAGCAAGTACCCAAGTGTTTGCATAATTGTTGCTTTGGACAACAATAAGTGCTGTAGGTAGAGCAGCACAACATGCAGGGCTTTATAAAAAGTGTGTGAGTTTGTAAGCACTTACTGGATTTTGCTGCTCTCTGCAGTGTCTGTCTAGCACTTAATGCACAGGGCGAGCCAGATGTTTTACAGTCAGTCATGAAACTTGCATTAGTAAGTGTTTATCTCATGGGCTTGTGACAGGAAAGGGTGCTAATCAGCCAGATGCAATAAGATGTATGTGTTTCTCAATCCTGGGGCTGATGGAAAAGTAGAAACTGAATCCCAGTGGAAGAGAGCAGGGTGTTTGCTGCAGCAGAAGATGGGGAATCTGTTCTTTCTGTTCCTGGTTACACCATCCGCACATGTTGCTTATACTGGCTCTGCTGACTATGAGTTGGATCAGATCACTGATCAGGCTGAAAATTAGTGCTCATGATTGGGGAAAAAACCATCAGCATACTAACTGCTGTCCTGTTTCAACACTTGCAATAGTGTCATCTGAAGACAGGAGGTGGCAATTGATGGCCAGAGATGAAGGATGTTGTGAGACCTCCCCTTTGCGTAGCAGTGTAATTTTAGCTGATGTTGAGTTGATGGTGCAGTAACTTTTTCCATTCCCGTTATTGCAGTCCCTTGAGAAGCTGGCAGAAGGTATTCGTGTGGTGCTCAGGTCCTGGGCATGCCTCACTGTCTCATGTTGGATCCCTACTGAAAGTATTCTGGCTGTCTGGAATAAATTGCTGCAAGTGCAAGTGTTAATTAGTTGTCAGTTTTTACTTACAGAAGAGAGGAAGTCTACTTTGCCCATGGCCATGGGATTGAAATAGATGATCTTTAAGGTCTCTTCCAACCCAAACTAATTTATGATTCTATGATACATTTACCTCCAGGACTTGATGGTATTGATCTATGGGATTTGGATATTCTTCCTCTTGGATCACAGTACAGCTCATAGAGGAGCTGACTAAGACCTGATTGAAAGACAGGTTTTTGTTTGTTTTTAATAGCAGATGTGCTTCCAAAACCTGCATTTGTTATCCAGGTCTGAGCTCTTCCATGCTCAGCTAAAGATGTTACCATCAAGCACTGCTGGAGGCCTCACTGAATTTCCTTCAGTAGGATGTCTGCAGGGGTCATGTGAGTGCCCTGCCCACTGACTGCACAGGTGAGCTCCAGGTGCTGTCTACTCACATTTGCAGCTACAATTTTACTCTGACCTTGCGTTTGATAGTGCCTGGGCACATTGATAAGGATCCTTCATGCTGCTGTGGAACTCCCTTTATGGATTGACAGGTTGCCTTACCGTTTAGAGCCAAAGGTGAGATTCTGATGGTGCCAAAGTGAAGTAATTGCTTCTAAAAATTTAAGAATAGTAATAGTGTAATGATAATGGATTGGAGAAGTTCTAACAGTTTCTATGTATACTCCTAAATTCTCTGTGGGATTTTTTCCCTTTCTGGAAAGTAAATTGCAGTGACACAAAGTAATGCACTGTAAAAGTTTGGACAAATGCTACCAATGAGATTATATAATACAACAGTGAAGGAGTTTATTATGAAGCCTGTTCTTGATTCAAAGAAGAAAGATTTTCCCTGGTGGATTGTGGATAGTTTATAACTTCCTCTCCCATCCCAAAACCGTATGTGTCATATTGTGCAACCACAGAAATATATGCTTGCTCCTCTTCAGCTAATAGTTTGTGAGGACTTTAATGGCAGTTTTAAAGCTTGTAGTCCATTGCTTGGGATAGCATAGTTGAAAACAGGGTTTACTGTTGATAGTAATTAAAGTATGAACACTTTTCTGGCTTTGTTTCTCTTTTTTCTGGACCATGTTAAATGCTGGATTGTCTAAATTTAGAAGTGTTTCTAATGTCTGTAGATGTTGAGACAATAATTTCCTAGGTGATGTCACTGTGTTATTTCTCTCTTTAGAACTGTGTATTTTTTTCTTTATTTTAAACCAAGTTATTTGAAAAAGAGTTATCAAGTAAGAGTAATAAATAGGTTGTGCGTGGTTTTTTTATTGCATCTGGCATTGTATCAAGTATGTTGTGATATACCATTTGCAAAGCAAATAGGTGTTATTGAGAAGCCTTGAAAGTTTTGATCAAGGGAGAAGATGACAGCAAAGGAAGCGAGTTTGCTTTGCTTTATATGTAATTCTTATCACTTAATTTTTAACTCTTCATTTCTTTCTTGGTTTGTTTAGTTTTGCTTTTCTTTCTTCTTTAGTATAGTGTTTCTTACTCCTAGCATGTGTGCTTATATCCCAAATATAACGGAAGTGTGTTTCTCCATAAGCAACAGTGACATCATCCCAAGGAATGAAGGGTGAGAAAAACACGCGCAGCACGTGATCACCTCGTGAGTAAATTATCTTTTCTGTTTTGGGCACTTGGTCCCTTGCTATGGGGACTGGGTCAGACAGTGCCTGGGCAGAGCATCATGGAATAGCACTCTGGCTCATCTTTGCTCACCCATGAGCTCCTTTTCCCTGAGTGATGCTGTGGCTGGGTCAGAGCACTGTGGGGTTATGCAGTCGCCCACCGCTCATGTGTCTGTCACATCAGTGTTGATGAAGGAGCCAGCGCTGTGACATGCCAGCTTGCCAATTACTTGAAGAGAGTCTTGATTTTGAAGGTGCCAGGAGGCCCCTTGGCTGCCTTGGTGCCTGGTTGTGCTGTGTCATTTGCTAATGTGGTTTCTTTCTTGCTGGCCTGCAGCTTAATGGAGTTCTTCAACCACGCTAACTGATTGTAATAACTTTTACCTGTCTAGACAGGGCCTTACTGTGTCTGATTAGATCCCAGCCTTGTGGCGTGCATCACTGCCTGTTTCTTATAAATGTGATGAAAAAAAAAAGGCGCACATTAATAGTGCTTAGTCTGTTTTTTTTCTTTGCAGTGTTGGTATAAAATATTTATAGATGTTTACATTTTGCCTGGAGGAAAATAGTTTTAGTCAAATGTCTCTAGGATGCAATTTAGAAGGAAACTTCTTATCTCCAGTAAGGAAAGAGCAGACAAATGCTCTCTTTGAGGGTATTAATTGGGGTTCCACTGAAGTCAGTTGCGGAAGTTTGTTGCTCACTGAAGTCAGCAACTTTCTCATATAGGTTAAAAAAAGAATTTCTCGGAATCATTAATAAAAATCAAAAGCAGGAAAACTGGTCTTCCTGCTTGGTTTTAGTTCCTTACTGCTTTTTGAAAGTGTAGTAAGTTAAATTCAACTTTGGTACTCTCAGTATTTAATCACTAAAGAGGAAAGGTTGTAAAAACAGTTTTCTACTGTAATTAAAAAAAATTTTTTTTAAATTGGTATCCAGTTTTTGAGAACCCAATAATTACAAGGAATAGGGTTTGAGGTAAATTTGGGTTGGTAATAGTCTGCCTTGTCTTTTTTTTCCATGCCTTCCCCAGAAAAAGAGTGATTCAGATTTTAAAGGCTCTTAATTAAAAAAGAAAAACTGCCTTGGCAGAAGAAATGAACTTCTGCTTTTGATTCGAAAAGTAAATCAGAAGGTAGTACAAATGTGCATGCTTTTCAGTAGCTCTTATTAGTATTTAAACTCTGTGTCATGGTAACAACTGCTTCTGTTTTCCTTGTACTGTTAGAATGGATTTAGACCTAGTGAAGAAAGGAAACTTGACAAAAGAAGTTAGCAGACCGTTCTGGTGTCTCACAGGACTGGGAAGTAAGACTACGTTGTTTTGGAGCTGGGACAAACAGTCGCAGCTTGGTTTGTGTGCTGTGCCTGCCCAGAGGAAATTCCTACTTTATAGTGAGAGAGTGGCCAAGGACTAGAGCATATTATTCTAATTAAATAATTTAGATTCCATTGCTGTCATTTGAAAGGCTCTGTGCATCTTCTGAGTTATAGATGGCTTCTGCAGGGATACCAGGAAGAGTTTGTGTACTTACATGCCAAAATGTCATCTTCAATTGATGCTGTAAAGTTTAAATTGCTGATTTATTTTGATATTAGTCACTTGAAAATGCTCTTAAAAAACCTGTGTCTCTTCAGAGGTAGGAGGCATGTTCATATGCGTTAACCATATGCTGAATGAGTTTCCTTTGTGAAGCACCACAATGTTATTAAAATAGCTTTTAGAAGGCAACATTTAATGCAGCCCTGTTAAAATAGGACATTCACTTCTCTTTCTAGTTCAAGAAACTAGCCTACTGTGGAAAGACTGAGTCCAGGATCCGGAACTGATGTTGGTGTAGCCATGCTCCCACTGCAGAGTGTTCCTTTAGGTCAGATGGTACAAATTTTATCTTGACTATCCATAGATGTGATCTGCTCATAGATACAGAGAGATTACACTCAAACATGGTATTAGTAACAATAATTAGTGGGTTTTTGTGATTTCTAATAGAACTATATCACCATTTTAGTATGAGATATTTGTCAGAGTAAATGCTCTATAATTAACTTGTTTGATCATTGTATATAGGACAGCAGAAAGAAGAGAAACTTGAACCACTAAGATCCTTTTGTTTGGAATACAAAGCTTGTTAAGCAGTTATCAACTTTCAGGCTTTACCAACTGACTGCAAGGCACCTTGTTTGAAAAAAGAAACTGTTACAATAATTAACTTTTTTTCTTGTGGTTTTAAACCAACAGGAATGTTTTATTTGAACTAAAATACTTTGTATATATACCACTTTATCAGTTCTCCAGGGGAAAATATTTGCTTAAAGATGTTCAAGTTTTCAGATAAGTAACAGGCTAAAGCCAGAAACTGATGGTGAAACAGTTATGGGGCTGCTTTTTTTTGAGATTCATTTTCACAGACAAATAGTGATTATGGTGTAGCCATTTACCTGTGTAACCGTGATCCCCATTTGGCATACTGTACCTATAAAATGCTTCCTGTATGGAAAAACATTAAATGGTGCTAAGTGCTATTGTAGTCTCTCGTTATCACAAAGCACAAATAGCAGCTGAAAAGCTAAGTCATCATAAATAATTATAAAGGTTTTTTTAAAATAATATAAATATTCATGCTGGTGTTTTTGTGACCTCGTGATCATGGTCTTGTTAGGAATCTTTGTCCCTTCCCTTCATGTTTTTTTTAGTGATAGCATTGATTTTGTTACTGAAAGTAAAAAAGCTTTGCCTTAACTAGGTGGATTGGACTCATGTAGCTCCAAGTGAGGGGACAATTTTTAAGTTGTATCACAATCTAATAGTGAACAACAGTAAAGGGAAATATCTGCAGAACATTCACAATACTCTCCCACCCATAAGGTTTATCTCTTTATTGAATGGCAATAATGCTTTAGACTATGGATAAAAAAAGATGCTGCTAGTAGTCAGCTTAATCTAGAAATATTCCCTAAGAGTAATACAGATTGCAATGGGTAGTAGGGATTGAACAGGACTTTAGTGTGTCATACCATGGCTGTGATTTTTATTTTTTGTAATGACTCTCTGGGCTTCTGGTTTTCTCTGCATTTGTTAGTTACTTGTCTCAAGCCTGGTCAAGGTCAGCACAACCAAGATTAGTACGATTTGTCCTATGGCTGGCAAAGTGATAAAACTATTGGTTTTGAATTTGCAATTGAGTTGACATTTTAGGGACATAAAACGATGTGAGCTTTGATTCTCGACAATTGCTATGTAGGCTACTGATGTGTGTTGACACTCTCTTCTTGTAGAGCAGATTTGATGTAGTTGGCATATTACTGCTGATAGTTCTCAAGTTCCTTGCAGTAGTCCCGTCCTCCCATTGCTCTTGTTATGAACAACTGGTTCCTAGGCTGGCAGCAGGGAGGGAAATTGTGGGGTAGTGGGCACTTAACTCTTACATCAGCTGCTTGGAAGTGTGCAACAGATATCGGCAAGGCCTGATTAACAGCTACAATTGCACCACTGGGAAGTATCTACATTCACAGAGGAGTCTTGCAGTCTGCTCAGAGTTGCCTTGATTATTTTACTAGGTATTGTGGACACTTGAACCCTGGTAAAAAGATTGTCTATCTGATTACTTCTCCAGAGTCAATCCCTTAATAGCCATTGCATATATTTAAATGCTGTGTGTCTTCCTGAGGACCAGATCAGATGAGGTTTGAATTCAGATGATGAAATCTGTGTCTTTTTTTCTTTCTTTTTTTTTCCTCTGGTCCAAACAGAAGTAGGAAAAGGAGAGCTGTGCTGCTTTTTCCATTATTGAGAGAGAGACTTCACCAGAGCACCTGTCTGAAATAGTTGGTCCATATTGATTTGTTTTAAAATTCTGATTTGGGGATGTCCTTTCATCAGTGGTGGAAACTTTTACCTGTTTAGCTACCCTTTATTATTATGAACAAAATGATGTTGCTTTTGTTGCCTGTGGTACTGACGTAAGGCTAAAACAGCAGTGAAATGCTGCAAGGAATATAGAACAAAATAGGAACAGTGCTCATGTACTGCTTTGTTTGCTGAGGCATAGAGCTCAGGTATCACTTCTGTGCAGAGTGTTTGTTTCTTCAGTAATGGAAGGGGGGCTTTCTACCTTTCTAAGGTGACGAAGTCAGTTTCATTTTGTAAAGTAGTAGAAGGCCCTGAGAAGAAATTTACCAGATATATAGAGTTGTTTATTCTTCCTATGGAGAAATGCAGCAGTATTATCATCAGTACTACCTGATGAAGAGAGAGACAAATTTGAGTGTTATAGTACTGTAACTGATGCCCAACAATTAATGATAGCATCCTTGAAGTAATTATTTCCTAAGTGTTTTGCTTTTTCATAATACTACCAAAACTGGGTCTTTGAGAAATGTTTTCCTTCTCCTTTTCTCTCTAGATGCTTTCTAGACATCATCTTTCTCCCCTCTATTTCTTTTGGATCATGACAGCTTCTACATTTGGTCATGGAAAAGACATTTCCCATAGTAGAGAACTACATTAGAAAAACAAATCACTGAACAGTTGCGGTTCTCTTGTTTGACAGTTTATGGAGCAAATGCTGGCTGTGCACCATTTAGCATTCTCCAAGACAAAGTACCCACACAGTGCTGCCAATTTCATTAGAGAGCTAAACCAGCTACTTTTAAAATTTGGTGCTGTTTACATAGGAATTTCAGTTTTACTACCTTACCCATCAAAAGGTTATTGTCTGCACACAGAGAGTCACTGTTTTTAGCAAATCTGCCTATAAATCTAAGTAACCAGTAATTAAATGGAAGTCTGAATACCAGGCAAGGAATAAAACTAAGGGTCTCCCTGTGGATTATGAAGTTATGATTAGCATGGGCGGGTTTTAAGCACCAATCAGCCAAAAAAATATATTGTAATTCATCATGAGGACTTACCTTTCCAAAACCCCAAAGTTAAATTTCAACAAAAGGCAAGAGATTACTCAAAGAAGAAAATGGTCACCATGAAGTGATGATTTCTTTTTCCTCTCAAAGAAAGGTAGCTGGAATTGGTGCTGCTTTTCCAGTTCATTATACAAATGGGAATAAAAGCTGGGTGCCTGGGGATGGCGCTGAGAAAAGTACGTCCAATAGCTTTGTTGTTTTCTCAGTTCCGCACTGGTCCTCCACGTCTGTCTGCTTTCTCCCTTTGCTCCCATTTCCATGGCCCAAGATCCACAACAGGACCTCAGCAGGTTAAGCAGGGTCCAGAGTTCACATACTAGACACATGAATTATATGTCCACAGTGTATCAATCTCTGCCAGAATCTGTCTGCAGCCAAGACATAATGTATAGCAACACTTTTTTAATGAGGAACATGCATCTGTTACACGTTTAGCAGAGGATATTTCTGGAGCAGTGTTAAGAAAATATGCTTTGGTTTTACAGCCCCATACCCCTCTGTCTGTAGAGATGTCATTTTTGAGTCAAAGACCAGACATAAGGGCTTTCAAAGGCTGTACGTCTTAAAACTGGATAGAAGCCTGGCAGCTCTACCCACTGTAAACAACGTGTAAGTCTCATCATTCCCTTTTCTGCTCCGCCACCCAACCCAGTAAGATGCTCTTCAAAGGGTTGAGGAAGCATTCCAAAGAAAAACTTGAGTAAAAAAATGTTGTTTTGTTTAAGAAGCGTTGTGCAAATGTGTAAACAGAAAAACAGAAAAAGCTGTTGTAAAACAGTGTAATTCAAAGCTAAAACCAAGTGTATTGGTTTAGTTAGACTCTCATTGCAACTCTTTTCATCAGCTTCAGGTGAAAAACATTATGTCCATATCAAAATATTGACACTTGAATCAAAAACTGGCCTAAAATGCTTCTTGTTAGATGGATAATGCAGATAATGGGTATGAACAGTCCCAAGATTGAAGTCAAGGCTTGAAGACAAAGCTGTGAGTGTGGTGGCATTTCCTTCTCCATGCTGTGGTGAAGACAGCTAGGAATGATCTCTGCCTATGGTTTGTGCCACCACGAAGCACTGTGAGCATTGCCAGCTGTGCCGAGCCTGAGGTAAGGGCACGGAGATGTCCCTGCGGCTCAGCAGAGTTTATTAGTTTGGCCCAGAGCCATGCGAAGTGTTCAAAAGATTTTTGGTTATCTCCAAGCGTGGGCAGGGATTTCTTGTGTCTGTTCAGAACAAGTTTGAGCCTGCTGGTGTTATAACCTATAGATAGATCCTGTGGATCTGTGTCTTTGATGAAAGGAAACTGGCAAGGTTTAGTATCTTGCCTCTCTTTGAGTGTCTTTGAGCTTGTTAATGATTTTTTTTTTTTTTAACTTTGCAAAACTTGCCTCACTGTATAGAAAAATTAAAAGAGGAGGAAACAATTACAGAATCACAGAATCCTTAAGGTTGGAGAAGACCTCCAAGATTGAGTCCAACCTTTGACTGAACATCACCTTGTCAAGACCATAGCACTAAGTGCTGTGTCCAGCACAACACATAGTGCTGTGTCCAGTGATTTCTCGAAAACCTCTGGAGATGGTGACTCCACCACCTCCCTGGGCAGTCCATTCCAATGCTCAACCTCCCTTTCAGTGAAAAAATTCTTCCTCATGTCAAACCTCAGTCTTTTCTGGTGCCACTTAAGGTTATGTCCTCTTGTCCTGTTGCTGTTCCCTTGGTAGAAGAGGCCAAATATCACCTGGATACACCCTCCTTTCAGGCAGTTGTAGAGAGCAGTAAAGTCTCCCTGGGCCTCCTTTTCTCCAGACTAAACAACCCCAGCTCCTTCAACTGCTCCTCATAGGGCTTGTGCTCCAGACCCTTCACCACATCTGTTGCCGTTCTCTGGGCACAATCCAGCACCTCAATATTCTTGTTGAATTGGGAAAACTGAGCACAGCACTCGAGGTACAGCCTCACCAGTGCTGAGTACAGGGGGACAATCACTGCCCTGGTCCTGCTGGCCACACTATTGCTGATCCAAGCCAGGATGCCACTGGCCTTCTTGGCCACCTGGGCACACGCTGGCTCATGGTCAGCTGGCTGGTCAGCCAGCACCCCCTGGTCCTTTTCTGCTGGGCTGCTTTCCATCCAGTTCCCGAGCTGGTGGCCAGCTAAGTCAAAAGCATAAAAAAAACTTCTCTTCACTGTTTCACCTTCTTCATCAAGCCTTTTTTTCTGAGCCCTGTACTTGTAGATTCTGCAGTCTTCAGTATAAAGCTTACTGGAAGCAGCATTTCCTTGTGGGAAGGTTAGCAGAGGTGAAAATTTTGAAATGATGCAATCACTCCCTTCCCCATGCATAATGAAGGGCTCCTTTGTTTCCCCTGCTACCTTGGTCTGGCTTGGAAAGATAATTTGGGGAAAGATAGATACAATGGGATAAGCAATTTTTCTGGTGTTCATGTCTAGCCATTTTGTGCTTCAGGCTCTGTCTGCTTCAGCTGTGCTTGGACAGCATGCTGCAGGTTCCTCTGGGAACAGTTGCCAGATGACCTGGAGAGGAAGAGATGCCAAGATCTCCTTAGCTGTACAGTGGAAAGTTGCATTGAGGGAATGGTAACTTAGAGCAAGTTACAGACAGAGGTGTCATCCTCATCAGGAGCACTAGTCAAAGGCACTTGAAGCCAGGAATTAAATGATGTAGAATCCACAGTACTCAGGATTTCCATGGCTCTGTCAGTTAAACAGCTGTAGAAAAGAACCCTAACAGAGTGATGGTACTGAAGGTTTTCCCATGAGGCATTCTACTTGGATGACTTGCATGACTTGCATAAAGCAGCCATCTCCATGGTGTCAGGAAGAAAGAGTTTTACTTAGTTATCTAGGTTCTTGGCTTGACAGTGTATCTCTGGTTAGGCAGTAGAAGGCATAGTGCTGTACATGAACAGGAGGGAAGTTGTGTTATTCCTGTCTATAAGAGGTGTTGAGAGTGAATGTCCCTTTTACTCTTGTTTGCAGTTTGTGTACGACTTTTACAGGTCACTTCTTTGTGTATTTCCCCATGGTGTCTCAGCCCCCAGCTCTATGACTATTCTCAGTTTGCATCTGGGTGGTGGGGAACTGTTGGCTCCACAATAAGCATCAGAAAAAAATAGGATAAACCACTTCAGACTGACAAAGGTTTGTTTTAAAATGGGGGGACCTCCTCACCCAAACCTCCAAAACATGTCATTTAAATTTGTTTTCAGAAGATGAGCAAGGGAGCAGCGATTAAGTGCAGTTCCTGCTGTCTTCTTGTCTCACCCATACAGTGAGAGGAGTAGGATGTATGGAGAGCTTGTGTCAACAGTACTAGTCACTGCCATGTGGTCTTGGGGAGTAGAAAGGATCTTGGGCTAAAACTAAGCCATTTATGTGGGCTGCTGGTGAGCCCATGTGAGGAATGGGCTCTTCTCTAGCAACAAAATAAGTCAAAGTGTGTGCAGGATGTTGTTTCCAAATACCTTACAGTATTTTGCTCTACTAAATATTTTAAGGCTTTTACACTTTGGCCTGTGTTAGCATAAAAATAAGTACAGGGCTATCAGACTTTCCCCACAGGAAAAAAATTCCATTTTCCAACCACCTCTAATTATTTCCATTCTGCTGTCTGGAAAGAATCTGGAGACAATTTAGGAAGCCAATTTAAAATTGACTTGGGAAAAAATCATTTACCCTCCTGAGCCTCCTTAGATGTGCAGCCAGTGGCATGTGATCAATAGGAAATCTCATGCTCAATGATTTTGATGCTCACAGAAGGACCTTGAGACCATGAAATTCAGCCTGAGTCCTGTTTACTTGTATGTGCGATTTTAGTAGCTGTGGTGGACCGAACTGCCTGCTTGTTGAAGAGCTTCATGGTGGTGGGGGAAGTGGCGAAGGGCCATTAAAAATGGACAAAGGGTGGCTGTGCTCTTGGAAATGCCTTCTCATGAGGTGCATGGCAAGCCATTCCGTGCTTCCTTCGGGGAGGAGCTGGGGTGACCTTGCAGCATCTGGGCCCAGCAGTGATGTCTCCAGGCTGCAGTGAGGCAGGCTCCGACCTCCTGCGGTCCTGAGGGTTCCTGTGGGCAGCATCTCCAACAGCAGAGGGAGGGAGGCACCAGGAGAAGTGTGTGTGCATGTCTGCTACCAAAGTACCGCTCCTCCCAGAGCTTTGTCTGATCCTTGCTCTATGGATAAGTCAGATTTTTCTTCAGCTTTTCTTGCATACCAGGTCTACATACATCATCCTGAATGTCTCTTTAATCCTGTTAGGGCTGTGTTCAGCTGGGGTTTGGATTTGTCACTAATGAGCGCTTGAGGTTAGTAATTTTCAATTACACTTTTCTAGCTCTCAATTAAAAAGGTGGTTGACATTTTATATGGAGAATTTTAAAAACTCTTATTTTTCATTTAGACTGGCTGCAAATTATAAAATCAGGACTCATGGGTGTACAGAATGAACATTCTTAAGAAATATTGTAAAAAGTGTTCCTCATGGTTAACATTTAGAATTTTATTTTAAGATTTTTTTATGTGCTTTATGCTATGCTGGCAAATTGAAAAAATATTGGATCCTTATATGGAGAACCAGCAATTTCCCACAGCCCTGCTTTTACAGTGCTGAACGCATTTCATTTTGTGTGTGATTTTCCGCATTTGCCAACTGACTACATCATACAGTTTTTTTGGCATATTCTTTCTGTCTTATGACCATCAGCAGATATTTTGAGTAGCATATTATAAAGCCACAGATCCTTTTTGCTGCCTTGTATTTTGCCTGTTGCCACTGGGAATGGAAAAGATTTTATTAATTTTGTGGCATCAGATGAGGCTTCAGCAGAGTCTCTGTGCCTGACCCGAGCACCCAGTGCTGGTTGCCCTCCCTGTTGGCAATGGAGGGACGTGCCTGATGGTCTCCAGTGTGTTCTTTAAAAGTCACACAAGATTGTTCTGCAGAGGTATGAGGAAAATGATTGATACTTCTAAACGGTTCAAGATGCTCTGCAAATCCTTCAGGATGATCTAGGTGTCAAAGAGATGGAGCTGAATTTGAGGCATGCTGCTGAAGTTGAGAATAACTGGAGCAACGAGAAGATGGGACCGGACTGAGGTCTGGCAGCAGTGATTGTAGGGACATAGAATATTCTTGCACAGCAAACTAGCATTTTATGGAAACGTAGACTGACCACCAGAAATTGAATTACAGAAATCAGGGAGGGTATAACACTGCTGGGTGCTGCAGCTGTTGTAGGGCTCCATGTGGATTGTTGCCTTCAGGTCTGGGCATTGCAGAAGTAGGAAGGAGTATAGTGTATATAAACTATCAGGCACTTCTCAGCAGTCTGAAAATTTGTGGTGTTTAGGACGTGTTTATTTTGGGCAGAGTTTGTAAGAGAGTAACAAATGATTACACACTGAAGGCTGGTTCAGGTGGAGTAAAATAAGATGTGAATGTAGAATAGCTTAACTTAATGGGCATGGGGAGAGGGCTCACATGCTAATCATCCCTGAAAGCTGTAACTCTTATGAATATACTCTTATTCATATAACTTTTACTTAAGACACTGTGAGGGATTATGAATGGTAAAAATTGAAAGTAGTAAGCTTAGTAGGAAGCGTAATCTGAATAAAAAGATCATCTTTACAGTCAGATCTCGTAAGTAGTAGAACGTTTCTTCGGGGAAGGGATGGGAGCTCTGTCCCTGGAGTTTAAATTTAGGCTAGGCAGGAGATCAGAATATGCATTGCTGGGAGGCAACTCTTCACTGGCAGGATCAGGATTGGCTTCAGTATTTGGCCATCAGCAATGTTATTATTGGGAAATGTTTCCTGGAATGATACATGGGGAGGTTGGTACCATAAAACAGTTTAGGTTTTGTTGGTATATTTCTAGGGGCGAAAATATCTGTGATGAATTGTCACTGTCAAATCTCTGAGCCAACATTTTTATTAGAGAACATGTCCTGCAAGATGTCCACGTGCACAGGTATCTCTGTAGGAGAGGGTGTCACCCAAGGCCAATACTGATAAATCATTCACTAAACCCTGTATTGTAAATGGGTGTGTATTCAGAGCTAAGAACAGGTGAAAAGGGTGGATTTTATTGCTGCTTTCAAGTTTGCCTTTAGTCAATTACATTTGCTCTCTTGAGCTTTATGAACATTAAATCCCAGACATAAAGGAGGGGAGATATTCCAATCACTGAATTCAGACTGAGATGATTCTTAATCAGTGGCTACTTCTTACTTGTATAAAACTAGTGTAGAAATTAAGACTTCCAGATTGCCAGCTATGAAGAGTAACAAATGGGGCTAAATCATCAAAAAAAGTGTCCAGGTTATTTAAAATACTTACCTTTACTACTAGTTTTTCCCCACCACAAAGTCATAATAAAAGATTTTTCCAGGGTCTGAGCTGTGCTTGACCAATAAGCCCATTTAAACATTTTCTTTTATAACAATATACTTCAGTTTGGAACAGTGCTTTATTTTCTCTGGCCCACATGGTGACGTTGTTTTTATTTCTTGCAGCATTTTGCATTTCAGTGGGACTTGTGTGTTATAGGGAAGACACTCTCCCAAATAAAACTTGTTTGGTAAATACTTCGGGCAGCTATGTGGAGTTAACTCGTTTTGGATTTCAGGATGAGAGCTTGACATTAACTTTTTGTTCACTTGTATTCTTTATATCCTCTTGAGATAGGAAGTTCTTATTGTACAGTTATCTTCCTCAGACAAAGACCTTTTCATGGGGAACTTTTATGTTTTGTTGTTGGGTTTTTCCTTTCATCCTTATGAATTTCTTTGTAGAATTATTGTAGTTGAGGTTGTTTGTAGAAACTGAATCTATAATACATTGTTTGCCATATTGCGCTTAGTATTATGGTACAGACTATTGTTCATAATTACTCATTATTGGTTTAAATTTTTTCCATTCATTGTTGGCATGTTATAATAATTGTACATATTATTTTATTTATTCTTGCATGTATTATTGATGTACACACTTTCTTGAGTATATATATATATATGTATGTATAGTTTTGCAGAGAAAACATAGGAATGATTAAATGGTGTCTTCGAAAGTTCATGGGAAGTTTATGGAGAAGCCATGTCTGTAAAGATACACTAAAGTTCTCTCTACTATATCTTATCCTGGTTCCTGCCATGCTTTCTGAACTGGTTTTGGATAAGGAGCCATAATCTCAGAAGCTTTAAGCGCTAAACCCTGAAAAGCTCCAAGTTCGTGGTTTAGCCATGTGAGGTCTTTGCTATCACATGGATAATAGACATTCCCTTTTGCATTCCCCGAATACAAAGCAAGTCAACTAGAAGTATGTTTGTACTAAGCCACATCAGAGTTAGCCTCTGAATTAAGGCTATATAATAGGTCCTTTAAAACTAAATTTGTACAAAAAGGTCTGAACTTTTTGTTGTTAGTTCAGATGTAATTTGACAGGTCTAGTTTCATCACTATTAAATTTACAGTTTTATTTCATCTGAATGAATTGGAGTGTGGTTAATTTGTATGCAACTTTATATACCACTAAAATCTTCCATATGGAATTTAGATTAGATAAGGTTCCAGGAAATGAGAGTCTTAGATGTGAATGACTGTAAACATGCTTAAAAGGGTCATTCTGTAAGAATTAAATAACGTTTAGAGTTAATTCTCCTGATTTTTTTTCTGTTACAGAACACAGTAAACAGTTTAATTCAAGTTCTAAATTCAGATGCATATCATTATTATAATTTGCTGACTCAGTTTTTTGTGGGCTATGCTACTTTACATGGTAATGCAATAGATGATGATATGCAAAAAAAGTCAGCAAAACAGAATCTCTGACTAACAGAAGCCTACATTTTTGGTAGCAATTAATTGGTCTACGGTGCCTTCTTAGCACATCATGTTACGTTTTCTTGCCTTGGAGTTATTACAAGATGGCTGAATGTGGATAAACTAGGAAGACTGGCAAGCTGAGGCTATCATCTGATTTTTCTGAAATTTCAGTGGCTAAAATAATCAAACTTTCCTGTGTCTTCTTGTTAAAGATCAAGAAAATAGTGAGCTCCTTTTCCTACTGTTCCATTTGATATGTATATGTGCAGTGTGTGTGGAAACTTCCCCTCTGTGCCTCTCATACAAATCACTGACTTCTAGAGTACAACTCCTCCAGACTAGTTAATGAACTTTGGGGGTTTTGGGGTTTTTTTTAATAGCTTAATTATATTAATCCTTTTTTTTCCTCCTCTCACCATTGCCAACTAGATTTTAGGATGTTTTTTGTCCCCTGATAATCCCATTAGTTTTGAATGGTTTTCAAAAGACCTCCAGGATCTTGTTCTGAATCTCCTGTCTTTTATGCCCTATTGGTCATTGGTACATCATTCCTGAGGAAAAAAACCCTTCCAGAGGGTTCATCGGGCAGTTTGTCAGACCATTAAAATAACTAATAATGTGTAAAAAACGGTGAAGGGGAGTGTGGGAGGGGTTGGGATGTGGGACTAACTACAAAACAAAGCAAATTTCAGTACCAGGACTGATACATCTTTTGCAGATGTTGCAACTTGCTTTTAGGGGAAGGGATCATATAAAGTAGCTTTCCTCTGGGCTTACATTCTGATGTAGAGCTCATCAAAATCAATGGAGGTCTTTTCATCAGTCTCTTAATGAGTGATGCCTGCAATCTTCTTGCAGTGCACAGCTAGGTACATACTGCTTGTGTTTCTGTTGCTATTACGTAGGGATTGTGGGACAATCAGAGCCGAGATAAAAGTTCTTAGCAGTAGTAGCAGCGGTCCTGTGCCGATATCCTGGTGCTTCCACCACTCATCAGCCTGGGGACTTGCAGAAGGAGTGTGAGTGGTGGTTGTGTGAGGCTGCCGGGCTTCACCCAGCCCTCAACCCCTTCTCGCCCTCCCCTGGCTGCTTTCCTGGCCTGCCATCAGCAGCATTATTAGTCAGGGGCTGGAAGGCACAAGTTGACTGGGGAGTGGTAAAGTATAAAGGGGATTCAGAAATCAAATGGGGGTGGAACCTCTCACATTCACGTTAATTTATGCACTGCTATGATATGAATACCAAGTGTTTAAAAGAATTAAATAGTTAAGTTCAAAATTCTTTATGTGCCGAGCAGGGTCTAGATAGTTTATAGCTGCAAGTAAGCAAAAGGTTTACTTACAAAATTGATTTATATGTTCATTTATGTTCTTGAATATTGAGAACAGGGAGAGAATTAGCAGTGTTGCATGAGCTACACTAGCACATTTTTCACCTTATATGGAGAATTGCCTGCTGCTTATCAAGCGGCGTTAGATTTGCTGTTATTGTCACATTCCTTAAAGTTGGAAGAAATCTTGTTTCTCTGACTAAAGATTCAACTCATAAGCTTATGGTTTTGTTGTTTGAATACTGTTTTTTCATCCAGGAATTGTTGGGATGGGCAGCGCTTCTTGAGAAAAATAGCAGCGTGCACATTTTCACTGCTGTGTTGTGGCGTTCATTCCTCAGCTCGGGTGGAGAAATTTAGATGCTTGCAAGGGAAAATATGTTTCTGTTTGGAGTCATCTGGAGTTCCTCCTGGCTGGCTACTCTGGTCCTGAAGAACACAACAGGAGGAAAGGTCCTGGTAAATGAAGGGAAAGACCTGCAAATCGTGTACATGTGGTATTTAAGGGGGTAGACCTCAGTTTTGCTTTTTCTTTATCCCTTCTAGAGTGGCTGGTGTTTGAAAAAGCCTTTTCGTGGAGTTGTTGAAAGGATAGTGACTGACAGCTGTTGTCTGTGAAGTCATTAACCTGCTGGCAATTGGAGTGTGAGATGGAATAAGTGGAAAATATGGAAGTGCAGACAAATTGCTTGTGTAGTCACCGATATCCCAGATTACAGAAGCCTGATAAAAGACTGAATACTTGAAAGATTAAGAAGGTGACAATTATAAAATTTCCTTTTATGATAATGTGCCATTGACGATTACATTCACTGAAATACTTGCATTTGGAAAGTGGGAGATCAGGTCTGGCTTAGTGTAAGTCCTTCAAATTAAGGGACTGCTTTTTATTTGAAATATTTCTGGCGTTCTGGCATTCAGCAGGGCAGTAAGTCTCGCCTACTGCTACTTCTTGGGTTTTTTTGGTACCTAGACTATTATAAGTTTTTTGAGCATGTGCTCTGCCACTCTTGTGACTTGAGTTTGTGTTGTGACTGCAGAGATTTTTCTGTGGTACTGCTTGGGAAATAAAATACTTCAAAAGGTAGTGATTAGGTGCAGTGGTTAGAAAACCTGGCTTAAAATTGCTGTTGCTGATTTCACGTTCATGCAGATCCAGAAGAGTTAACTGGAAAATGATACTCAGGTTTTTCTTGCTCCATAAAGGCAGTGTTGGCTGTATTTTTTTGAATAATAAGACGTAAGGAAGAATTCATGAGCCTAGTAACATTTGAAGCCAACAGAAACAAAAGGGTAGTTTATATGGCTAAATACTTTGAAAAACCAACATGTGAAACATTTTGCCAAATGGTTGCATTGAAGTATCCATGCAAATTTGAGAGGGTAGAGCAAAAGATACGGATTTTTATTTTCTGTTTTCCTGTTTGTGGTTTTACCATTCTTCCCCTTTTATGGCTCACCAGAATAGAACCAGATTTCTTATCATGTGTGGATATAAAAGAACTTAAACTACATATATTTATTTTTAGGACTCCACCCTTGGGCTTTGGATTTTGTGAACAGCTATTTCAGTAAATTTACATCTATATGGGGAAACTGGCAAATTGAATACTGTGCAAATCCACATTTTAAAAAAAGCAACTGCTATTACAGAAGGTAAATGATATCATAAGAAAGCCAAGTAAAAAAGATGGCTTTTTTTTGCTGCTACAGGAATGATCAAT